>NC_135305.1:61714743-62063493 GCF_048772815.1 Callospermophilus lateralis
CTTTTCAAGTTAAAGCTTTTCAAACCTTTTTGCTCAGTTTTCTGCTCCTGAATATCAAAGTAAACTTGGCTAAAACCCACCATGCCACCTCCTGAATTCTATGATGCTTAGTAATTTCTTTCACCAGATTAAGAATTCCATCACTTTTACAATCAACCTCACAGAAAGTCTCAAGACATGGGCAAAATACAGACAACTTCTCAGCCTGAACTAAACATGAATGGCCTCTACTCCAAATTCCAATGGGGTCCTCCTTCTCCTGTAAACACTTTTAGGCCCTGCCTTCACTATCCAGAGTCCTATCTGAGTTCCCAAATGAATCAGCCATTGAGCTGCACTTACAGCAATCTAGTGCATTTCCAACTTGCAGAAATCTAAAGCATTTTCAGCTTGCATTGCTGCACATCTCAAAATTCCTCCACCAATTCCAAAAAGATCAAAAAGCATCTGAACCACATGCTCAGGTTAATCACAGCAAAGACCCTACTTCTGGTACCAATTTCTGTTTTAGTCAGCTTTTTCACTGCTAAAGGACCCAACCAGAACAACTATAGAGAAGGAAAAGCTTATTTGAGGAATAAAGTTTTGGGCTTTATTCCTCAGGTCTCAAGGTGAGGCAGACAACATGGCAGAAGAATGTGGCAGAGGGACGCAGCTCACAAGATGCTCAGGAAGCAGAGAGAGAGAGAGAGAGAGAGAGGCTTCACTTATCAGATACAAATATACGTATCCCAAAGCCACACCTCTAATATCCCACCTCTTTTAGCCACATCTTACCAGCCTTCGGTTACCACTCAGTTAATCCCTATCAGGGAATTCATTCACAGATTGACTTAAGGCTCTCACAACCCAATAATTTCTCCTCTGAACTTTCTTGCATTGTCTCACACTTGAGCTTTTGGGGGATGCCTCAGATCCAAACTATTACAATAGCCATATCTTAAATTTTGCTTTTCAGTGCCTCCCACTCATACGTATAGTAAACCAGTTTATCTCTGCATGAAACCAGAAGTCATTTTGGGGAAAATCCAAATATAAATTATTGTATTCAAATCCACTTCTTGGGTATATCATAGTTTAATTTTAAAACAAGAAAGTCTCTCACTGATAAATAGAGTCACATTTAATAGAAGAAAGAAATGCTGTTTCCATAGGTAGCTTGCCTAGCTTTTGTCATCTTACTTTTTGACCTGAAGACTTGGCTACAATTCCATATAATAAACTTGTTTCTATTCCATCCATAAAGAATCATTCTCCTGAGGAATAACTGCTATTAATGGAAGTGTGATCACTGAAGTCTGTTAAAACTGAAAATTAATCAACTGCTGAGTGATATCTGCAAGTTATTTTACTTTGCTCCAAATTGTAAACTGTCAACTTGGAATTTAACTATCCCAAGTTTTTTTTCAGCAACAATATAATCCATATTATTCTACAAAATATATTACATTTTGCATTTGTAACTTTCATTTCAACATTTAGTCCATACTGGCAATCAATATATATTATTTTAAGGGCTTTAGGACAAATTAATCGTAAGTACTTTATTTTTTTCCTTGTATCTTCACAAATTATTTTTGCAATTTTTCCTGTATTTAAAAGGAAGTGGATGGCAACATCACTACTTGTATTTTAAAGCTAGTATGCTAAATGAATGTTTTAAAAAGTATTTTGTCTACTATTTTGCATCTATCATATATCCATTTATTACTTTAGAAGTTTACTTTACAAATCTTTTAAATTATTTAATGTAGAATAATAATAAAATGAATAAAAATTCATTTCATAGACTTTTTTGTGAAAAAATAATAGCTATAGCTTTTTAAATATGGCTAATATAGAATAATTTTTTCAAGATCAATAAGTTAGGAAGATGGCCGCTGCGTACAGAGGTTGCTGAAGTGCTGAGCGTGGTGCTCAGAGCAGCGGCTTTAATCGAGATTTCGCGCAGCTTGTTAGAGCTCCTTTCACCGTTAATCTGTAGTGGACCACTTTGCTAAGCAGCAGGAAGAACAAAGAGATCGAAAAAGAGCCGCTTGGCTCCCAGACGCTTGGCTGCTCAGAGCTGCGGGCGCTTTCGCTTTGCCCCGGGCAGAGAAGCTGAATGTGTAATCAGCAGTGGATTGTAAGTACCCGAGGCAAAGAAAGCTTAGTGCGCCCCGCCTTTTTTTTTTTTTCTTTTTGAATAATTTTTACACAGGGAAAGTTTGTGGTTTGGGATTGTGGGCTGGGCTGTGGTTTCGGTGCTGAAAATCCACTCCGCGGGAGCCGCCATTTGCTTTCGGATGGCGGTCTGATGGCTCTGTATACATTTTCCGGCAGCCGCATGTAGAGGTTGGAGCTGGGCTGCCTGCCGAGTCCTGTTCTCCGAAGGCTGGGCCGTGGTGTGGGCCTCGGTCGCCTGTTCACCGCTGCACCTTCGGGCAGAGCCTGCACTGGGGTTGTTCTGCACCCCCCTGCGACGGGCCCAGTGCTCCGGAGGAGGAGGGTGGAGAGCCGCGGCGGCAGCTGCTTGGGTCCCTGGGCCCGGCACCAGGCTGAGAGCTGTGGAGGCTGCGGCCGTGGGGGCTCTGATATGGTCGCAGACAAGCGCGGCTCCCATGAGCGCAACCCAGAGGCAGAGGCGACAGTGGCAGGGTTTTATTTCTAGAAATCTGGACTGGAAACAGAAGCAGCAGTTTGTATAATCCCAAGAACTTGCTTAGGCCAGGAAGCTGTAAGGGTAACATGAATATCATTGAGGAGATCTAACATGGTGGCGGGTGCGGAGAGATCAAGTCTCTGACATCTTCAACTGCGGGAGCCGTAAATTGTCTAAATGCTGTTTGCTCAGGATCACTAGGCAATGCTGAGCTGACATGGATCTGGGGTGTACAGTCAGGGCCCCGCATAACACACACACTGAGCCCCGATCGGCTGCATTCAAGCTCCGGTTCGCCCGCTTCTAGTGACTCAGCACTAACTATTCCGCTGAAATTACTGATCGGCCCTTATGATCTTACAGAGGTAAAAGCCAACCGAGCCTTCATAGGCAGTGGCCACAGGTTTGAAATGGGGATTGGGACAGACAGGACCCACCCGTTGCATTGGTCACCCGACATAGGGAACGAATGGTCACCATTTGCATGGGATACCACCTTGGCAGAGAACTGAGGTCACGGGCGGAGGAGATAACTGCATTGAAACCAGTGCGACAGGGCTCCCAGGAGCAGCAGGCCTGGCGGGTAGCCAGTATTGTAGTGAGCATCACAGGTGAGCGCGGCCTGGCTTGAGGAAACACAAGAGAAGGCCCTAGACACTCAGGATTGGAGACCCGCCCAGTCTGGGAGAAAGAGCTGCTGCACTGTGAATGATTCCCACCTATTGAGAGGAGAAGATTGGCCCAGTGGGCACAGCTCCACCTACTGGAAGAGAAGTCAATAGAACTCTAAGACTGCATTTATTATTATTATTCATTTTTTTCTTTTTCTTTTTTTTTCTTTTTCCTTCATTTTCAATTTTTATATGTTGTTGTTCTTTAACTTTTTTCAATGTTTTTAATTTCTTTTTAATTTTTTTATTTAATTATTATTATTATTTTTAATTTATTTTTTATTTTTTTTAAATTTTAATTTTCATTTTTTATTATTAACATTATTATTTTTTTAAAAAAAAATTCTTTCTCTCTTCTTTTCTTTCTTTCTTTATTTTTGATTTTTTTGTCTTTGTTTCTTTTGTCTTTTCATTTCTTTTCAATTTTCTTATTCCCCCTACCTTGAATTCTACCTGCCTACTCTCATTCTCTTTAGTAACTTCTTCCCTTCCCTTCTAATATCTTTCCTCCCAAGCATCAAATAAATTTATAAGAGTAAACAGTAACTCAGCAATTAAACAGATCAAGAAGTAATATGAGCAGCATAAAAAAGCAAGGAAGAAAAGGAGTACAAACAATGAAGGACAGCCTAAATATTCAGGAGGACCTAGAGTCAGCAGAAAAATGGTCATATAAAGAACTCAAGGAATACCTTAGACAGATGGAATGGAACCTTAAAGAGGATACGTGAGAGCAAATCCAAACAGTGAAAGAACACTTTGAAAATCAATTAAATAAACAGATAAAAGAAGAAGTTAAGCATCTTTATCAGGAGATAGAGATTATAAAAAAAAATCAAACAATAATTCTATGCCGCAGTCTCTGGCTGGGCACAAATCACGAGTCTCCACACAGCTTGTAGATTCAAACAGCAATTCTTTATTCCCGAACTCACACCGGCCGTCTACAAACACGTTCTGGGGGAATCCACGTTCTCTGCCCAAATCCACTTCTCCCAAATCCACTACTCTGCCCAAATCCACTCCACATGGGCTTCTGTCTCCCAAAATATACTGTCTGACCCTAAGCACTCAAGAGGAACTCAGCAGCAGGATACGCCCTATTCTAAAGGGGGAGCACCCTAATCTCCTATTATGCTAAACTGCCCTATTCTAAAGGGGGAACACCCTAATCTCCTATTATGCTAAACCGCCCTATTCTAAAGTGGGAACACCCTAAACACGGATCCTGCCCTGGTCCTTGAGCAAGGTCACCTTTCAGAAGTCCTTCCACTAGACAGCATGGGAGTAAGCTGGCAAGGAATTTGTCATACCTACTTGGCTGATGGCTCCCAGCAGAAATGAAGGAAATGATAAATCAAATTAAAAACTCAATTGAGAGTCACTAACAGAGTGGAGCAAGTAGAAGCCAGAACGTCAGATAATGAAGACAAAATATATCATCTTGAAAAGAGCCTAGCCAATTCAGAAAGGCTGGTTAAAAATCACGAGAAAAACATCCAAGAGATATGGGATAACATAAAAAAACCAAACCTAAGAGTCATCAGGATAGAAGAAGGTACAGAGATTCACACCAAGGGAATGAGTAACCTGCTGAATGAAATAATTACAGAAAACTTCCCAGAAATAAAAAAGGAAATGGATATACAAATTGTAGCTGCATACAGGACACCGAGCACACAAAATCACAGTAGACCAATGCCAAGACACATTGTTATGAAGATATCCAATATACAGAACAAGGAGAAAATATTAAAAGCTTCAAGAGAAAGGAGGCAGATTACATTCATGGGTAAACCAATAAGGTTAACAACGGAGTTTTCATCACAGACACTGAAAGCAAGAAGATCCTGGAACAACGTATTTCAAACACTGAAAGACAATGGATGCCAACCAAGAATTCTGTATCCAGCAAAATTAAGCTTCAGGTATGACAATGAAATAAAAATCTTTCATGATAAACAAAAGCTAAAAGAATTTGCAGCCAGAAAACCAGCATTGCAAAGCATCTTGAGCAAAACACTACATGAGGAAGAAATGAAAAACAATAACCAAAACCATCAGTGGGAAGTGCCTCTATAAAGACAGAGGGCGGGAGGAAAGCTAACCATGGAGAAACAAACTAAATTAAAAAAAAAAAGATGATAAATAAACAAACATGGCTGGTAGTACAAACCATATATCAATAGTAACTCTAAACGTTAATGGCTTAAACTCTCCAATAAAGCGACATAGGCTGGTAACATGGATTAAAAAAACAAATCCAACAATATGCTGTCTCCAGGAGACACATCTGATTGGAAAAGACATACACAGGCTGAAGGTGAAAGGTTGGGAAAAAATATACCACGCACACGGTCCTCATAAGCAAGCAGGGGTGGCCATCCTCATATCGAATGAAATTGACTTCAAGACTAAGTTAATCAAAAGGGATAAGGAAGGACATTATATACTGTTAAAAGGAACCATTCACCAACAAGACATAACAATTATCAATATCTATGCACCAAATAATGGTGCTGCGACATTCATAAAACCAATTCTCCTCAAGTTCAAGAATCAAATAGACCACAACACAATAATGATGGGTGACTTCAACACACCTCTCTCACCATTGGACAGATCCTCCAAACAAAAGTTGAATAAAGAAACTATAGAACTCAATATCACAATCAACAAACTAGACCTAACTGACATATATAGAATATATCAACCATCATCAAGTGGATATACTTTTTTCTCAGCAGCACATGGATCCTTCTCAAAAATAGACCATATATTATGCCATAGGGAAACCCTCAGTAAATATACAGGGGTGGAGATAATACCATGCATTTTATCTGATAATAATGGAATGAAACTGGAAATCAATGATAAAAGAAGGAAGGAAAAATCCTACGTCACATGGAAAATGAACAATATGTTACTGAATGATCAAGGGGTTATAGAAGACATAAAGGAGGAAATCAAAAAATTCTTAGAGATAAATGAAAATACAGACACAACATATCGGAATTTATGGGACACAATGAAAGCAGTTTTAAGAGGCAAATTCATTGCTTGGAGGTCATTCCTCAAAAAAAGGAAAAACCAACAAATAAATGAGCTCACACTTCATCTCAAATCCCTAGAAAAGAAAGAACAAAACAACAGCAAAAGTAGCAGAAGGCAAGAAATAATTAAAATCAGAGCGGAAATCAATGAAACAAAAGAAACTATTGAAAAACTAACTAAAAGTTGGTTCTTTGAAAAAATAAATAAGATCGACAGACCCTTAGCCATGTTAATGAAGAAGAGAGAGAACTCAAATTACTAACTTACGGGATGAAAAAGGCAATATCACAACAGACGCTACAGAAATACAGAAGACAATTAGAAATTATTTTGAAAACCTATATTCCAATAAAATAGAAGATAGTGAAGACATCGATAAATTCCTTAAGTCATATGATCTGCCCAGACTGAGTCAGGAGGATACTCACAACTTAAACAGACCAATATCAATAGATGAAATAGAAGAAGCAATCAAAAGACTTCCAACCAAGAAAAGCCCAGGACCGGATGGGTATACAGCGGAGTTTTACAAAACCTTTAAGGAAGAATTAATACCAATACTTTTCAAGTTATTTCAGGAAATAGAAAAAGAGGGAGCTCTTCCAAATTCATTCTATGAGGCCAACATCACCCTGATTCCGAAACCAGACAAAGACACCTCAAAGAAAGAAAACTACAGACCAATATCTCTGATGAACCTAGATGCAAAAATCCTCAATAAAATTCTGGCGAATCGGATACAAAGGCACATCAAAAAAATTGTGCACCATGATCAAGTAGGATTCATCCCTGGGATGCAAGGATGGTTCAATATACGGAAATCTATAAATGTTATTCACCACATCAATAGACTTATTAAAGATAAAAACCATATGATCATTTCAATAGATGCAGAAAAAGCATTCGACAAAGTACAGCATCCCTTTATGTTCAAAACATTAGAAAAATTAGGGAGAACAGGAACTTTCCTCGACATTGTAAAAGCTATCTATGCTAAGCCTCAGGCTAGCATCATTCTCAATGGAGAAAAATTGAAGGCATTGCCCCTAAAATCTGAAACAAGATAGGGATGCCCTCTATCACCACTTCTATTCAATATAGTTCTCGAAACACTGGCCAGAGCAATTAGACAGACGAAAGAAATTAAAGGCATAAAAATAGGAATGGAAGAACTTAAATTATCACTATTTGCAGATGACATAATTCTATACCTAGAAGACCCAAAAGGGTCTACAAAAAAACTACTAGAACTAATAAATGAATTCAGCAAAGTGGCAGGATATAAAATCAACACGCATAAATCAAAGGCATTTCTGTATATCAGCGACAAAACTTCTGAAACGGAAATGAGGAAAAACACTCCATTCACAATATCGTCAAAAAAAATAAAATACTTGGGAATCAACCTAACAAAAGAGGTGAAAGATTTATACAATGAAAACTACAAAACCCTAAAAAGAGAAGTAGAAGAAGATCTTAGAAGATGGAAAAATATACCCTGTTCATGGATAGGCAGAACTAACATCATCAAAATGGCGATATTACCAAAAGTTCTCTATAGGTTTAATGCAATGCCAATCAAAATCCCAACGGCATTTCTTATAGAAATAGATAAAGCAATCATGAAATTCATATGGAAAAATAAAAGACCCAGAAGAGCAAAAGCAATTCTAAGCAGGAATTGTGAATCAGGCGGTATAGCGATCCCAGATTTAAAACTATATTACAGAGCAATAGTAACAAAAACAGCATGGTACTGGTACCAAAACAGGCTGGTGGACCCATGGTACAGAATAGAGGACACAGAGACTAATCCACAAAGCTACAACTATCTTATATTTGATAAAGGAGCTAGAAGCATGCAATGGAGGGAGGATAGCATCTTCAACAAATGGTGTTGGGAAAACTGGAGATCCATATGCAACAAAATGAAACTGAATCCCTTTCTCTCACCATGCACAAAAGTTAACTCAAAGTGGATCAAGGAACTAGATATCAAATCAGAGACTCTGCGTCTGATAGAAGAAAAAGTTGGCTCTGATCTACATATTGTGGGGTTGGGCTCCAAATTCCTTAATAGGACACCCATAGCACAAAAGTTAATAACAAGAATCAACAAATGGGACTTACTTAAACTGAAAAGTTTTCTCTCAGCAAGAGAAACAATAAAAGAGGTAAATAGGGAGCCTACATCCTGGGAACAAATATTTACTCCTCACACTTCAGATAGAGCCCTAATATCCAGAGTATACAAAGAACTCAAAAAATTAAATAATAAGAAAACAAATAACCCAATCAACAAATGGGCCAAAGACCTGAGCAGACACTTCTCAGAGGAGGACATACAATCAATCAACCAGTACATGAAAAAATGCTCACCATCTCTGGCAGTCAGAGAAATGCAAATCAAAACCACCCTAAGATACCATCTCACTCCAGTAAGATTGGCAGCCATTATGAAGTCAAACAACAACAAGTGCTGGAGAGGATGTGGGGAAAAGGGTACTCTTGTACATTGCTGGTGGGACTGCAAACTGGTACAGCCAATCTGGAAAGCAGTATGGAGATTCCTGGGAAAGTTGGGAATGGAACCACCATTTGACCCAGCTATTGCCCTTCTCAGACTATTCCCTGAAGACCTTAAAAGAGAGTACTACAGGGATACTGCTACATCGATGTTCATAGCAGCACAATTCACAATTGCTAGACTGTGGAACCAACCTAGTTGCCCTTCAATAGATGAATGGATAAAAAATGTGGCATTTATACACCATGGAGTATTATGCAGCACTAAAAAATGACAAAATCATGGAATTTGCAGGGAAATGGATGGCACTAGAGCAGATTATGCTTAGTGAAGCTAGCCAATCCCTAAAAATCAAATACCAAATGTCTTCTTTGATATAATGAGAACAACTAAGAATAGGGCAGGGAGGAAGAGCAGGAAGAAAAGATTAATACTAAACAGATACATGAGGTGGGAGGGAAAGGGAGAAGAAAAGGAAATTGCATGGTAATGGAGGGAGACCCTCATTGTTATACAAAATTACATATAAGAGGATGCGAGGGGAATGGGAAAATTAACAAGGAGAGAAATGAATTATAGTAGATGGGGTAGGGAGAGAAGATGGGAGGGGAGGGGAGGGGGGATAGCAGAGGATAGGAAAGGTAGCAGAATACAACAATCACTAATAGGGCATTATGTAAAAATGTGGATGTATAACCTATGTGATTCTGCAATCTGTATTTGGGGTAAAATTGGGAGTTCATAACCATCTTGAATCTAATGTATGAAATATGATATGTCAAGAGCTTTATAATGTTTTGAACAACCAATAAATAAAAAAAAGATCAATAAGTTAATAACTATATTTAACTTTGATTTACACAAAGAGTACTGTTTGCATCAAATAGAGGGATTATGATTCTTTAGTAGTACCTGTTCATATTTTCTTAAAATTGTACAGTTAGTTTGAGATAATAAAACCTTTTTACTTACTAAATACAAATTATTTAATTTTAAAGCTAAAGAAAAAAATATCAGGAATAATTAACTATGATGTTTTGAGCCTCAACAAAATGATACCTAAGAACATATAAGACCAGGTTCAGATTATTACAAAATCTAATAAACAAAAGTCTAAGGAAATCATACAAAATTTGAACTGATCCCTTCTAGTCCACCACATGTAGTTATTTAAAATATCACATTAAATTCAAATTGTTCCATTTAAAAAATGGAGAAAGGATGTCATTTGTTGCTGAACTTTTGGAAAAGCAAAGCATACTTCTAAAGCTATACTACCAAATTTGATGTTTCAAAATGAAAATAATTTATTGAAATTATTTTTCTTTATATTTTCAAATTATCATTTTTTCAAACAGTCATGAAAATAAACAATTTATATGCATATAATTTCAATCAAATTGGTGGTAATCTATTTATTGTAAGTGTATCAATGTTGATATATTCTATTTGACCAAAATTTCAAGAAAATATATGAATCATTTGAGTACTGAACTCATTAGAGTAATCTAATATTTAGAAATTATTCATTTCCTGAAAATAATTTATTGATTTACAGAGTACATTCTAGAAGCTACACACACCACTATCAAGTATTCAGATGGGATTTTCTGTCTACCTAAAAATATATTATATTCTCTCAGCATGAGCAATAATAACCAACCAAATAGATAAACAAGGTAATTTCAGGTTTTAATTCAGGCAGTTGAAGAAACAAATGGTGATGAAAAACAGTGTAACCAGAGTCAACTTTTTAAGGAAGGATATTGGTTTTAAGATAGGAAAGTTGAGTCAGAAATCTATACAAAGATGTGGGAAAAGAGTGTCCTGTGATTAAGGGATACTAAGTTTGAAAACTGGCAGATGGTAAGCAAATTCACATGTTTAAAGACCACAATGAGGCCAATGTGGCTGAAATTGTTTCAGTAAATAAACATAAAATATATGTGTTGACAATGGAGAAGAGACCAGAGAGAGCTCATCCACAGTTTTAATAAGGTGGTTAAATTCAATGGAAGTCAACGGAGCCTTTGTGGTGAGGGGAATTGTCATGAACTCATTTCATGTTATTTAAATATTAAGGATGATTGTTACACTTGAGATGTGGAATGTCCCCCCAATAGTTCATCTTCTGTAAGCACAGTGTCCAATGCAGCAGGTTCAGAGGTATGGCTTTTAGGTAATAATTAGGGCTCTGACTTCATCAATGGATTAATCTATTTGCTGGATTAATCCAGGGATAGCTGAGTGGATTTCTGTGTGGTAACTGTAGGGAGGTGGGCCAAGCCTGCAGGCAGTATATCACTAGGGACCTCCCCTGGGAACTATAGTTTGTAGTTTGTCTCCGGCTTTTCTCTCTCCCTCTCCCTCTCTCTCTCCCTCTCCCTCTCCCTCTCCCTCTCCCCTTTCTCCCTCTTCCTCTCCCCTTTCCCCTCCCCATCCCTTTCTCTCTCCCTCTCCTCCCCTCTCCCCCATCCTCCACTTTCTGGCTGCTATGAGCTGAGAAATTTTCTTCTGCAATGTGCTTCTGTCATGATGTTCTGCCTTACCTCAGACCTAGAGCAATGGAGTCAGCCAAACATGGACTGAGACCACTGAAACTGTGATCCCAAAATATACATTTTATTTTTGAAATTCTTCTTATCAGATATTTTGTCACAGTGATAAACAGTTGACTAGCACAATGATAAATACAGAATAGACTGAAGGGGGTAAGAAAGGAATGGCAAATAATCCATGCTAGGGTCACAGCAGAGACAGCATGATGTGGGCAGAATTGATAAATTCTTTGAAAATGAACAAGCAGGAGGACATGGTTATAGGTGGGATTTAGAAGAAAGGAAAATCCATTTGCTAGGTTTTAGCTTTGAGCAACTTGAAAAGATATGAAGAACTCAACATCAAGAACTCAATTTTAGACATATCATATCTGAGGTACCTCTTATAATCCCAAAAACAATGTCTAAGAGCTTGATATACAAATCTAGAAGTAAAAAGGGGATATAAGCTGGTGATAGATTATTGGAAGTATTGGGAGAGTAATTAAAGATCTGAAAACTGCTTAGTTTTTTAATGACACATCCATTTGCCACATATATATTTTACCCCAAAGAAACATACTTTCAGCTTACTATTGCAAAGGCAAAAAATTCTTGCGTTCATGGATATTATATGGAAATAGAACTTATATTTCTTTTTTCTTGATCCAGATTAATTTGAATAAAAGACTGCATTTTTAAAGAAAAATTATTATAGGGAAAGAGAAAATCCATTCAGACTTCCAAAAATTTTAACAAATCTCTACTGCTTTCAAATCATTTTAAATGCAGAATCAGAAATGAACAGAGGACAATGGCCACAATCAAAGCACTGTTATGAACAAAGCAGTATGAAAGTATCAAAAACCCCACGGTCTGTGGTTAACAATAGTCTTATTTGTCATAGTTTAATTCACAAGTCTTATAAATGATGCATAAGATGAAGTGAAAAATGAAGCCCTAGTGTCAAATGTTCTTAAATGTAGTTCAGAAAGATGTATTACCCAGAATCTTTCAAAATTCTATGTATGAGTGAAGAAAGGTGGTAACGTGGTAAATGAGCTTTGGGGTTGAAAATGGCAAAAAATAGTTCAATTTTAACAAATGGAAATTCTGTATTTATAATGGGCTTTGATTTCTCAGATGCATTCTGGATGACAAACCAGGCAGCTGATAATAGCAAGTAAGAAAGGTTAAAATCCAGGGTTAGACTCAGCAAGACAGAGTGAAAATAACAAATCAGAACAGTCAAGGAACAGTAATTTTCCAGGGTACCTTGAGAAAATGGAGCCCAGTAAAGGGCAACAGATAAAATCCAAGTGTGTAGTTAAGATTCAGCAATTTTCAAATGCCATGAGTGGCCTGGTTCTCTGCTTTTATCATTGGCCAAATTTTGCCAATGACAACACTCTGATTTTCATAAGTTTCATTCTAGTGCTACGTTTTAAAATTGATATTACTTTTAGCGAAGGCTGAATAAGAAATCAGACTCTCAGTGGCATACCATCATGCCAGGGTCTTCTGTTCCTCTTATAATGCAAAACTCAGTTTCAACATATGGATTCTTATTGCCTTGCTTAAGAACACATGCCCATTTTGAGATTGGATTCAAAATAATTAGCCTTAGTTTTGAAACTCTGATGAGTACTTACATTTTCTATAGAACAGCAGCCCTGCTTTGTTTCCTTCTGAGATGAAACATGGAATCTGATTCTGGTCCTTAGGATTTGTTTATTGCAAGTTGTCAGATAACATACAGTGCATATCTAGTTAAATTTGAATTCAGATAAACAACAGATTTTTTTTAGTGTAATTATTCCCCATGTATTGCACTCCAAATGTCACTTAACAGTTGACCCTTGAACAACATATTTTTTCAATGCACTGTTCCACTTATATAGAGATCTATCTGTCTTTTCTTTGTTTCTTTCTTTGGAGATTTGTGACAACTCTAAATAAACTTGCAGATGAGCTTTACTGCCTAAAAAAAGTAAAAATATGTAAAGGTAAGTCACGAATTCATCAAATGTATGTAGATAATGCTCCATTTTGTCATTTAGTACCATAAAACATACAAACATCTACTATGAAAGGTTAAATTTTATCAAATTTGCCAGGCATGGTGGCGTATGCTTCTAATGCCAGTGGCTCCTGAGGCTGGGACAGGAGGATCGTGAGTTCAAAACCAGTCTCATCAATGGCAAGGTGCTAAGCAACTCAGTGAGACCCTGTCTCTAAATAAAATACAAAATAGGGCTGGGTATGTGGCTCGGTGGCGGAGTGCCCCTATGTTAAGTCTCAAGTACCTGCCCCCTCCCAAATTTTTTATTAAATTTATACACACACTTCATTTGGGGGAAAAAAAATTATCTGCATCATAGTAACATTTTTAAAAGTTATACTGTTCCATTTGTGGTCTATAGAAATGTGAACAAATGTAAAAATCCAGTATTTAATCGTAACTATCTAAATTTAACTGTAGTACATAATTACCTACTATAATAATTTCTTAGGCACCACCGTCCCCCATTGTGATGGCACTGAGCTCTGGTGTTCTATCCATTTAAGACATCATGTGAGGCTGAAAGTTTCTACTGATCATCTCAATGTGAGCTGTCACTTTACCTCCCAGGTAAATTATATATTATAGTAAAAAGTGATGTCTTGTAAATCCCATGCATTTTCACCATTATATAATAGTGAAAATGTATGGGATTTGCAAGACATCACTTACTATAATATATAATTATAAATATATATCACACACATAAAATACAAAATGTGTGTTAATTAACAATTTATGATATCAATAAAGTTTCTATTCAATATCAGGCTATTAGTAGCCGAGTTTTGAGAGAATCAAAAATTACAAGCAAATTTTTGACTGCATGGAGGTCAACACTATAACCCCCGAAAGAGCCAACTGTACTCTACAATATTAGTTATTTACCTGAAAGCTGGATGTATCTGGAGATTCTGCATTTTTATTTCCTGAATCTAGAATCCACCATCAGGTATTCCTGGCAGTGATGGGCTGCTTTATCCTCAGCTTAGGATGTGGAGCTCAAGTACTTGTCCAATTAGTGTCAGTTGACTTCCCCAGAATGCCATCATTGGTATCATTATTCTATATCTCTAACCGATTCTCCTGGGATCTTATCTGTTGACCTATCTTACCAGAGTCCTGATCTGATGAATCAAATCTAGAGTTAAAAACTGAATTTCATGTCAAAAGTGCTTGGGATTACAAGAGTAGGTAGCTGTCATGGTCTTTTCAGAAAGAACGATTGATAAAACTCTCAAAACAATTTATCAAAAAGGTAGGCTATGATCAAAGCCAGGATCAAAAAAAAAAAAAAAAATTTCAATCACCTGTTATCTGAAGACATGATTTTTGTCAAGTTTCACTTCTTGCTTCACCCATTCTGACTTAATGCCTTAGGGGTGAGAGGCATTATACTATAGTATAATAGAGTTGTGTGGTATTAAAAAAAAAAAAAAAAAAAACAAGATGTGCATCCATTTTGGCTTGAAGTACCTCAGCAAAAATATAACAGAAATAAAGGAAGTTTCAGATTTAGGAAACTAAACATTACATTCCTGCTTAGGACATAGGAGAAAAGATTTCCATACATTTCATACCCTCTGGGAATGACTTCCAAAGACAACACATGTCTAATATACCCAACTGCCATGTGTATCTAAACATGGCAAATAACAATAAACAAATAAATTTTAAAACAACTGAAAAGAAGAAAAGGGTTTAACTGTGATTTTGATCATACTGAATATTTGTCTTGCACAACTTTATTTGGAAAAAAAACAGATTATCTACATAATAGTAACATTTTTAAAAGTTAAAAAAGGACAAATCAGATTACAAATTAAAGAGTAGCCTTTTATGATCACAAAGAAGGTTCAGCTGAGAATAATTTTTAGAGATTAAAATTCTTATGGGGATGGACTAATTCATGCTTTTCTTTAGACAAAAGGCATTACACTTTGGAAGAAACTTTCTTTAAATTAATAACTTTGGAAAAAAATTTAAAGGTTTTTGTACCTCATTAATAAAGTATGATCTGCTAAGAATCGTCTGATATAAATATAAAATCTTTACATTGAACCAATATTTTTAGGTTTTGTATGGTGAGTATAATGATGTATTCTAGAATTTATTATGGCCCAGTACTTAGTGATATAATTAAAATTTTGTGAAAATTTCATATGAGTACTTCTAAACTTATTCTCACCATCTAGCACAGTGTGTTGTACACTACAAACATTTGAAAAATTATTTTTACAGTGGGTTCATGCTAGAATTATCCAGCAAGGGAAAAGATAATCACTATCAAGTAAGAAAAAGCATATTACTCATCTTTATGAAATTCTCTTTATATAAACTGAAAGTTATTTCTACAGTGTTAAGTGGTTTTCTAGGGTATAGCTGCATTCCTTGTAGTTTTCAGCATTCCTCACAGTTTATCAAGTGTCCCACTTGGATTTTGTAGATATTAGCCTTTTGATTATTTTATTTAATAAAGCCTTCAAAATTTAAAAATGAAAGGCAAAAAAGAATAGATTAAAAGTTATAAAATTAAAGCAAAATAGTTTATTCTCAGTAGAAAAAAGTAAAAAATATTAATGTACTGGATTTAAATAATGTCTACTCTGATTTATAACTTTAAATAAAACAATTAAAAGTAATCCCTACTTCTCATGTTTTTCCCTAAGGTTTGAATTATTCATATTTTCACTTGAAAATTTTAACAGCTCAATTTACAAAGTATATCTTCACATAGCTATAACCCAATGCCCCCTAAAATAATTATTAAACTTTAATATTAAAACACAAATTTCACTGGGCTTTAATTATTTATTAGCTTATGTGACTATATTCTTATCACCACTCAAATTATTTATAATATTTAGGTATTTGGATCACTCTGATGATTTTCTCCCTCCTTAGATGACTCTTCATAAGAAGAAAGGCTGATATAGACTAAAATTTTCCAGAAGATGTTGTGAATTCTAACCCCCTTTCAGCATACCTTCCTAAATGGCAATATTTAAAAACTAAAACGTAAGTTTTAAGAAATTCATTTGCAGCCAGGGTTCCAGAATCATCCAGGTATAAACTCTGGCAGAGATTTAAGAGAGAGAATAAGACTTGAAGCTGCAGGAGGAGATAGGCTCATAATGTAAACACTTAGAAGGAGGTGTTTTGTTTTCTGAGATGGTCCTGGCAGAGATTCTAGCATCTGGTTCCTGTTGCTGTAGGTGCCAAATGGCATCAGCCAGTGTTTTAGGGTTTCTCCCATAGAGTCTTGCACTTAAGAGTTTCCCTTGGCTGCCTTTTCTGGGCTGCATCTAGCTACCCCACCCACATCTAATTCCTCCAAGGATTCTATAATCCACAAAATAGCCCCTAGTAAATTTTTCTGCTTAAAATAGTTAAAATGGATTCTGTTGTCAACATTTCAAAACACTAACCAAAAAGACCCTTAAAGCCATTTGGGTATCCAGTCCTCATTTATACTTTAGGAACTGGGGAGGTTTCTAAAGTGTAATCCTATTGGATGCCAGTGAGATTGCTCTGAAACAGACTAGATGGATTTGCATTTCTGTTGCCAGCAAAAACCTTTCCCACCAAAATGCAAATCAAAATTACACTAAAATTTCATCTCACTTCAATCAGAATGGCAATTACAAGAACACAAATAATAATAAATGCTGAAAAGAATATGAGGAAATAGGTATACATTGTTGATGGGACTGTAAATTAGTACAACTACTCTGGAAAACAATATGGAGATTCCTCAAAAAACAAGGAATAGATCTACCATATGATTCAGCTCTTCCACTTATTTATCTGAAAGATCTAAAATCAGCATACTATAGTATTAGATCCTCTTTAATGTTTATACAACACAATTCACAATAGCCAAATTATGGAACCAGCCCCAATGCTCATCAACAGATGAATGAATCGGGAATATGTAGCATATACACACAATTGAGTTTTCCTCAGCCATAAAGAAGAATGAAATTATAGCATTCAGCAGTGAAATGGATGAAGATGTAGAATATCACACTAAATTAAAAACCCAGGTTCAGAAAATCAAGGGTTAATGGTTTTCTCTCCAATATGTCTCATTGATTAGAAGGCAGGCAATAGAGGGGCATATCAGAGTCATGAATGAATCATGGGTTTATTTGAGCCATCTCAAGGCAGGGGGTTGTATTTTAAAAACTCTTGGTGAAATTCTGCTGATTGGAGACTGCTCAGATAATACAGACACTCTGCCCATTGGCTCAGACAGCCCTAGCTTCAAATGCAGCAGTCCAGAAGTAGAAAAGGTGGGCATAACCTGCCAATAGAAGCCCCAATAGAAGATGTCCTTGCCGCTATCTTCCTGCTTTCCTCAGGAAATCCTTCACTCTGAATCTATCTGGTGTTCCTACCCATTTAAATAAACTGTATGGACTCCAAGTTGTTGTTAAATCCAGTCTCCATCAGAGCTGGATCATCCCACTGTCCTCCCGATTTTCACTTATTTCTGTGTCTTTTCTTTATTTCTTAAATTTCTCATATCTTTAATACTTTCTATCTGACTTGCCACCCTAGTTGGGGAAACTGAGTAAACATTACTCAGATCGTGATAAGGGAATGGGGATCAAATGTCATAAGATCAGTGGCATAGAGGGTGAAAGAAAGAAACATTGGGAAAGGGGAGAAAACATGGAGTGAATTAAATAAGATCACATTATATTCATATGTGAATAGGCCACAGGAAATTTCACCTTTATGTATATGTAGAAAGTATCAATCAAACATAAGTAAGTGAATGAAAGGAAGATTAGTAGAGAATATGGGGAGAGAAGAGGAGAGGGAAAGGGGATGGAAATTAAATTCTATGCATGTGTGATATTGTCAAAATGTACCCAACTACTCTGTATAAATATAATGCTCTAATAAAAAAATAGAAAAATAAGTAAATATAAAAGAAAGCTCCCCCCCCTCAACTCTAAAGTCTTATGGGATTATCTGGATTTAGGTGGCCTTACCCATTCAAAGCTGCCCTGTCTGGGTTCAACCTTAGTTACATATAGGCACATACATCTTTCAATGACATTTTACCTGACAAGAAACAAATTTTGAAATCATAGGCTTTCAGTCTACTCAAATGGTGGAATCTCCCAGAGAATTATTATCAAATTTACTGCTAATCACAGACCAAATACCTGATTTTGATTTTGTTTAACTCAGTATAGACTTAAAGTTCCTAGAGAAATTTACTTCCTCTGGGACCTGTTTTCTCTAGGCAAGACAAAACTCTTACTGTAGTTGAAAAGATGTAATTAGCCCTTACCTACCAATGTTATCATGAAGATTTTCAATTTATCAGCATGTAAGCATATTTTCCATGAATTTATGGCCACTTTTGGTAAGAGCCATGATTACATCCAGCTATCCCTTGTACTTGATGATTCTGTTTCTTTTCCAGGGTCAGATATTAATAAACAGCAAATATTTCTGTTTTTTAGTGAACAAGTAATCTATCAAACAACCTAATCCTATTGTAGCTATGGCCAGGTTATATTTTATAGCACCAGTAACTAAGTAATGAAAGTGTTGACCTTTGACAAGATATTTCATCATTGCAAAGTTAGAGGAGGATTAAAACTACCCTAAAAATACCATAGCACATATGTGAGAGGTTTCTAAAGGATGCAGAGACCAACAGCACATGACAGTTCCCCCCAAATTTTCTCCAATGATCATCACAGTATATATGACCTTCCTTAAGTCTTTAGCTAATATATCTTAGTAAAGCAGTTCTCCTTCCCAAAGTTTCATCTTTTTCATTCCAATTTTAGCAAAAAAAAATTTTTTTTAATTAAATTTTTAAAAAGAGCACTAAATATTGGACTATTTCATGGTGACTGATGAAAACTCAGCAGGCAATATCCAAAAATTCATGCCTTATAACTTTAAGAAAATATGTGTTGTAATGGTATTGAGATTAGAGAACCACTCTAGAAGAATAAGGTTAAATATCATCAACATAGTTATTGCATTTTGACCCCGCTTCATTCAGGGTTCCATATGGCACTGACACTGTACCCTCAGATGAGATTGAATACCGTGGCTTTGATTAATGCAGGTCTTACTACTTGGAAAGATTAGGACCCACAGAACAGTATTGGCTGCACATTTACAAGGAAATTATTAAAGTTACTTTTTGACATGAAGTTAAAAATAAATATGATTATTTTGGAGGAATGTACCTATAATTTAATTTCAATGCTATGTTGCTATAATCATGGCTGGGGCCAGGCAATTTCCACATATCATTATCTAATCAAATACCTGCTGGACAACAGAATGTAGTAAAAGATGTCAACAGATATTTTTAACTGTCTTAGCAATCATGTAAGAATACACTTAATTGAAGTAATATTTCTCCAGAATTCTAACTGTAAGAGATTACTGGGACATAAATTTTCAGTTTGGTAGCATCTCTGGAACACGCTGGCAATCTAAAATAGAGTAATATAGAGACAGATCAAATCATTTGCACTTTTCACTTGAGTACTTGGTGTCTATTAGCTAATTCTAGCCCTCAAATTAAGATTTGTTAGACATGGTTATCATTGCAGTCATCAGTGAAGGCTCACAAGTTGAAAACTACACATTTTGCATTGCAAAAATGTTTCTAAGTGCTAGGCACCAAATAGTAATAACTCAGAAAGTTAGAATTTTTTGTGTGTGGAAGGAAAATATGTAAGTTCTGAAATGTTGCATCAAAATTAAATTTTACTTCTCACAGAAAGGCAAATTAGCAATGTTATGAAGGTAAAGATCTAAAATGCAATTTTTAATGTTCCTATTTAATTTTTCTCTTGTTTTTGTATCTGTGGGGTATTTGTTATAAGAAAGTAGGAAAACCAGAGAGGTGATTTCTTTTGGGCTTACAATCAGGTTTATATCATTCATGACTCTTAATTTATTATATTAAATAATGAGACAAGAGTCTCTACCATATGAATATTAAGAAGTTATCAGACCTCAAGCTCTTCAAAATGATTCTTAGTGTTTATCCTTGCCAAAGAGCCTGTGTATGTGTCAGAGTAAAAAAGAAAAAGTTGTAGTAGCTTCCTAAAGAAAATTTATAGTGAGGTATAAGGAATTTTTCATATTATTTTTTTAACCAGGAAAACATTCTCAGTATCAAAGTACTTACTGCCTAGCATCAATAAACTGGCAAATCAAAAGCAATCTGTTATAATGATGTTGTATTGCTTTAACTTCATTTAAAGTTAAAAAATTCTTCAGGAATTTTTTCATGAAGAAAGAGAAGAAAAAGCAAAGAAAAGAAAAGCAAAACAACAACAACAAAAAACACCTCAGAGTATTTCTAAAATCCGTAAGCAATTTAATTCTAACAAGCTATCAGAAGAATAGAATCACCAACATTGAACCACAGTGGCCCCTGGCATAAGGAACAGGTTGTAAACTGAAAACAAAAATCTACAATAGTCTTCATTTTAAAGAACTATCTACTTTAACAGTTGAAATACATATTACAAGGATGACTGAATGAAGGTAAATCTATGTGGTGACAGAGTGCATCTGTACATGTAAACTGCCTATTTTGAATGTTTATTATCAATTCAGTGAGTCAAATAAGATATTTTTTGCTCTCAATATGTTATCAAATGCACACATATTTTAAAATATTCAGTCAAAGACTAATCTGTGTCATGACCTAATGATAGTTCATCATTAGATATATGATATTTATTTTAATTTTCAGTTTGATAAAATCAAACAAAAAATAAAAACCAATGTGTTTTTAATTTGTAAAATATGTTCTAAGAACACACAATAAAAAATACATGAAATGAAGAAGGCTTTGGAAAAATAGGTATTATAACAATAAATTCAATGACTAAATTAGTTCTTTTCCTCAGGTCCATTTCCAATATATGGGACAGAACTAATTAAATAATTGACTATCACTAATATAAATTTTGTCATTGTAAATTCTATATATTTCCATTTTTAATTTGTTTTACTAAATATTGAGTGGGAAAAAAAGATTCTTAAAGAAATATGTGAAAATTTTAAAAGTTATTGCATAATAAAAATTTATATGCTCACCATCTGCATTAGCCCATTTTCCATAAGTAAAATATAATACCTGAAACTGATTAACTTTATGAAGAAAAGAGTTTTATTAAGCTTATAATTCTGGAAGTAGTTCAAGGACCTATATTTGGTGATGACCTTCTTGTTGACAGAGTTCCAAGGTGGTGCAAAACATTACATACATGGCAAGAGACAGGGGGTTTATGTGTGTCCATGTGTGTACTTGCTCCCTCTCTATGTCTCTCTCTCTCTCTCTCTCTCTCTCTCTCTCTCTCTCTCTCTCTCTCTCTCCTTATGTAGACATCACTACTCAGTCATGGGGCAGGGGCTACATTCTAATACCTTTGTCTAATCTTAATCACTATCCAGAGGTCATCTCAAAATAGCATTGTCAAATTAATTCTTTGTACTCTTAATACCTAACAATAGGAATTGAATTTCAAAAAATGAACCTTTGAGAACACAAACTATATTGAATCCATATGACATATTTTAAGAGAAAAATACATCAGGTAAAACTAATACCTGGAAATTTTTGACTTGTTATTCCCTGGATTTTCTTTAATATTTTGCCATAGAAATTTATGTTATAAAAATAGACTTTTTACATTGTAACTTTTGGGCATAATTCAGTAATTTATTTTTAAAATTTTAAATTAGGCTGTGAAAGCATTATTTTGAAAGGCATAATAATTTTTCTGCATTAACTGGTCTATGAAATGAAATTGGATCTCACATATGATGAAGTTTGGCTGGAACAAGAAAAAAGGGTAGTGCAGAATTTTACTCCCTGAGAGAAGTTAAGCACATGAGTGCAGCCATGTTTTCCCTTGGCCTTCTGAATGAGTTTACATTCCAGATACAGTATAAGGAGGGGTGGCCCCCAATGCAAATGGTCTTCCTCCTAAGGAGACAAGGAGATAACAGCTACTGAGCAGCTAGAATTTACTTGGCAAGGTAACGAAAATTAGGAGCTGTGCAGAGATGGAATTCAAAATTATATATAAGTTTTCCCTGGAGTAATTTGCTGAATAGTAGATGACTAATGTGCACAGGGAGAGACTTCTAGAGGTTTGGTAAAGAACAACTGCTAGGAAACTTATTCTTTTAAGTTTGTTTTTAATGAAAATAAACTACATATATGGAACTGTATGCTGCACAACTACCTGAGCTTAAATTACTCAAAAATATCTGAACTGATCTTCCAGAGGAGATAGACTCCATAGACAACTCAGAGCATTAAGTAGTGATTCTCTAGGAGTAGGGCCAATTTGTCCTTAGGCAAAAACTGCAAAGACCTACAATAACAAATTTAAAACAGTCTTCAGAGATTAAGTTGATTCACAGGTAAATCAACTTCTTTCTAGAATAAAAATTCAGTTTTCTATTGAGATAATGAAACCCAAACATTTAGCAATACAGTATACTTAACTGTATTTGATCATATGAATTAAAAATTGTTAGACATGCAAAAAAGTAGGGAAATGTGACTTACAACCAAGAGGAAAAAAATAAGTAAATAAAAATAGAACCAGAAATCATAGATAGGATATAATAGGAGAAAATAATTTTGAATGTATGAATATGTGGATAGGTATATTAGTAAACTCAGACATATCAATAATTACATTGACTATGAAATGTTTAAAATCTACAACTTTCACTATGTCTAAAAAGTAAATAAGGAAGATTAATACTATGTTAAGAAATTGACTTTAAAAATGATAAAATAGAAAAATAAATATGATGCAAATGTTGATAATAAGAGAGCTGAAAGTTATAGTAATATTGAAGTAGACTATAGAAGAAAAGTTTTAAGAAATAGATATTTTATAACACAAAAAAGTAAATTTATCAATAATGTATAACATTCCAAAGTATTCATGTCCTGTACTAATTGTTTCAAAAAGGCTTAAGGAAAAACTGAAAAGGCTAAAAAAGACAAATAGACAAATAGAGAAATCTGAAACTTTCCTTGCAGAGTATAATAGTCATGTCAGTAATTATTGGAGTAAGTGAGTAAAACATTAACCAGAATATTGAAGACCTGAAAAGTGTTATCAACCTGTTTGACCAATAATGGGACACTGCATCACAGAATACAAAAACATACATTCTTTTTCAAACGTATACTGAATATTCAATAAAATATACCAATTACTGAGTGAAAGCAAAAATACCAAGAAAAAATATAACTGAGATCCTTCAGAGAACAGTCTCTGAATACAATAGAATTAATTTAGGTATCATTAACAAAAGTAACATCTGAAATATCTATGAATATTCAGAAAATAGGCAGCAGAATATCAAATAACATAGGTTCGAAGAAAATTAGGTAAGAATTTTTTTTAAATATTTTGAACTGAATTAAAATGAAAACCCAACATAGCTAAATATATAGGATGCATCTAACATTGCACATAGTATGTAGAAAATGAAAAGCTCAGATTAAATCAAAGGAAGTCGAAATGCAAGAACAGAAATCAATGAATTAGAAAATAGAAAAAAAATGCAATGAGATCAAAATTCAACTAACTAGAATTATTAAGAAAATTGATAAACATTTATCTGTTGATATATATTGATCCAAAAATTAGAAATTATCATTACCAGTTAATAAAGTAGTATCACCACTAATAATATAAAAATGTAAAATATCAAAATATAGGGTAATTTATGACATTTCATAACTTATGAACAGATCTTTGAAAATGCAATTTATTAAAACTAAGGAAAGAAGAAATAGATAATCTGAATTATATCTGAGAAATTTGAAATCAGCAAATATGAAATTGCGATTAAAAATTATTCCAAAATAGCCTCATGCTCAGGGAACTTCCTTCTTGACTTCTATCACATGATTATTAGTTTCAGTTTATACCAGTATCAATAATCAATATCAATTTCATCAGCCCATGGAAAAAGTGAGTACATTCCAACTCTTCATGAGTCCAGACAATTTTAATATGTAAGCTGGAAAAAGTAATTTTAAGAACACTTTGACAAATATTTCCCATGAGCTAAAATCCATAAAACATTAGTAAATTGATTTCAGAAACATAAAAATTACATTACCAATGTTTATCTCAGGAATTAAAATTGGCTTAACATTCAAAATTTAGTACATTAAAATAAAATATTATGAAGTTTTAATAATTACAGAAAAGATGGTTAAAAATTGACATACTCATATTAGAATTTTCACAAACTGGAAATAGAAGGGAATTTTCTTGGTGTGATGGAGAGAATCTGCAGAAAATGAGGTCTATGATGTAGAGCTCATTTTACTTCCACACTCTCACTCAGTCTTAAGCAGGTCATTGTCATGTGCGTACCTTCTTGCCTCTGTATATTTTTTAGCTTTTCAGACTTTAATTAAATATTCAGGTCTTTCAACTCCTGAAACTGGTGCTCTCATTTGAGCTAATTCTTCCCTCATTCCACATGTTCACTCATTAAAGAACTAGATCATCCTCTGATCTAGTTCTTTAATGAGATGTCCTGTAGATATACATGTACTTGGATGGCTTTATTTATGTGCAGTTAATGAGAAAGTTTGCTTATCAATGAAGCTTCAGGAATATGACTGACATATTTATGAGCTACAACTTCTAAATAAGGAAAGAAAGGTACTTGATTGTGTATGCTGATCTTTCCTTAAATAAACTACAACACTCATTATAAAGTGGCCATAGGTTTTAGACAATCCAGAAAGAGCACTATAATGAGAGTTAGGCCAGATAAACATGTAATATGTCTTCAGATGTTGCCTTTTCACACTGCAGTAATTTGACTTAGTTTTCTCTCCATTTCTGATGTCTTACTTCTTGAGTTTTGAGGTTTAGGGCTTTTTGTTTGTTTCTTTCTTTCTGTTTTTCAAGAACATAGTACATTCTGTCCAGACCATCTCTCTGGATAAATTGAGACTCTACACAAGTGCACATTCTTATTTGGAAGTGTTCACAGTGAAACCTCAGAATATTCTAAAGGGGATCTGGTATAATAGAATGCAAACTTACTTGTATATGATTTGGAATTATTTTATGTCCTAATTTTACTATGCTAGAAACTGAATTTTAATGAAGAAAATATATTTGCAGCAGCTGTTGTCTAATAGAAACCAAAAATCAAACAAATAAAAAAGCCATCTTATTTCTGCTTGTTCACTAACAAGTTAATCAATGTATGTTGCCTCTAAAGGGGCTTGCTTTTGTATCCTGGAAAAAAAATCTTGCTTTATTTTTACGTGAGGATTTTTAAATGGTGTTTTTTAACTGTAATATTTGAAATTGGAATTAGGTATCATTGACTCTGTACAAGTATCTTGCCAAAATCAGTGACTAAATTTTTGGCTACAAAGGAAGTTTTCTCAGGTGTTTGGCTAGACAGTAGAATGCGAAGAGAAAAGAAGCAAATGTCAAATAGACTAGCTTAAAGATTGATTGCTTATAGTGTATTTTCTTGCTACTTCTCAATTTCCAATTTTGTAGAATAAAAATGAAGCAAAAGTTTACATGTGCTGCACAATCAAGCAGCTATTTTTTATTTAATAGGTAATTTGCAATGATTATATATTACTTTGATTAACAAATATTATTGACTAGATTTTCTTCTTAATTTAATGTATATTTAATATGTGATAACTACTAGAACTGTTTATTCAAAAACAGGATTTACTGAAAACAATTTGTCACCTCACTGACACAGTTCCATAGGTACTTCAGTGACTAGGTTGACCTGGTTGAATTTCAGCTGCATGTTCTTCCTTGTTCCGTCTCTTGCCTCTGCTGCTGGTATGCTATCTTCTTTCTCTTCTAGCTCATAGATGTCTTTATTATCGTAAAATCACTTTGGCAGGCAGTGCTGAATTCTCTTTGAGGTCAGTACAGAGTGAATCTCTCTCTCTCTCTCTCTCACACACACACACACACACACACAAACACACACACACACACACACACACACACACACACACACACACTATCTCCACATAGAATTTGTTTTGAGGAGGGCACAGATTCATTCAGACTGTATTAGGTACTGTCCATGAATGATCTGCTGTGATGCAGGCAAGAGGGAGCCACAATACGGAGAGTGGGGTGGGGGTATCCTGAGCAAACAGAAATACCACATGTGGTTAAGGAACATTTAGCTACTCTGCTTATTTTACTTAATTACTAGTCATTTGTTCATGAAGACATTTCTTTCCCAGAAAGTTCCATAGCTATTACAGGATATGAAAGGAGATTTTGAAGGTGTAAGATCTCTGGAAAAATAAAAATTCATGTTTCAAAATAGTACTAACTCATCAAATATTGATTAATTACTTTTAGTTTAAAATCACACTTTTTAAAAAATGCTTTAATAGTTAAAAACATAACAAAAAAAGATGTTCTATTACTTCACCAATGAGAGATACCAAAGTTTGACATTTTAGAGAGTATCCTTTCACTATTAGTTTTAAATTGTTTTACTTTGAACTGTGTTAATTTTCATAGAAAATATATGTATTAATTTTATAAGCTAATTTTACTCCTTAGCACTATGTTATAAATATGTATGTGTGGGAAAATGGTGAATCACATCATGGGCTCTGACTCTCTCCTGGTTGCATTTGCGCTGGGAGCTGCCTGTGCAAAGATGCAGGTCAAGATGCCCCAGTTGATATGGTGATGCCAGCCTGTGAAATATCTGTTCAAAGGCCAGAGTTTTAGTTAAGGCCTTAAGTTCAGATACCAACTCCCAGGGATAAAGGATTCTGAGCAAAACAAGTCAACCCTAAAGTCTCACCAGTCCTGTGTCCTTCAGATTGCCTACTTTGCTAAACTTTCCCACAAATAACCTTTTGATGATGAAATCCTTATAATAAATGTGCTGAGCTAGCTCTGGTGCCAGTCAAGCCTCACCAGGACTTGGCTACCCATCTGGCCCCACCTTTTACTCTCTGTGTGTGTCTGTTTGTCTTTTCTTCATCCCCTATTGCCCCTCATCCTGTATCCCCTGAATTCCTGAATTAATGGCCCAGGCATGAGGCCTTGGCATATATCCACATTATTAGACATTTTACTATAAATTTGTGTTTTGGGCTGCAAAATATCCCATCAGATAGCTTATCATAATTTGTTAACCCATTTACTAATGCTGGATATATATATATATATATATATATATATATATATATATATATATATATATATATATATAATGTTTTGATAAGCAACCTTAGAGATAAATATCAACACATATGCAGGCTGTTTCCTTCAGATAAATTTCTAGAAATGACAAAAATATTTAAAAATACATAAGTCTTCAGCAATACATTTGTATTTGGCAATGCTTTTTTAGTTAAAAATATATTTCTAGTCATTTCAGACAATTCATAAATCAAGTTGGATTGTATCAGATATTTCATCAAGAGTTCAGTAAAATCTGCTTAACTTTTATGATATTAGAGAATACAAGAAGAAAAATCAGGCAGGATATACAACAGTAGCGACGAATTTCAGCAAGTACTGCTTAGTTTGACTTTCTGTTCTTTCATTTTTACCTGAAAATCTGTGAATTTACATTGAAAATTTTGACACTATTGAGTGAGGGATATATGGTAGGAACAGATAAGGATATTGTCCTCTTAAGAACATGGATGATTATCTTCATTTTGGCATCGTAGTGGATAAGGAGTCTGAAATCTCAAAGGTGAGTCAGCAGCCTGAATATTCAGGCAGGAATGAGTTAGCATTGAAGTTTTGAGGCAGAATTTCTTCTCCAGGAAATCTCAGTTTCTGTTCTTCTGGCCTTTAAAAGACATACATACTTAAAATTAACCAATTGTATATATTAACAACATCTATAGTATACCTTCCTAGGAATAATCTGTTTAATATTTGATTACATAACTATGTGCATTAACCAAATCCACATATAAAACTAACCATTCCTTGTGGGGTGATAAAAATATTTGGAGCTACATAGTGGCAACTGTTGCACAAACATTGTGATTGTACTAAATCCACCAAATTGTACACCTGAAAGTAGTTAAAATGTTGAATTTTATGTTATATCTTTTACCACAATTTAAAAAAAAACACAACGCTGGAAAAAAAGGACTTACACATTTTAACAATTAGAATACATATGAATTAACACTGAATTCTATAACCCTTGTAAATAACAAAACATTTTATGAGTCTTTTATAAACATTTTCTAAAGTCAGTATGCAAGAAGTATTGCTTGCAAATTAATGTATTATTTTAATAACTTCAGTGCTCACATAAAAAAAATAACATAATTGGGCCTTTATTTTAATTTCTAATGCTTTCTATTGTTTCTCAATGATGATGTAAAAAGATATCACAAAGTTAAAAAATTATCACATGTTTACAATACTAATTTCATTTCTGAAGGTTGGAATTCTGAAATGAGTTTTACAAGCTCAAATTCAAGGTGGTGATTAACAGCAGTCCTTGTAGAGGCTTCAGGGGAAAACCTATTCCTTGAGCTAACATCTAGAGTCTGCTTATATTAACTCATGGCTTATACTTAGCTTGTGGCTCCTTTCTACAGTTTCAAAATGAGCAGTATAGCATCTTATAAATTTTCCCTCTTTAACTGTGCTTCCACCTTCTCTGACTCTGACCCTTCTGCCTTCCTCTGTTAAGGGCAAACTTTTGCATTAATAAAAGCAAGAGGCACACAAGGATAATATCCCCAACCATAATCCATCTGCTAAGTACTATTTGCCAGGAGATGTTCTAGGAATTAGGACATGGATATCCTTGTGGGGCCAGAAATTCACATAGGGTGTATTTTAGTCCACTTAAAGGTTTCTAGTGGAGACATCCAGTACTTTAAAGGTGCATTTCATAGTCTTTCATAATTTTTATGACAATAGTTTTACTATGTTTACATTTAGTAAATTTATCAACATGAAGAAGAAAAGCACAGCTTAAAATTCTGTATTTTTTTCCCACTGTATTATTTTCTAGGACTACCATAGCAAATATCATGACTGGGTGGCTTAAACAACAGAAATTAATTTTTCACAATTCTAGAGATTGGAAGTCCAAGTTCAAGGTGTTAGCCAGCTTTAGTTTCTATGGGGAGTTCTCTCCTTGGTTTGCAGATGGCCACCTTCTTGCTACATTCCCACATGGCACTTTCTCTGTGTGTGCACCCTTGATGTCACTGTCTTTTCTTATAATGTCATCAATCCTACTGGATTAGGGGCCAGCCTTATATCTATTTTTATCTTAATTATTTCAGTGAGGCCCTATCTTCACAAAAAGTCAATTGGGATTAGGGTTTCAACATATAAATCTAAAGGGGGCCCAATTCAGTCCATACCACCCTTTGGCTTTAATGTTGTTGTGCTCATTAGCTTGTCTATCATATCCATGATCCCTGCTTACCCAGCTCTTCATTTCCATCAAACGTTGTCTCTCTTTTCCTTCCTCCTCTATAAAGTGCTTTTCTCATTCTCTTCTATTTTCAAATACTCAATTTGGTCACTGTTATCACCCCTCACAATTTCTATGATAATTTCATTAATATTCACATATATTGGTACTGTAATTTATATAACAGTTCCACTCTGCCTAAAGATATTGATGTGGAAAATATTTATCCATGTATTTTTCTTCTTACATGACAAGCTGAAAACTCCCAAATCTAAAATTATCATTTACTATTTGAGATTTCCTCCTCGTGACTTCTGTTTTTCTGAGCATAGCCAGATTCTGTTACCCAGATAAAATATTGAGTTATTACTGACAATATATTCTTTATAACATGTCTTTCACATGTAAATTCACCATTGGGTTTAATTCCTTTGTTACTCTAACTTCCAGGTGCTTATTGTGATATATAATATTTTATAATCTTTTGTACTGGTCTCTAGCTATATTCAATCTCATCCCTGAACATTAGTTCTAGTTTAATGTGTTGAATGCATGATATTAATTTAATTATTTTACTACTGCACGATATTCACTAATTTTCTTAAAGTTCTAAATAAAATCTAGTGTCATTCTTGGCTCTTCAGTATCTGAAGATAAATTTCTGAAGTTATCTCCAAATTATATACCCATAAGTGAACTATTCACTATTTTTACAAGTGTGCCTTCCCCTTTCCTGACTACAGACCTTTTTCCTTTGAACTTTAAGGAACATTTGGAGAAACAAAAGGAATGTTAATTACATAAAATCAGTTCTAGCTTTGCCACATTTTGTAATGTTCTGAATTGGAGTAAGTACTTAACCACTTCAATCAGCTTCTTCCCTATGTCTCTAAAAATTAGGTAAAAACAAGTATTTAAGTTACCTGTGTACAAAATACTTTAAACTCTTAGGTCCTTTAATTCTTCTAATATCCTATTTCTATATTGGGTTTTTAAAACTTTTATGATATATCTTATTATTGCTTTGATAAATTTTTTCACCCTGAAAATTTTTAACTTAATGTACTTCTTGATGAATTATACTTTTATTTTTTTGAGTCTTGACATGTTATTTGTACCAGAGACAAAAGATGCTTCAATTCATTTTTGGTACCTACTAAACCATATTAACAGGATGGATTTGACAAAGGCACGTATATTATAAGTGGTTGGGTTGAATATAAACCTTGGTAAACATCTTACCATGGCTGTTCCAACAGATTCCTTCAGTGAAAACAAGCAGATAATTAATATGGACATTGGCAAACTATCTAAGAGATCTGTGCAGAGTTCTAGTTAAATGCTTCTAGATAGAATCCAGGCTTCTAAAATCTCTGCATTAGAAGAAAGAGTCTTGTTGAAATGTATGCTGCTATTAATGCCTTCCCCTGTTCCCAAAGGCTTCTGTAATGTTAGGTTGGGATTAAATCAATAGTAATAAAACTTACCAAGGATTTAATAAATTACTTAAGCTGCCTTCCAATAATAGTTTAAACAGATTTTGTGTATTTTAAACTTATAATCAAAAACTGTCTCTGCCTCGGGAGATGGCCTGCATTTTCCCTTGAATGTGTATTTCTTACTTCATCACAAAAGATGTTTCTCCCTTGACATAGTGTTAATTCTTCCTTGAATGTGCATCTGCTTTCCTAAATAAATCAGTGTCTCTGAAATAAACAAATTTATAATAAAAAAGCAGAAAGGATTTATCACAGTGATTGCATCATTATGGTAACTTGAAGGAGAGAAATGCATTTCAGAGAAGCAACCCACAAATGATGATTATTTTTAATGTCTTTGTGAAAATTAATCTGCTTTTATTTGTGACTGTAGTAAAACTTCAAAAGGCATTATAAAGAGTATTTATGGATGTATTATCTACTTTTTTATAAAGTTAGTCAGACTTGAAAATATATGAAGAATATTTATGGCATGTCATTACAATAAGTAATCAAGTGTTTGAAAAGGCATTGGACATGGTACAATACATATTAAAGCATGGTAAACTAACTATTCAATGTTTTTGAGTATTTTATGTTGATAGATCATAGAAGTTACAAACTAACAAAACAAAATTAAACATGAAGATAATACTTATGGGGGCTGGGATTCTGGCTCAGTGGTAGAATGCTTGCCTCACACATCTGACTAGGGAAACACTCAGAGATGAAGCTAGAGAGGAAAATTTAGGCTTTATGATGATGTTACTACTTTTGAAAACATAACAAAATTAACACTCACACATGTGAGGCACTGGGTTCAATCCTCAGCACCACATAAAAATAAATAAACAAAATAAGGGTATTAAAAAAGGACAATACTTTTGTATCTTGTTTGATTTGGAAAAAAGAAGTTGATTCAAATTGAAAATTATTGAACTTCCATATTCACTTAATGTTTACTATGGAAGTAACTTTGTGAATGAAAACAAAAAGAACTTTAAAGGATTTTGTGATTTGGAACACTGAGTCTTGTCTTGTTTCCCTCCCTACTCCATTCTTTTTTCTCCATTTTTTCCTTCCTTCTCCTTTTCTTTTTTCCCCATCTTTTCTTACTTCCTTTCTGCCTTGCATCAATTTATTATATATCCATGTTTTGTGTGCTTACTGTATGTTACTGTTCTGAGGGTTGGAGGTTACAGAATGACCACATCATTCTAACTTCAATGTGTTCTATTCAGTGAAAGAAATTCCATGCAAGATACTATCATGATAAATTAAGTCCTATAATCTGGGTGTGGATGAAGTGTCATAGCATTCATTGGAAAAGCTTTGAGGGTGGTTGTCAGAGAAAACTTCACCGAAGAGGAAATGTTTGATTACGATTTAAAAGAAGAAAGATTCACCAAGTAAATAACAACATCAGATTTTCAGCAAATAACACGGGTAGAAGTGTCAGGTAGCATAAAGAGATAAGAATAAACTATGATAACACATTTTGCAGAAAGTATTCTCTCATTGATCTTTGTAACTCAAAGTTCTAGAGTACTTAGTGAAACAATATGAGTGGAGTAGACAAGGAGTTAATATTTTTAGCTAAGAATTTTGAAGACTAAAAACAAACAAGAACTAATGGAAAAACAATATCTCTTTATTGAAGTACATCAATTGTATGATTATAAGAGAGATTACTAAACAGCTGTGTTTAACAGCTATGAGTTGTATGCAATGGCCTTCACAGTTTTTCTCTACCAGAATTAATGGAAACCTATTCTCAAATTCAACTGTAAGAATTTCTATGTTCTTGTCCACTAATTTTTCATCCTGCATTATTTTCATGCTGCTGCTCCATTTCCTTGAGTCTCAGTCCTTTCTCTGTACAATCAGCTCTATTCTGAAATGGTCATTTTCTCATATTAGAAACTTTATTCCTAATTTTAGAAAACTTTTGTTGTTTTTACAGGTTACCATTATATGTTTGGATTTTTATAGAGAGAGACATCTTCGAATGCATTTAAAACATGTTGCTTTTCCTCAAGTACATTCTGATAAATACTGCCACCTGTTATTCATTATCCTAGAAATGGTTTCTGTCTTTTTATATGGACCCGTAGCTGTATGTCTCCTTTGAACTTTGTCTGTTAACTGATTCCCTTTCTGGTCTGCTTTATGCTTTGCCACAGTTGGGAGAGAGCTGTTATTCCTGGTTTGAGGGATAAAAACAGTAATTTTCAGATAGTGAGCTGAAAACAGATCCCCAAATGTGAATAAATATGAATGTCATTGTGCTGCCCATTAAACAGAACCACTTTCTGCAGTTTGAGTTGTTACTGTTCAGTCTTCTGTAATCCCTAATAGTAAGCTGACTATGCCACCGATTTGAAAGCTTAAAATACCACAGTCAATTCAGAAAATAGGGAATTTCCTTTTATGGCTAGACCATTTGACTAGGGAAACACTCAGAGATGAAGCTAGAAAAGAAAATTTAGGCTATATGATGATGTCACTACTTTTGAAAACTTAACAAAAACAATGAAAAAACTCTCAAGAATTGAAGTACATTTTAAACATATATGGCTCAAACAAATGATTGAGATCACAAGCTCATAGTCAAACCCTTTCACTTCAATTTAACAGGTGGCAACTATAAAAGAACAATGATTTACTTTGGCAAAAATATAAAAAGGAAGAAAAGAATGAAAGAGCAAAGAAAAGAACAAATATGATTTAGGTAGTCACCAATTAAAAATAGGCTTCTGAATGCTAACTATAGAAGTACTTGAAATTTTAATTATTGGGCCCTGTGAGTTCATTCCAAACAATACCAAAAGTTTGAGCCTAAATAAAATGGAACAGTCTCCTCAGAAGTTTTTAGATTGGAAAGAAAATATATACCTCTGATTAAAAGACTGTTGAGTCAGGTGTGGTGATACATGCTTGTAATCCCAGTGGTTTGGGCGGCTAAGACAGGAGGATCAAAAATTCAAAGTCAGCCTTAGCAATTTATTGAGGTTATAAGTAACTAAGTGAGACCCTGTCTCAAAATAAAAAAATAAAAATAAAAAAGAGCTGGGGATGTGGCTCAGTGATTAAGTACCCCTACGTTTAATACCTAATACCAAAGAAAGAAAAATAAAAATTAAATAATAATAAAAGAGAGTGGTGAATTTGATTAGTACTGATGTAACTGCATGCAGTTTGCTTACTTTTAATGAGTGATAAAGAAGAGCATCCAGGAAAAGCAAAGGGGAGCAGAGTGCTTAGGCTCCTGGAACAGTCTGGAGTTCTGCTGCACAGCTAAATCAACAACTTAATATTTAGATATGACCATGTTGACTGCTGAATGACAGCTTCAAATTAGCAGCAGAATTGTGTTACTTCACATGAAGAGTTAGAACCAAGACAGTAAAGGAGAGCTAGAGTAGAGACAAATAGAAGGCAGGCGCTCTTCAGCTGAGAGAATCAGTAGTGACAGATTTGATGCGCAAAATGAGAAAAGGGAAGTTGAGGAATCTCAACTCACACTTTCTGGTTTTGGAATTAAAAAATGAGTGCCTTTTATTCTTCAAATATTTATCAACCATCAGCTGTGTGCCAAGACTGTTCCAGATGCTGCTAATAATGTAGTAAACTAGACAGATGAAGCCCCTTTCTTAATCGAAATTTTATTCTACCAAAGGAGACCAATAGTAATCACACAAGCAAATATGGTCTTGCAAAAGGACATAAAGCAAAAGGACAGAATGTAGGAAAGGATTTCGAAAGAGAAAGAGGAGGACTCATTGAATCATGACAAGTGGGCCAAGACTTGGGAGAAGTGAGGAGATGAATGAATGGTATTTCTATTACCTTTGGCCTAATTGTATGCATATCCTGGGCTTTGGGGGATGGTTCTAATTTGTGTGCCTGTCTTAATGTTACTTTCTTATTATTTTTTCACCATGCAACCAGGGAGCTACTTTTCATCACTCACTAAGCCAAATTTTACAAACAGTGCAGTTGGCAGGAGGTCTTTTGTTTTTTGTTAGAGTATTACTGGTAACTTCCTTTTCCAAACTTTTCATGCTGTTCTAGACACATTTCATCTGAATCTTGATCCCTAGAGATGGATCCTCATTTCTTCTATTCCAAGAATGTTGAGTCTCAGAAATACAGAAATCAGTCATTTCTCTTCTCTCTCAATCACTTCCCTACAGGTGAAAGTTTAACATTATATTTGTATTAAGAGCACAGCACACTGCCAATTTCTTTCTATAGAATTTGTTCTCTTTTCAAATATACCTTGTAAAAGCTCTATAGTTTTCCAATGGTTTAAGCTATAAATAAGGAAGAGCATTTTTTTTTGTTCCGACTATGCATTCGGTGATGTAAAAAAAAGATAACTGTAGCCAAACAAAAGTTTGTGTCTACACTGTTATTATAGGGTCAATAAGCATGATTTTTAGTATATATAATGAAAGATAAGAGCCTGATGAATAAATGGATTGAGATATTTTCACATTCACAAAGTGCATTCCTGTAAAGTCATTTATCACATCTTTATCGAAGTTTATTATTGGGTAACTTAAAGTGTTGAAATTTGAATACTTAGTAAAGCAAAAGTTATAAAACTATGGGGATTAGACACTGATGGTGGCAAAGTGAAATTAAAAATCATATTAATGTTATATTAATTATATTTTTAATTCCTCCATTATTTCTCCTGCCCCATCTTCTTGCCTGTGCTACTCTTAGAATAATACTCAACAGGACTATGGTTGGTAAAACCCTCAAGACAAATATTCAGCACAGGCTAGAAACATTTGCATTCTAGAGATGAAAGCCACTTTACAAATCATTTAATTAATATGATGCACCATGGTACAAGGAACAACTTTACTGCTGGTTCATACAGCTAATTTATCTGTGCTCTATGAAGTATGTGCAATGAATGATTCATGTGCTAAACAACTTGATTTCAATTTGTGTGTAAACCAGAAAAAAATTAAACATTTTTACCAAGAAAGACTTTCAACCATTCTCCTATAATTGCACACTGAGAGAAAATCATTTTATGGCATGATCCAGACCCAGTACTCACAAGCATACTTATTCACATGCACACTCACATCAAGCACATATCTCTGCTTGTGTATGTAATCTCAGATATATAAACACATATTTAAATATATAGATAAATGCAAATAAAATTTTGATGTAATAAAATACTCTTCCTACAATTTGTTACTGTTGGTGCACTCTAATATTTTCTATCCAATCCCATTCTTATTGTTTAATATTTAGTTTTTTCAGATAAAAATGGTAATGATCATTTAATTGATTTCACAAATTGCTAACAGCTTGTATCCCACAATAAGTAAAATGCTAGAGTTCATTATGCTAACATGCATGTGTAAGTAAAAGAAAGGAATGAGTAATGGGAGAAAGAGAAAAAAAGGGAGGGAGAAAAGACAAAGAGGAAAAAAAGAATGAAGAAAACACCTTTATGTTTGTATCAGTGTATACATTGATACCCATTGATAAAAACATATATGTATGCATATCATACTGCAAAACAGCAACCAAGTCCCTGTAAAACATTAAGTTGGGGCTCCAATGCTAAATGAAAAGAATCCAAGACTGATAAAGGGACAGAGTTCTGGTCAATATGTACATGTCACTAGTGAGAGCATATACCAAGATTATCTGTGTGATTTGCTCAAGGCCATTTATTTAGTGTAAAAAATGTGCATAGGAAGAGATTTATTAATTTTCATTATAATGTGTTTTTTTTTTAACCTTATCAAAAAGAGTGATTAATTAAGACTCATTTGAATCATATAATAGGTTGGCCTCTACTTCGTTACCTACTAGTTATTTTCTTCTGGAATTATGACCCTTGAGTTTCTTAAAGGTTACAGATGACAGAAACTAAAAGCACCAAGGATATTTTTGAATTGACTCTATATCAACATTGATCACATTAATACTAAAAATTTCCATATCCACATGAATAAATTTACATCAAATTAGTAAACTCAGCAACTTTTTAAGATTATTGCATGTTGTTATTCATTTCAATGACAAAACATTTCCAATTTTTTATGTGAATTTTATATGGATGGTAAATCTGTCAATGTCAAGAGACATTGGTTAAATCATTATTTAGAATATTTGTTATGTAGGTAAAGAAATATTTTAAAATATGCGTTCTTTAGTTATTTTAAAGTTCCAAAGTACTTTACTTAGTTAAGCTGAGAGAGAGAGAGAGAGAGAGAGAGAGAGAGAGAGTATTACAAGAAAGCAGGAAACTTGAGCTAAATTGACATTACTTTTTTATTCTTTCTTTCTAGAATTAAGAAAAACTATTGAGGTAAATGCAAATTCAGATCCATACAGAGAGCGTCTTATTTTACTGTTATTCATCTCCTCTAGCCTGATTTGTCTTTTATTCTTAGTAAAGTTGGAGTTTAAGATGAACTTTCCTGCCTTGTTTAAATTACACATGCTCAGGTGAAACATCTCACTTGGTATCAGGAAAAAACAAAAAAAGAAGTTCACTGTTTTACATCACTTTTAGCTCAATCTATTTCCTAAGGAAGTTCTAGAAGCTACTTTATTACAGAATCTAATTTATTTTCTGAGAACAAAATCTTCAGTGGGACCTTTACTCATAAACTTTTAAAGTAAGAAATGGTCTGCTCTCCTTGAAGAATCATGTAATATGGTCCCATATTTTATTTCTGGCAAGGCCAATTTCTAAGCCTCAGGCTAAAACAGGAATTCAAGAGCTTCTCAATTGGGTTGTTCTGGCTTGGAGTCTCTCACAGAGTTAATTAGATATTGGGTGAGAGTGCAGTGATGGGAAGGCCTGACCAGAGCTAGACTCCAGCCCTGGCCTATCTCTGATAGTCAGGCTGACTGTAGTCATCCCTCTCAGCTCCAAATGTTCATGTTCCTCACACATAAAATAAATAAACATATATATAAAATTTAAAAAAATAAAATGAGTTCACCCTGTCCCAGAGTGGAGAACCCTAAAGTCTCCCCACTATCAAGTATCATCTCAAGTGTATTATCTTCTAAAGTACTCCAAGCATTTGGACCCTTGGGGCCTGCTCTTCCTGATCTGAAGGTCTGTGAACTAAAGGGGCCTGGTTATCTGGTCCCCACATACTGAACACACAGGGTGATACAGACACAGCAAAACCACAAAGTCTCATCCTGATTGAGAAGAGAGAAGATGGGAGGCACCCAGGAGTCACTTGGTCAATGGAAATTCCGAAATCTAGCTGGCACCATTTTTAGAGCTCCAAATCTGTCCTCATAGCCAGCTGGGACCTGGGTGACTATTTTTCATAGTAAGAGAAAGGCATATTTATGGTTTGCAGGAGCATGGAATGTGCAAGCTTGTTTGAAAAATCCTAAGAAACTGAATGCATTCTTGAGCCTGGAGGGATTTGAGGAGTGTTAAGATTTTGCAAATTTGGCTAAGGGGACTTTAAGAGATTTTGTTTTTTTTAGGGATAATATGCCTTTGTTGTGCCACGCAATGGATTTAGCCTCCGATATACAACTCAGGTGTCACAAAAGCAAACTTTCCTTGGAAGAGACTGTGTTTGTTTTGCTTTAATGCATCTGAAGTCATGGGGAAAAAATGATTAGCACTTAATAATTATTTAACATGTGTAGCCGAAACATTTCCTGGATTTTCAAAATCTTTTATATTCCTCAAACACACTTAGGTTTTCTAGATTTAGGAATGCTAAATATTTAATGATAGTCTTACTGGATTAAGTTGAAAAGGCTTAAGTTGAAGAAAGATAAGAAGATATCTAGGCCATTACTCTTCCTTTTAAAAAATCTATGTCAGAACTGTAAGAGAGAAATAAAATACCATCATTTCTTTATAAATCACCCAGTAAACAAATTTACAAATAACTCAATGCCTTTTTTACCAAATTGAATAAAGTTTTTTTTTTAATATTAAGCAATGTATATTTATTTTTAAATCACAATATAAATGTCTAAAATTTGAAACTATTTTAAATAGTTTTTATTTTTAAAAAATAACTAAAATGTACAACTGAAAAAGAGAAGCTCCTCCTTCATTCATCCTAGGGCAGAAATAACCATATTTTCTCTTCCATGTTATTCAATCTGACTGGTTTCTGTGCCTTACAGTAGTTCTTTAGCATATTTTACTAAAAATGATGTTACATTTCTCATTTTGAAAGCACAGAGACCCTTTGTTTTACATGCGCACATATATTTTTATCCATTGCTTTAATAACTCTAAGTTTAATCTCTCTTACCTATAATGTGAAATGATGCTAATGTTTGTTTGACTTCTTATGTTTATTTCCTATAATACTTTAGAATTATTTTTATTTGTTCTCTTATAAATTTTCTTCATGATATCTCATGATTTATTGCACATATGGAAAGTGCTCCATGGATATTTATTGTTTTGTATGGTATGTCATTTAAACTAAACTAGGTATTCCTTTAGACCATTGGAACTACTGTTCCATTTAGAGCTCTGGCATTGGTGTAAGCAGCAGTTCAAGGTCCTGGCTCTGCCATTTTCTGGCAAAATCATCTTGGACTTGGTACTCAACTTATGGTTGCCACTGTTTCCTTATTCTCTGAACTGACTAGACCGGTTTTCTCCTTCTCCTCATTTACCCTCATGGCCTTAGTGTCCCTTTGTCAGTTAATACAGCTGGCTCTTCTTCCCCTAATCCCCTCAAGAAGTAATCATGAAAGGTATAAAACTGCTCCCATAATTGCCCCCATTATTCCTGCTATTTGAAACTGCAGTTTACCCAACACCCAGGGTCATCTTTGCAGGAGCTGTGGAAGAGGTCTGGACTCCTCCCACCACCTTCCAACTCACATGAAGAACTGCCTTGGGTCTGGGATTTATCTTAAAGGGAGGTGGGAGACTATCTCGAAGGGGAAATTTGATCAATGAAATAGAGTAGAAAGAACTTCATAGAAAAGTTCTTTCCCTTTCTTTATTCACAGGACTGTTTTTCAACAAGGAGGGAATGGCCTGTCAGGAAATAGCCATCAAGACTGACTAGTCAGCTAGTTTTCTTGTGAAGCTTTGAACAGATCAGTAACAAGAACCAGCATATTTGCTTTCCCTCCCTCAATGTCTCATTTTCATTCCTGCTTTAGTCTTGCTGCTTTAGAACTATACCTTCCAGTACCTTCCGAATTTTCGAAGAAACCCAGATATGTACAAACACACTTAGAAAAATGTCTGCAGTGTAGTAAATTACATACTTAAGAAAAAACCTATTGCATTATAAAAATGTAAATTATATTTTAATAGCATATATATGATAAACGTACGGCATGGCATAGTAATATATTTTATTTAGGTATGAGATTGCATTTTAAATATAAAACTTTCATAACTTATTCTTAATCTCTTTATAAAGAATATAGTTATATACAATCTGCTATTTTTTAGGCCCAATAATTCAAACAACTTTTAATTGCTATTATAATTGAATTTTCATTATCTTAATGAATGCTTGCTTTCTTCTCTAAATATTTTTTTATTTCTCATTTTAATTTCTACAAGTATTTATGTTGAGATATAGACATATTGTTAAAATACTAGAGAATTATATTTGTCAATACTTTTGATAATAACCCCAGAGAAACATCATAGTATAGTTGAAACTTGCCATTCTATCACTAGTTAGGTATGTTATTTGCTGCCTAACACATTCTTTTCTGGGTCTCAGATCTATGGAATGAGCTGTAAGACTTCAAAAGAAATTCCATATCTAACACATTATGAGTTTATTTGCAGAGTGATTTTTGCATAGACACACACACACACACCTTCCTCCACCCTAGAATGCATCCTTTCATTCTACTCTAGTGTACTTTTCCTTCATCCACTTTAGTTCATTCAAGTAGATATTTATTTTATCGTTTTTTTAAATTGTTCTTTCACTAGGCAATGCATTCACTTTTATGCATCAAATATTTGTCAAGAGTCTGCCATGTGCCTTGCAATGAAAGGAATTGGAATAAAATGCCAAGAAAAATAGACTCCCTTTCTTCATGATGAAGGCTGCTGACATTGTTCCTTGGATCATCAGTCCTCTGTTTACTGGTTATTCTCAGATATGTTCCTTGTGGAGAATCCCAGGAACTACTGACATCACAGCAAACCCTCTCTTAAGACAGGGATACATCTACTCTGTCCTCATTACTGTTCTAAAACAGAGGCCTGATGTCCCTGGCTGGGATCTAGTCAAGACAGTTGGAAGAAATACAGTTTGTAACCACCAAGGCTGTTGCCTGTTGCTCAGAAGCCTCATGAGTAACATTTCGATCTTGCTGATTCTTCACATTGTGGTGATTTGCTAACGTATAACTGAGACAATTTTTCAAATAAAACTGTCATTAAGAAATAACACACTGCAAAAACTGCTGTGTTCTGAGCATTGTTGTGTCAGGGATCCACCTTTTCAAACTTACATTCTAAGCCATTTGTCCCAAGATCTGTCAGTGATCCAGAAGGCTAGATTCTGGAGAAATCGTCTGCTGATTCCTGATTCAGTTTATTCTTCTGGTAAGTGTGATCAGTAATTGTGGAGTCTCCAAATCAGATGGAGGAACAGAAAACAGCTTATCACTTTAAGAAAACTTAAAGTAATTCAGTAAGTCTGAACATCTGGAACCAACTTGAACTGAACCCTACTATTCTAGACTTCAAGCATTTACAGCATTGTTTGGCAAATTCCTAAATAAAACCAAACTTATTCCCATGGGAGGTAACTGTTAGAAATAAGTTTCAAATTTCAGTTCTTTCACAGTAGAGAAACATAATAGTCTATGTTATGATAATAATAATATATATTAATATTTTACAGGTTTTAGCATGTATTTCTAGTATGTGTGGATATATAGTATATGTGAATATATATATTCTTAGTACTTTGTTGTAAACCTACATACAGGGATTTAAAAACATACTTTCAAATTGTTGTTGTCTTTTCTACTTCTCCCCTGGATTTCAGAGTCCTCAAGGATAGACAGGGACTGGTTGTTCAACAGTTTATAACTGTCACAACCAGGCTGGTAAAACTGTTTGGTACTATCTATTAAAGCTGAATATATATGTACTCTGACTCAGAAATTTTATTCCTAGGTATATAGTCAATAGAATTGCATACATGTGCGCCTCAATAGAGTTATACAAGAATGTTCCCAACTGGGTGATTAAAATTCTTTTAATGCAATCTAGTGAATTTATGCTTTATTCATAAAAATTCACTAATAACAATTTTATTTTTTTTATTTTTATTTTTTTTAAATACTTTTTTTTAGGTGTAGATGGACACAACATAATGCCTTTATTTTTATGTGGTGTTGAAGATTGAGCCCGGGTCCTGCCTGTGCTAGGTGAGTGTTCTACCACTGAGCCACAATCCCAGCCCCTAATAAAAATTTTAAGTGCATAGATTACTATCCCAAATCTTATATATCATCAAAATTATTTTGTCTGTTTCTAATGATGAAACAGCAAAATTTGTCTTATTCTTTCAGTTCTTTGAATATGGAAAATTAGGTAAATTTGAAAGGTGTTTATTTTGAATATTTGATTTTCATCTGAACATTTCACATAATTGTTTCAGTGAAGATTTCCAGTATAAAATCACTTTTTTTAAAAAATGGAAATTATTAGTAAGTCATCTTCTAATTAGTAATAATGTATTTTTTAGGTTTTTAAAAAAGAAGACTAAAAAAAATAGAGAGAATGCTTTTACATGTACTCTTTGTATCCTACCATCAGTGTGATGTAAATCAACTGATAATATTCCAGTAAAAAAAAGTACAACAAAAACTTATATCATTATTAAGATCCAAATATTTCTCCCCAATATTTTTTTTAACATTTTTAGTTATTTTTCTATCTTTATTTATATCCCCACTTTCACTTCATAATAGAATTAACCATTGGGTCTCGTGATCACAAAGCATAATGGGATTCAAAGCATTCCAAAGATAAGAGAAATTGAGAGAGGAGTTGCTATAGTTTGGGTGTGGAATGTCCCAAAAAGGTCCATATATCAAAGGCTTGTTTGCTAGCTCAGGGCACTACTTGGACGGGAGAGAGCCTTTAGGAGATTGAGACAAGTGGGAGGTTTTAGGTCATTGAGACATGTCTAGAAGTAAATGATGGGTTCACGACCCTTTCTTCTTCTCTCTTTTGTTTCATGGCCATAAGGTAAGCAGTTGGCACCTCTGCAAGTTCCCACTATTATGTGCTGCCTCTCCACAGGTTCAAAGCAATGAAGCCAATTGGTCATGGATTGAAACCTTCCAAAACTGAGTCAACACAAACTTTTTTTCTATGTAAGCTGATTTATTTCCCATGTTTGTTACAGTATGAAAATGACTACTGCGGGAATTCAGTTAGGAATGATTGAAGACACGAAGGTTTGAAGATAATACAGAAAAGTCTTAGAAGGGCTCCAATTTATGCTGGATGTTAGGATTTGGGAGTTTAGAACCTATGGGTAGTTAGAAGCCAAGTGGTTACCAAGTGGTCTCAATATTAAAAAAAAAAAACCAGACTAAAACAGTTGGTAAAATAATCAATAATCAAATGGGAGGCCATTATATGAGGGGGTAGCTACAACACCCTCAGTTCCTTTGTAAGCAAACTAAAATCCAACTCAAAGTAGATGGTCATCCACTTAAAAAATGAAATTTAAGCTTAACTGGTCAGAAACTGCCAAGGCTACAGCTCCATTTCATCCAATCAAATATTTTACTTTTCTTACTTCCGCGAACACCTTATAAAAGATTTCCCTTCACACCCCTTTGGTGGAGCCCCAACCACTCATGGTTTGGCACTGCCCCATTTATGAATCACTGTCTGTACAAATCAATGCTTTAAAATTTTAATGTGCCTTAGTTTATCTTTCAACACAGCTTAAGGTCAAACTTTTATTATAGGCATAAGCAAGAGAGAAAGCAGAGACCACAGAAGATTAATCAACGAATTGAGGAGTACATTGTGAAAAAGAAAAGCTGAGCAGAAATGCGCATTATGGTAAAGAAATAATCAGATTTCCTAAATCCCTGTTATGAGAACATTGACTATGGAAAGTCTACACTAAGTGTTCTGCTAAAGGGAAAAATGATCTTTCTAGAGTTTCTGATCAAAACATGTTGTTATCCTGAGCCTCTCATGTAATCATCCCATTTCTATAGTAAACTTGTTAATTTTGAGTCTAAATAAATAAATAAACCAAAATCATGGTGTTAATCTATTCCTCTAGAGACAGAGACAGAGAGAGTGAGAGCGTTTGATTGCCAGGGATTCCCAAAATAGTACTTAAACCTAAAATTAACAGCCATGAAATATAAATCTTATTATCTGTTTAAAAGATTATTTCAGATTTTCTTTATCGTTTCCTCATTCAAATATCAGCTGTAATTCTTTGCTTATGATAGAGTCTTTAAAGCTTGTAATATTAAAAACATTATCCAACTAATTTGATTTGGGCCTAAACGTTTACAAGCACTAATAAATGATGGAGATGAATTTGGCTAAAAATTCTGGTAAACTTTAGCAGTTCCTTACCAGGTAAAGCAGCCAACTGATACTCAGGAATAAAACTTAGGAACGGAAAAGTTAAATGCCAAGAAAGTTTAAGAGAACATCAAAAGCATGTTCTAGTAAAGTTGCACAAAGAAAGATGCAATATTTAAGCAAGATTCAATAGTTTCAGTATTTACAAAATGTTAGGCTGAGAAAAGGGATACAAAAATTAAATTTTAAATTAAAACAAAGTTGTAAATTTCTCTTTTACTCTTGAAGTATACAATGTATATAACCCACTTTTAAAAATTAGCAAAGGAAACTTTAAAGGTGCCTCAACTTCAATTGTACCTCCTGAAGGAGATTTGTGACATTTTTTTTTCAGATTTTCAATATAATTTGCTTCACAAAAGTTGAGAAAATGGGAGAAAAATATTTTTGAAAAACCTGTATTCTTACTCATCTAGATTAAATCTTAGATTTAATACCAACTTTGCTCCCACTGGAAAAGAAGGAACTTCAGTGTTTTTTATGTTGTTGAATAATATCATTTTTAAGCTCCATTAATAGTCACTATATAATGTAGGTTCTTGATTACATATGCCATGTCCTTCATCAGGTATATTAAAAAGTGTGACCAGAACCAGACATGGTGATACACTCCTATAATCGCAGAGACTAAGGAGGCTGAGGTAGGAGGATCTAAATTTCAAGGCCATACTCAGCAATTTAGGGAGATCCTGTCTCAATATGCAAAAATAAAAAGGGCTGGGATGTGGCTCAGTGATAAAGTACCCCTGGCTTCAATTTGTGGTACCAGAAAACAAACAAACAAAAAGAAGTGTGACCAGAATGCATATCCTATTTTTAAAATTATTATTATTATTTTAGAATATACATCTTTGGTTTCCAAATATACAATGTCAAATTTTCTTACAAAAAATAAAGAAACAATTTTGTTATTCACAAAAATAAAACCATCTTATTAAGATGAAATGTTTGACATTTTCAGAACATAAAATATCTTTACTATAAAATTCTTTTTAGTTGAGACTAGAATAAAAAATTCTGCATGGTATAGATTGTAAATTCTCCTTGCCACAAATATGGCTTTAAAATTGAGGTTTTGTTCCTCAAAAAACAATAAAAAGCAAATTTGAGGTTCTGCCAAGCAGGTTTCTGCTCAGTTTTTCCAGATCTCAGACTCTTATGAATACCTGTCTGTGTCTCTGAATGGAGGCATGCCAGGAGAGGGGGAAACACCATTTATGACTGTGGTTCCAGTTGTTTCAGGAAACAGAAAACACTGGTCTGGCGATGGGGGAGTTTCACATTACTTGCATTTATTGTAAAACACTCGTATATGAAAATAGCAATTCAACTACTATCCTCAGAAAATAGTTCTCTCTCCCTCTTCTCTCTCTCATGACATCTCTGTTTCCTTCTGAGACTGAGAAAGATGCTGCCTCTTCCATTTACCTCAGAAATTTCAGTATTCTATTTAATTTTCCTGTGTGTGAATCTTTGGGAATATATACTTTATCTATTGATTCAATGTCAAGTGGGAAGCCTCAAGGTCAAGGTGTCTTTATCTGATCCTTACTATTCACTTTCAAAAATGAAAGCAACAAAATAAAAACCACATCACAGCAGATCCAAGTCCACCTCCAGGGATCACTAGCACACATGCAATTATTCCAAAATGGGTTTGGAAAGGCTTACTTAATTCACTGTAATACCCATTCACACAATGGGGACTTGCAGTCCTCAGTAATTGATATTTGTTGTAACCTTTTACTACACTTTGAGACAAATTCTTTCCACAGCAATTTCAATGTGGCACCAAGGACAGGGAATTATTTTATTAGACAAAGTTGGCAGCATATTTTAAAGCTTTTTTTCAAATGAAACATAGAAAATGATGCAGGGAGGAGACTGGGGGCTACAGGAACTGGGCAAGAGCAAGATCTTCTCTAAAATCAGCTAGCTATTTCCTAGATTGAGAGGTCTGGATGTGTTTGTCTTATAAAGAGAATCAGTTCTGTTTTTAAGACATTTTGAATTTGTGTGTAAATGTGTGTATGCTACATAGTAGTTTATAAATGAATATACACACACACACACACACATATTTGCAAGATGAAAAACTGGACACTAAAATCTTGGGGATATGCAGATGTTCCATTCATATTTTTATATTTTTATAATTAATTATATAAACAAGATTGATCCTGTTTTAATCAGTTTTATATTGTTCTTCATAGTGGATCATGCAATTATTTTATATATATATATATATATATATATATATATATATATATATATATATATATATTATTTGTATCCATCTCATTCATAAAGCTTTCCCTGTTTGCCAACAAACACTGAGTTTCTTTGACTGAATCGGGTGGCTCATAAAATCAGTGCCACAAAATTTGATGTTAATTCCTTTTTCATTCTTTTTATTGTTTGCTTATATTTTTCCTAACTCATGGGACCAATACATTGGTAGAGATATGGCAGGTACTTAATAAACATGTTTACTAACTAATTGTGCCTTTTTAATGATAATAAAAGCAGTAAGGATGGAAAAAAGTAAACTTATGGCGATTATTTTATATAAACAATATAAGTCAAAGAACCCTTGCATTCTAAAAACACAGATTTATTACAAGATCAACATGAAATTTAAGAAACTAGAACTTTAACTGACACCAAAATATTAAGCACATTTACTAAAGAATAATGGAGCCCATATTGTTATAAAACCTTAGTCTCATAGAAGTCATATTATTTTGTACTATTAATATTTTAAAGCTATGGTTTTTAAAATTTATCTGAGGATATGAGTATTTGTAACTTACTGAAAATTTACAGATAAACAATTTCTAAATTCTAACAAAGGGCTTTTTCCATGATGGCATAAAATATATTTTTTTAATTTTTGTATAATAATTTATACTTAGTAGTTGAGTTTCTACATTCCTTTTCTACATGACTTTCTATATTTCTCTTTGAAGCCATGTTTACCTAATGAAAATTTTGTTTATCTTAGAATGTAAATTTTATATTTTATTGGTTTATTATTATTATCAGTATCTAGCATGAACATAAATATTTCACAAAAGGCTATACTTTTTGGTCAACAAAAGTTACTTTTGACTATATTGAATTAGATGTTGTTAGGGCTCAAATTTGGATTTTAGAAAATCACAAGTATTTGATCTTATTTTTTATCTTTTTGAAATCATTGCCTTGCAGATTTTCTCAGGCATTTATCTATGTTGACTTTCTGTACCTGTTCAAAATACTCTGTTATTTCTTCATTAACCCCAAATGAATATAGCAATAAACCAAGCTATAACATCCAGCTCAATGGCTTTGTTCTTTGGGAAACAGGAGGTGTGGAATGATTCCAAGCCAACTGCTAAGCCATGAGACCTTAAACAAAAATAAGCAATTTGCCTATGTTGAGTTTCCTGTGCTCACCTCACTGGTGGAAAATCTCATTCAAAGTAGATTCACTAGTGCCACTGATTAAAAAGAGGGCTGGGAAGTCCATTCCCCAGCAGCAATTATGTGTGGTAGTGAAGCCAAGAACTTCTCCCAGAGCTGCTGGGGAGCTGTCTGGGTGGGCTGGAGAGTGGGCTGCAGCTCTGAGGAGCCTGTCATGCAGGTGTGGGCCTGAGGTACAGCAAGCCAGGGTTCAGGCAAGCCTGGGCTCACTGATCCATGCACCATGGCAGCCTGGCCCAGGCCCAGTACAGAAGGCTGCTCCACATAGCACCAGAGCAGCCCTGGGCATCCACGATTCCATAATCTCAACCATCTGCTTCTCAAGGAGCGGGCAGAAAACAGAAGTGAGGCGGATATGAATGGAAATTCAGGTTCAAGAGTTAATCAATAGTGTTAGTACTTTTCCAAACCCTGAATATCATAAATCTGGACCAATAGCCTTGACTTCAGTGCTGTATGAACTCCTAGACTAGCACACTCAGAGGGTAACCACTCCAAGGGTCTCCTCCTGTCCCTATAAGTACTGTGTTTCTATTCTTCACACTTTAGTAAATCCTACTCTTTTCACTCTTGCCTTCCTATGTCACATGAAATTCATTCTTCAGATTTGAGGGACAACATGCCACTCAATAATAGTAGAGAAGAATAGATTGCTGGCTGCTGCCACCCTCAGAGCTGAAGCCAGTGGACTTTCCTTGCTGTGATTAGCTACTAACACCAAAATGGGTTCTCTCAGCTGTGGTAGCCTGCAGCTTACACAGACTTCACCAGCCACTAGAAGCAATGAATTGAGTTTCACCTCAAACTCCAGTTTTGGTAGTGAATGACCACATACCTCTGCTAAAGAATTTGCTCATAATATCCTCAAGATTTTATCATCCATTTTCTTTCCTCTTTTCTTTTACTGTTTATAACTCAAAGGCAAGGAGTAAGTAGAAAATTCAGAAGAACAAGTGAGTAAATTGAACTAATTTAACTTCAATGGCTATAAAATAGAAAGAAATATATTCTTGTTATTTCCATTATGTGTAATTTATCATATTGGAAAAAATATGCTTCTTTGAGTCTTAATTTAAGGGAGTACACTACACATGCATTAAACATACAGCTAGACTGCACACAGCCTCAGGTCTGAGAGAAGAGACCATGACCAGTGGAAAATTTTCCTTTTCAAACCTTAGGATACATATAGTCTGTCATTCCCTTAGACCCATCTTGCAAGAGCCTCTAATGACAGAGCTTTTCTTGAAGAGCCAAACAAGCCTGAACCTCTCAATAATCTTGAAAGCAGTTGAATCCACATAGGAAGTTTTGTTCCTTGCAGCCACCACTCTCTCTACCTCACCACCACCCTCATTTTTCTGCCTTATCAAATCCTCTTTAGTTGTTTATGTTCTGTTATAGTCTCATCTTCATGTGGATTTCTGCTTCCTCTCTCTGTCACTGTTCTAAATCCTACTTCCATTTCTTCTAAAAATTTCCTCCACAAATCCTGGAATCCACACTGTCATTTCTCAGAATTATTTCTCTTCAACTCTATTATAAAATAATTTTTATGTTCTATGTTGCTATCAGCCTTTAATTGTATTTGTTTTCTCAAGTTTTTGGTCATCTTTTCTTGTTCTACAGGACTCTAGAGACTGATCACCCTTCTCTTTAAATCTCACATGTCCCCTTGGAGAACTTCCACATTCCTATGGCCTATCTTTGATGACCTCTAGCCAAATTACTTCCCTGTAATACACATAAGTCACCTCCTCCTCTTGCCACATCCTGAAACATTGTCATTCCAGGAAAAACTTTCTGACTCATTTCCACTGAAAAAGTACTTACTAACTCACTATATTTTTCCTAGAATATACAGAGCCTGCATAGGCTACACTCTTTTTCTAAACGTTCTTTGCCCATATCGTGACCTATTTAAGAGCAAGTTTGGTTGACACCTCCCTCTTATTCTGACAGAATTGCCTTTAGTGTGGTTTAGTTTCTCTGAGTAAATTGGGCAAATCTGGTGGGCTTTGGGCTTTTAGCTGAGTCACTTTATTTAGGAAAGGCATGAGAAACTACAATTTGTCCTTTCATGTTATGTTGTCGTCATGGCAATTTGTCCTAGCTCTGAACACAGTACTGTTGGTGACCTGCCCCATTATTGGTAAAATGGGATATAATTAATATTAGCCTAGGTCTAATTTCACATCAAAAGAAAGAAGAAAGTCAAAGTAAAAGTTAGGATTTCCAAAATTCCTCCCAGTTCACATAAATATCTAGAATTACTTTCATTTCCATGATTATCTGTGTAGGTCTAGATCTTTGTTCCATTGTTTCTTTCCCTTCCTATAATGCCACAAACACTTCTGGTTTCACCTCCATAAGCATTTATTGCAGGATGATTTTCCAATCATTTTTGTTATATTTTGATTTATTCCCTAGATATCAAGCATTTTTGCTCTCACAGAATTTTTTTCACATTGTATTTTAAATGACTGTCCATTTTTTTCCCCACTGGTCCCAGAATTTTAAAACTGGTAGGAAAGACAGATAATATTTGTCTCCTCTATTTTATCTACATATCATTGTATACTTTGGAATGCAGGATAATGGTTTAAAAATGTTAGTTGAGTCACAGATTGCATGGAGTAATGTATAAAATCTTATGATTTTATTTTACATTTTGATTTTATAAATGAAGTATAAATGTGTACTTCAAAGTATTCTTTTAATTCCCTATTTTTATCAATAGAGCTTCACTTCAATATTATAAAATTTTATTTTTTGAAAAACAATATAATAAAACATGTTCATGTAAATTTCCCAGTATGACAATAAATCATTTGAATGATTACTTTTGGCACATGACAAGGAACTATACACCAACAAAACATAACAGTCATAAATATATACCCCAAACATTGGAGCAGCTATGTTCATTAAACAAATTCTTCTCAACTTCAAGAGTCAAATTGACCACAACACAATAATCTTGGGTGACTTTAACACACCTCTCTCACCACTGGATAGATCTTATAAACAAAAGTTGAATAAAGAAACTATAGATCTCAATAACACAATTAATAACTTTGACTTAACTGACTTAACTGAATATTTCAACCTGCATCAAGTGGATACACTTTCTTCTCAGCAGCATATGGATCCTTCTCTAAAATATACCATATAATATGCCACAAAGCAACTCTTCACATATACAAAAAAGTAGAGGTACTACCCTGAATTTTATCAGATCATAATGGAATGAAATTGGAAATCGATGACAAAGTAAAAAATAAAAATTATTCCAACACCTGAAGACTAAACAATATGTTATTGAATGAACAATGGGTTGCAGAAGACATCAAGGAAGAGATTAAAAAATTCCTAGAGGTAAATGAGAATATAGACACAACATATGGAAATCTTTGGGACACTATGAAAGCAGTAGTAAGAGGAAAGTTTATTGCAGGGATTTCATTCCTTAAAAGAAGAAAAAGTCAACAAATAAATGACATAACATTACATCTCAAAGCCCTAGAAAGAGAAGAACAAATCAACACCAAAAGCAGTAGAAGACAAGAAATAATTAAAATTAGAGCTGAAATCAATAAAATTGAAACAAAAGAAACAATTGAAAAAATTGACAAAACAAAAAGTTGATTCTTTGACATTTTAAATTTAATTTGATTCCTTAACAAAGTATTGAAATGTAATAATTTCAGTGTTTTTAAAAAATAATTTGAAAAGGAAAATTTATGCAGGCAAGTTGTAAGAAAATATATCCTAGTTAGATTTTAAAACTGATTTGCCAAGTTTAATTTTTGCATGTTCAATAATTAATTTATTTTCAATTAATCTTCTGTTTTATTTAAGGTTCATTGTTATATTGTCCTAAGTATCATATTCAAAAGACATGCATATGTTAAGAAAATTCACTACTGAAAATATTAAAATTTAATTTTTATTAATACTTTTGAAAATGTGTGATTCAGGCTCTAAACCACATTCACAAAAATCAAAGAAAAAATGTTATATTTCTTTTTACTCATCATCTGGTTATTAAAGATATATTTCGGAGAGTTGCCTTTGAAATTTTTGGTGATTCAATTAGGAATTTATTAAACTTAAGTATTTCAAAATGTCTAACAATCATTGTTGTATACTCCTAAAATTATCTAATAACTATAAATCTCAGATTTCTCATGTGAAAAACAGAGGGAACCATTTGTAACACCAGAATACCACAGAGGGTTCTGAAAAACAAATAAATAATAAAAGTAATTCTGTAATACAATGCTTGAAACATAAGAAGTTATCAACATATTATTTTTCATTATTAGAAAATTTTATTAAAGTTATTTTCCCAGAAAAATTCAGTTTACTATCATTAAGATGAAATAATCTAACTAGTTTTCAAAAATATTTTGGTTCAGAAATTATACTAAACATTTATTCTACTATTTTTTTTCATCCTTAATGAGGCATCAGAAGTATTTATAATAGGTGTCTCAGATTTAGTTGATAGGCTTTATTATATTCTCCAATTATGGTTCATTTTCCTTATATTTCTTTTTTTTATCTTTTTTTTTAATTTTTTTATTGTTGGTTGTTCAAAACATTACATAGTTCTTGATATATCATATTTCACACTTTGATTCAAGTGGGTTACGAACTCCCATTTTTACCCCGTATACAAATTGCAGAATCACATCAGTTACACTTCCATTGATTTATATATTGCCATACTAGGGTCTGTTGTATTCTGCTGCCTTTCCTATCCTTTACTATCCCCCTCCCCTCCCCTCCCCTCCCCTCTTCTCTCTCTACCCCCTCTACTGCAGTTCATATCTCCCCCTTGTATTATTTTTCCCTTTCCCCTCGTTACCTCTTGTATGTAATTTTGTATAACCCTGAGGGTCTCCTTCCATTTCCATGCAATTTCCCTTCTCCCTCCCTTTCCCTCCCACCTCTCGTCCCTTTTTAATGTTAATCTTCTTCTCATGCTCTTCGTCCCTACTCTGTTCTTAGTTACTCTCCTTATATCAAAGAAGACATTTGGCATTTGTTTTTTAGGGATTGGCTGGCTTCACTTAGCATAATCTGCTCTAATGCCATCCATTTCCCTCCAAATTCTATGATTTTGTCATTTCTTAATGCAGAGTAATACTCCATTGTGTATAAATGCCACATTTTTTTTATCCATTCGTCTATTGAAGGGCATCTAGGTTGGTTCCACAGTCTTGCTATTGTGAATTGTGCTGCTATGAACATCGATGTAGCAGTGTCCCTGTAGCATGCTCTATTTAGGTCTTTAGGGAATAGACCGAGAAGGGGAATAGCTGGGTCAAATGGTGGTTCCATTCCCAGCTTTCCAAGAAATCTCCATACTGCTTTCCAGATTGGCTGCACCAATTTGCAGTCCCACCAACAATGAACAAGTGTACCCTTTTCCCCACATCCTCACCAGCACTTGTTGTTGTTTGACTTCATAATGGCTGCCAATCTTACTGGAGTGAGATGGTATCTTAGGGTGGTTTTGATTTGCATTTCTCTGACTGCTAGGGATGGTGAGCATTTTTTCATGTACTTGTTGATTGATTGTATGTCCTCCTCTGAGAAGTGTCTGTTCATGTCTTTGGCCCATTTGTTGATTGGGTTATTTGTTATCTTGTTGTCTAATTTTTTGAGTTCTTTGTATACTCTGGATATTAGGGCTCTATCTGAAGTGTGAGGAGTAAAGATTTGTTCCCAGGATGTAGGCTCCCTATTTACCTCTCTTATTGTTTCTTTTGCTGAGAAAAAACTTTTTAGTTTGAGTAAGTCCCATTTGTTGATTCTAGTTATTAACTGTTGTGCTATGGGTGTCCTATTGAGGAATTTGGAGCCCGACCCCACAGTATGTAGATCGTAGCCGACTTTTTCTTCTATCAGACGCCGTGTCTCTGATTTGATATCAAGCTCCTTGATCCATTTTGAGTTAACTTTTGTGCATGGCGAGAGAAAGGGATTCAGTTTCATTTTGTTGCATATGGATTTCCAGTTTTCCCAGCACCATTTGTTGAAGATGCTATCCTTCCTCCATTGCATGCTTTTAGCCCCTTTATCAAATATAAGATAGTTGTAGTTTTGTGGATTGGTTTCTGTGTCCTCTATTCTGTACCATTGGTCCACCCGCCTGTTTTGGTACTAGTACCATGCTGTTTTTGTTACTATTGCTCTGTAGTATAGTTTGAAGTCTGGTATCGCTATACCGCCTGATTCACCCTTCCTGCTTAGCATTGTTTTTGCTATTCTGGGTCTTTTATTTTTCCATATGAATTTCATGATTGCTTTCTCTATTTCTATAAGAAATGCCATTGGGATTTTGATTGGCATTGCATTAAACCTATAGAGAACTTTTGGTAATATCGTCATTTTGATGATGTTAGTTCTGCCTATCCATGAACAGGGTATATTTTTCCATCTTCTAAGATCTTCTTCTATTTCTCTCTTTAGGGTTCTGTAGTTTTCATTGTATAAGTCTTTCACCTCTTTTGTTAGGTTGATTCCTAAGTATTTTATTTTTGGGGGGGATATTGTGAATGGAGTGGTTGTCCTCATTTCCATTTCAGAGGATTTGTCGCTGATATACAGGAATGCCTTTGATTTATACGTGTTGATTTTATATCCTGCCACTTTGCTGAATTCATTTATTAGCTCTAATAGTTTCTTTGTAGACCCTTTTGGGTCTGCTAGGTATAGAATCATGTCATCTGCAAATAGTGATAATTTAAGTTCTTCTTTTCCTATTTTTATGCCTTTAATTTCTTTCGTCTGTCTAATTGCTCTGGCCAGTGTTTCGAGAACTATGTTGAACAGAAGTGGTGAGAGAGGGCATCCCTGTCTTGTTCCAGATTTTAGAGGGAATGCCTTCAATTTTTCTCCATTCAGAATGATGCTAGCCTGAGGCTTAGCATAGATTGCTTTTACAATGTTGAGGTAAGTTCCTGTTATCCCTAGTTTTTCTAGCGTTTTGAACATAAAGGGATGCTGTACTTTGTCGAATGCTTTTTCTGCATCTATCGAGATGATCATATGGTTCTTATTTTTAAGTCTATTGATGTGGTGAATAACACTAATTGATTTCCGTGTATTGAACCAGCCTTGCATCCCAGGGATGAATCCTACTTGATCATGGTGCACAATTTTTTTGATATGTTTTTGAATCCGATTTGCCAGAATTTTATTGAGGATTTTTGCACCTACGTTCATTAGAGATATTGGTCTGTAGTTTTCTTTCTTTGAAGTGTCTTTGTCTGGTTTAGGAAGCAGGGTGATGTTGGCCTCGTAGAATGAATTTGGAAGTTCTCCCTCTTTTTCTATTTCCTGAAATAGCTTGAAAAGTATTGGTATTAGTTCCTCTTTAAAGGTTTTGTAAAACTCTGCTGTATACCCATCCGGTCCTGGGCTTTTCTTAGTTGGTAGTCTTTTGATGGTTTCTTCTATTTCCTCAATTGATATTGGTCTGTTTAGATTGTCTATATCCTCCTGCCTTAATCTGGGCAGGTCATATGACTTAAGAAATTTATCGATGCCTTCACTATCTTCTATTTTATTGGAGTATAAGGATTCAAAATAGTTTCTGATTATCTTCTGTATTTCTGAAGTGTCTGTTGTGATATTGCCTTTTTCATCCCATATGCTAGTAATTTGATTTCTCTCTCTTCTTCTCTTCGTTAGCATGGCTAAGGGTCTGTCGATTTTATTTATTTTTTCAAAGAACCAACTTTTAGTTTTGTCAATCTTTTCAATTGTTTCTTTTGTTTCAATTTCATTAATTTCAGCTCTGATTTTAATAATTTCTTGCCTTCTACTTCTTTTGCTGTTGTTTTGCTCTTCTTTTTCTAGGATTTTGAGATGGAGTATGAGATCATTTATTTGTTGGTTTTTTCTTTTTTTAAGGAATGAACTCCAAGCAATGAATTTTCCTCTTAGAACTGCTTTTAATGTGTCCCATAGATTCCAATATGTTGTGTCTGTGCTTTCATTTATCTCTAAGAATTTTTTAATTTCCTCCTTGATGTCTTCTATAACCCATTGATCATTTAGTAACCAATTGTTCATTCTCCAAGTGATGCATGTTTTTTCCTTCCTTCTTTTATCGTTGATTTTCAGTTTCATTCCATTATGATCAGATAAGATGCATGGTATTATCTCCACTCCTTTATATTGTCTAAGAGTTGCCCTGTGACATAATATATGATCTATTTTTGAGAAGGATCCATGTGCTGCTGAGAAAAAAGTGTAACTGCTTGTTGTTGGGTGGTATATTCTATATATATCAATTAAGTCTAGGTTATTAATTGTGTTATTGAGTTCTATAGTTTCCTTATTCAACTTTTGTTTGGAAGATCTGTCTAGTGGTGAGAGAGGTGTGTTGAAGTCTCCCATGATTATTGTATGTTGGTCTATTAGACTCTTAAACTTGAGAAGAGTTTGTTTGATGAACATAGCTGCATCATTGTTTGGGGCATATATATTTATGATAGTTATGTCTTGTTGGTGTATGGTTCCCTTGAGCAGTATGTAGTGTCCCTCTTTATCCCTTTTGATTAACTTTGGCTTGAAATCTATTTTATTTGATATGAGTATGGACACTCCTGCTTGTTTCCGAAGTCCATATGAGTGATATGATTTTTCCCAACCTTTCACCTTCAGTCTATGTATGTCTTTTCCTATCAAATGCATCTCCTGTAGGCAGCATATTGTTGGGTCTTGTTTTGTGATCCATTGTACTAGCCTGTGTCTCTTGATTGGTGAGTTTAAGCCATTAACATTTAGGGTTATTATTGAGATATGGGTTGTTCTTCCAGCCATATTTGTTTATTTATGTTACTAAACATGGTTTGTTTTCCTTTTTGATTATTTTCCCCCCTTTACTGTCCTACCTCCCACTGTTGGTTTTCATTGTTATTTTCCATTTCCTCTTCCTGTAATGTTTTGCCGAGGATATTTTGAAGACTTGGTTTTCTAGCTGCAAATTCTTTTAACTTTTGTTTATCGTGGAAGGTTTTAATTTCATCTTCCATCCTGAAGCTTAATTTCGCTGGATACATGATTCTTGGTTGGAACCCATTTTCTTTCAGTTTTTGAAATATGTTATTCCAGGATCTTCTAGCTTTCAGAGTCTGTGTTGAAAGATCAGCTGTTATCCTGATTGGTTTACCCCTAAATGTAATCTGCTTCCTTTCTCTTGTAGCTTTTAAAATTCTCTCCTTATTCTGTATGTTGGGCATCTTCATTATAATGTGTCTAGGTGTGGATCTCTTATGATTTTGCACATTCGGCGTCCTGTATGCTTCTAGGATTTGGGATTCTGTCTCATTCTTCAAGTCTGGGAAGTTTTCTCGTATTATTTCATTGAATAGGTGGCTCATTCCTTTGGTGTGGACCTCTATACCTTCCTGTATCCCAATGACTCTTAAGTTTGGTCTCTTTATATTATCCCATATTTCTTGGATGTTCTGCTCATGGTTTCTTAACAGTTTTGCTGAGCTGTCTATGTTCTTTTCAAGTTGAAATACTTTGTCTTCATTGTCTGATGTTCTATCTTCTAAGTGTTCTACTCTGCTGGTAGTATTCTCAATTGAGTTTTTAAGTTGGTTTATTGCTTCCTGCATTTCTAGAATTTCTGTTTGTTTGTTTTTTATTACCTCTATCTCCCTGTATAGTTGATCTTTTGCTTCTTGGATTTGTTTATGTAATACATTGTCGAAGTGGTCGAAGTGATCTTTCATTGTCTGATTTTGCTGTCTAATGTCTTCCTTGAGACTCCAGATCATCTGCAGCATGTATATCCTGAATTCTTTATCTGACATTCCATCTGCTGCAGCTATTACCTCTTCTAAAGTTGAGTTGACCTGCATTGCTTGTGGTCCTTTCTTTCCTTGTCTTTTCATATTGCTCGTGTTTCTTTCTGCTTGGTGAAAATGTTGTGTTTTTGAAATTTTCCCCTATATATTTATATTGCTCTTGTATAGTTGAAAAGTCTCCCTTGCAGGGGCGGGCGGCAGCTCTGCTCCTCCTCCAATTGGGGTGATCTGTCTACCACGCTGGCGGGCCGCTGGGCCTGTTCCGCCAGTCTGTCACAGGCCTGCCTATCATGCAGGCTCGGGTGGAGGATCTGCTCTGCCCCTACTCCAATTGGGGTATCGTGACTACTACGCCGGCAGGTCGCTGGACCTCTTTTGGGCGCGGGTGGCGGCTCTGCTCTGTCCCTGCTCCAATTGGGTTGACGTGACTACGACGCTGTCGGGCCGCTGGGCCTGCTCCGACCGCGGGCAAAGGCTCTGCTCTGCCCCTACTCCAATTGGGGTGAAGGGTGGCGTGTCTACCACACCAGCAGGCCGCTGGGCCTGATCCGCCGGTAGGTCGCAGGTCTGCCTACCTTGCGGGCTCAGGAGGTGGCTCTGCTCTGCCCCTCCTCCAATTGGTGTGACGTGTCTACCACACCAGTAGACCGCTGGGCCTGTTCCGCCGGTCGGTCGCAAGTCTGTCTAACTTACAGGCTCGTGCGGCGGCTCTGCTCTGCCCCTACTCCAAATGGGGTGATGTGGCTGCCACATCGGCGGGCCGCTGGGCCTGATGCGGGCTCGGGGAGCGGCTCTGCTCTGCTCTGCCCCTCCCCCACGTGGTGTGACGTGTCTACCACGCCGGCAGGCCGCTGGGCCTGTTCCGCCAGTCTGTCACAGGCCTGCCTACCTTGCGGGCGCGGGTGGAGGATCTGCTTTGCCCCTACTCCAATTGGGGTGTCTTGACTACTACGCCGGCAGGTCGCTGGACCTGTTCTGGGCGCGGGTGGCGGCTCTGCTCTGTCCCTGCTCCAATTGGGTTGACGTGACTACGACGCTGTCGGGCCGCTGGGTCTGCTCCGACCACGGGCGAAGGCTCTGCTCTGCCCCTACTCCAATTGGGATGATGGGTGACGTGTCTACCACACCAGCAGGCCGCTGGGCCTGATCCGCCGGTCGGACGCGGGTCTGCCTACCTTGCGGACTCGGGAGGCAGCTCTGCTCTGCCCCTCCTCCAATTTGTGTGACGTGTCTACCACACCAGTAGACCGCTGGGCCTGTTCCGCCAGTCTGTCGCAAGTCTGTCTACCTTGCAGGCTCGGGCGGCGGCTCTGCTCTGCCCCTACTCCAAATGGAGTGATGTGACTGCCACGCTGGCGGGCCGCTCTTATTCTACTATTTTTATAGTTCTAACTAGAAACAGTAATACAAAATGACAGATTATTCATATAAGACTTAGAAAAATATATTGTCAAAGCATGGCATTTTATAATGATAGACTACTGGGAATACCATCAAATAGACTGTATTGGGCTAGTTGGTACCTGTGTGTGTGTTGTTGTCTCAATAATTTAGAGCATCAAATTTAAATTCTTTACCATAAAGGAATAATTCTAAGGACAGAGGCATAATTCTAAGGACTTCAAACAATAAACTCACAGTCATTATGAATAATTTTCACCATTAAGTGAAAAGTAAAGTACAAAAAAGTATGGTTTGGTTCATTGCCAAATTACATTACGTTTTCAGGGTTCTTCGCCTAAATAATGTGTTAATTGGATAACTTTCAATGTAGTATTAATATGGAATTATTAATAGTTGGAGATTTGTACTCATTTAGGGAGATACAATGTTCCTTAGTTTAATATAATGAAGATTTTCATCCTCTAGCCCCTTTTCTAGTGAATTTGATTTTAGGAATTTTATCAGATGACTAAAATACTGCAAGCCTTTATACATTAAGCATTTAAATGAAACTATAACATGAAGCATGAAATGAAGATTACTGCAACTTTCTGACAATATTAGAAGCAGTTATTCCATTCACCAATAACCTGACAGTATTAATTTGTTACGTATCCAATATGCATTTTATGGAAATACTTGCCTAACTCTTTTTACTCAACAAGAACTTTTGCATAAAAATAATTTCACATATCATTTGCAAAAAAAAAAAAATGAAGGTAATGCTTTTGCTATAATCGACTAATATTAGAACTCTTAAAGTATTTGATCTCTGCCCACTTTAATTATTTAGAGATATCTCTTCTAGCTTTACAAAAAGTTGCATTTTAAATTTTCCACCAAACACAAAGATAATATTATTTTCACCTATTATCAAAGAGACTAATTTAAACGACAGAAATGACACATTGTAATATAATACTGATTACAGATATCTTAATCCTCTTTCTTTTCCTCAAAATAATTCAGTTAATGTTCATTGAACTGTTTCTTTCTATTTGAATCCTTATAGCTATAGGATTAAACTCAATAGAGAAAAGCAATAGCAATGTCAATTTTTGAGTGTTATCCTTTAAAAGAAATCCAGATTGAAAATTTAGAAATCCATAATATCATAAAAACTGTGCAAGTGTGCTGATGTTGTATAATTTTTTTTACACAGAAAACTCTCATAGTTTCCACGAGTCTTTTACACTCCTAAGGTCATTGTCAGTTTGTGAAATAGCTCACTTTATGAGCAAAACTCTACACATTATAAGCTTCTTCCTCCTTATAAGAGAGAGGTACCATCTTCCATAATATATAGAATTAAAAGTTTTCAAGTTGTGTGTGTGTGTGTGTGTGTGTGTGTGCATGTGTCTGAAATCCTTAAAAACTTTATGTGAATAAAATCACATCAAACAAAATAGTCTTTTCTTTCAAACATGATAGTTAGGAATGGAACAATTGACAGTATAACATTTTTCTATTGTGCAAGTAAAACATCATTATTAAACCCAATAAAACCTTATTAAATTACACTTGTAAAAAAAAAACAAAAAAACGTTTTCCCAGTCAGAAATAATTGGCTATGCATGTCTTTAATTAGAGACATTTTCTCATAAATATTAGAAAAAATTATCAATTTCACTTTCTTACTTTCAACTATAGAAATCCTACTCCCAGTGACCAAAATATAAAGAAGAAAACCAAAGATCTTGAATAAAAACAACTAAAAATAGTATATTGAAAATTATTTCTTCAAATTTTTAATCTGAATTAGTATTCAAATAAGATACATAGGGTGATTCTCTCTTTTTTAAATTATAATTACAAATATTTGAGTTTCTGGGAGAAAATTTCAACATGTATTTCCATACTTTATGGCAAACAGATTAAATTACTTGCATTTTAAAGCACAGCACTTGATAATGCAGCTTGCAACCTGCAGGAAGCCTGATAAGCAAACCGATGCTTACCAATCTCAGCTGGGTCCTACACATGCCCTGCAATTCAGCAACTCTCTAATGGTCATTTAATAAGATATTTTCTCTCCCTCCCCGCCCCACCCGTCTCTCTCAGTCACCCAGGACTGCTATAACAAAATACTATAGACAGGGTTCTTAAATTACAGACATTTATTTCTCAGACCTCTGGAAGCTGGGCAGTCCAAGACCAGGCTGTCAGGATGTCAGGCTCTTGTACAGGACTCTCTCTTTCTGGCTTGCAGGTGGCAGACGTCTCATAGTGACCTCATATGGCAGAGAGAGCCCTTTTGTTTTTTCTTTTCTTATAAGTATACTAATTCAATTTGGGCACCAACCTCATGAACTTGTCTAAACCCAATTATTTCTGAAAGACACCCTCCTCCTAATACAGTAAAACTGGCATTAAGGCTTCAAGAGGTGAATTTGCAGTAGAGGAAAGACATCGTAACATCACCCAATTACTATTTCAGAAATTCTTCCTTCACCTCAAAGTCAAACAACCTTCCAGTAATTTTTACCTGTTGATTGCATCTTATAGAGAAATAGGTGTTCATTACCAGAGGTATCATCCTTCTTTTACAAAAATCTAAGAATCTAGTGTTTTCACTTCTATACAGGGTTTCTCTTCCCAAACATGGGCCTTGAAGTCCATTTGTCTTTTCCTCTCTTCTCAGAGTCTTTAGATATGCAAACTGATCTTTCTTTTTTATATCTGCATTTATCCTTCCCTACTATCTTGTCATTTCCATTTTACTATGGTTAATTGTCTTAAAAAATAACTGATGGGCTCTCTTAATCACATAGCATGTAACAGCATGCCGGAACACTTTTCCACAACACAAACTTCTTGACAGATTTGATTCTATATGTTTTCTACAGATCTTCACCTACTTGTCATTGTTCAACCTAAGAATAACTACTTTCCATGTCCACCACTCCACTGAGAATTATGCTTTCCAAAATAATTCCCTCCCTCCTTATTATCTAAGTGCCAAGAGCCTCTTCAGTGTTCATACTGCATGGCCTCTCTTGGACAAGCAGTAATGGATACTGCTTGTCTCTGATTTTCTCCAGAGATGCTGTCTTCCCCTAGGTTCTCAATCAGCATGATTCTATGCTTTTATTCCCAGAGATTGAGATGTTCCTTTTCAATCTCCTTTACAACCTGTGTTTTCCCGACATGCTATTTAGTACTGGATTTCTTCAGGCTTCTATTTTAGATCCTCCTCTTCCTTTAAATGTTCTCTCAAGCTTTGAAATGTCAGTTATAGACCTAACTCTTCATAAATTTTGCCTAGACCTCCTAGAAAACTCTTCTGATTTCTAGACTAGGCGTATAAAGACTATACAATATTCTTAAATGGCATCCTGTCCAGCTCTGATCTCATCTTTCCAATCAATAAAAGTGTGTGCCAGGTGAATAAATAGAACCATCCATAACTAGTTGTCCAGGTCAAACATCTTGGCATCAACCTTCATTCTTCCCTATTCTTCATGACCAAATGAATTCAATCATCTACTAGTTCTACAACTTAAGTTGTCAATGGATTTTTTACTTTATTTATTTTTATGTGGTGCTGAGGATCGAACCCAGGACCTCACACATGCCAGGCAAGCACTCTACCACTGAGCCACAATCCCAGCCCTAGTTCTACAGCTTAAAAAGAGTTTCTAATTTTTGTTTCAGGTTCATCAATTCCTTTGTATTAGTACTAACCCTCTTTACTAGCCATTATCTTCTCCTAAACTCCTGTATAACTCTTCTCACTAGCCATTTTGCTTCTAGTATTGTTCCTCCATTCCATTTCCAAAAATGCAAGCTAGCATAGTTTCGAAACATGCAAATCTGAAGTGTATATTTGCCTGTATAAACATCTTTGAAGTGTCTTGGTAAATTTTCCAACTTATATCAGAGTTCTCTAAAGTGAGTTCTTGATTCTCCATCCATTTCAGATCCTCAATGGCACCAATATTTTATTTATTTATTTTTAATTGTGAGGTTATCACATGTACCATGAATTCTTTCTCCTTAGAAGGATCTTAGTCATCCCCAATTTCCTCTTCATCTAATTAACTTGTGCTTATTTTTTATTTTTTTACCTTTAAAATCAGTTCCTCTGGGAAGACCACCCTAAATACACAAATTTAATCCACAAGTTTTAGGCATCTTTTCTACCCTGCATTTGGAGTTTAAAACACGTCCTTGAACTGCAGAATCACATCTACTGCTTCCTAGGATATTTTCACTTGGACATCGCATAGGCATCTATTAATTAATAAGCCCCAAACAAACCCCATCTCAAAACCCATTCTCACAAAGTAAATGGCAACTCTATGTGTTAACAATTTTAGGGTCACACCTAAATGTTTTTTTCTTTATTCCACATATTAATAGTGATGATGTCCTTATAGGACACCCAGAACTCAGCAACATCCCATGCTCACACAGTTCCTCTTTTGGTCCAAGCCACCTCTCTTACCTGTATGACAGCAGTAATTGCTAACACCTACTGCCTGTTTCTGCCCTTGCTCCTCCTGTCAGTGTTTTCTCAACGCACAAGACAGCTGTCTTTTTTAAAACCCAAGTCATATCATGTCACTCTTCTCATACAATGGATCCCATTCCTTCTCTATCTCACTGTTCCCTCTCACTGCTATCTCTCCTCTCATTCTTCTTCGTTTTCACAGCCCATGCTTTCTGGTGCTTGAGTACACCAAGCCCTCTCCTGCTTCAGGGCTTTCATTGACTGTCCTATCTGTCTGGGAGGCATTTCTGCATAGCTCCATTGACTTTCTTCTTTACCACCTTCAGGACTTGACTAAAATGGTAACATTTTTCGAGTGACCTTCAGACATGACTATTCAAACTGTGCTATCTCACTGCTGGACTGCCCATTCACTTTTCTATCTGGCTATTATCCTGCTTAGTACTTATCACTTTTTTGACATGATATATATTCTACTAATTTCCTTTTCATTTTTCCAGCTTCCAGAAGAATGTACCTCTATAAATAAAAGTATTTGTTGTCTGCTTGGGTTACTGTATTTCCTGCAAATAAATATTGTTGAACAGCTAACATGTATTCAATAAATATTATTTTCTCAGTGAATAAAGTTCAGATGTATGAAAATTATGCATTCATCACATGTTATCTTCCATGTAATATAAGCATTTCATGGGCAAGAAAACCATTACTTGCTGTCACTTAAGAGGTTCATGGGTGAAAGAATGAGATAAATGATAAGGTATCTGAAAAGACAACTTTCAAATGTGTGTATTCCGACTTTTTTTTATCACTAGCTAGTGAATCATCTTCCTTCATAATAGGAGGTGAAGAATACAGTTAAGAGTTAAAATTTAGAAACAGATAATCATGGAATTTCCTAAGTTACCTTTAATTTTCACTATAGAGTAAGAGTAGGAACCAAGAGACTAGTCATTGAAAGGTTTAGAGAAAATGGTCAATGGCTTAAAAAATAATTTTAATCAGTGTGAGAATTTTTAGAAAGGAAAAGATAGCAGTAAAGGATATTAGGGAACTAATAAATAAAATGCTAATCACAGGATTGCAAGCTGGATAGGGAGACATACATAAATTAGAGAAGTCATATGCAGAATAAGGAATTTGAGGCTGATAAATGATCCAATAAAGTGAGGTAACCAAAATTTGGAATTGACTGGTGTTGTTATGGTTTATATATAAGGTGTCCCCCAAAAGCTCATGTGTAGGACAATGCAAGAGAGTTTAGAGGTTAAATGGTTGGATTATGAGAGTCTTAACCTAATCAGTGCATTAATCCTCTGATAAGGATTACTAGGTGGTAACTATAAGCAGGTAGTATGGGGTTGGCATAGGTATACCCTTGGGGTTGTGACTTTGGGGAAAATATTTTGTCCATATTGAATAGAGCTCAGTCTCTCTTTCTCTGCTTCTTGGTACAATGATCTGAAACACATTCTTCCACCATACTCTTCTGCCATGATGTTCTGCCTCACCTTGAGCTACAAGGAATGAAGCCAGTCTTATATGGACTGAGACCTTTGAAACTGTTAGCCCCAAAATAAACTTTCCTCCTCTAATTAATCTCTTCATGTCTTTGGGTCACAGAAGTGAAAAAAAGCTGACTAAAACTGGTGTCTCAAGGACCAGAGGTGAAGTCCAAGATGTGTATGTGTTTGTGATTTCACATGTGGAGCAATTTCTATTGATTCCACTTGGCCATTGGAGAAGGCTGTGACAGGAAAGAGGGGACTTTGGGGCAGGAAATATTTTAATAAAATAGTCATTCCGTAACATTTACTTAATGCTCATAATACTAGGAACTTGAAATTTAAAAATATATGGTTTTCCCATAAAATAATTTTATATTTAATGAGTGATACATAGAAAATAAAGATGCAGTAACACAATTAAGTTATAGAAATAAAGAGCTTCCTCTATATCTAGCCAGATCAGCAAGAGCAGTGTAAAGCCTGTATAGCCTCAGAAAATTCAGACACAACAAGGCAGATTAATTCATAGCAAATAATTTTAATAGACTTGAAAGGAGATTAATTTAAAAGTTAAAATTTTGAAAGAGACCATTCAATACATATTACTTAAGGTACTAAAGTATAAATCAATATGAGAAATCTTATTTTTTTGCTATTTCTAATATAACACATAAATTCTGTGAAATTAATGGGAAGACCATATTGATGTTAGTTAAAATCTTCCTTTTGAATTCATTAATCTGAGGTACTTGAATTTTAAACAACTCAATATATTTTTAAATATATCACTAAGTAAGTAAATTTATGTGAACTTAATATAAATCTATTTGAAGATTAAAAATTTTCAGCATTAAACTAAACATCAGATGGCTGTTATTTAATAAATTATATGATTTTAAATGATCTTTTTTTTCTCAAGAGTTTCAATATGTGTCTGAAAGTTTTAGTAGAGCTTCCTATAAGGTATATGTGGTTATGTGGAAGATTGCATCAAATAGAAAAAAGCATTTACACAAATATAAAGGAATTCAGTAAAATTGAAGAATATAGGTGAAGAAAAAAAAGCAAAGGTGTCAAGAGCACACAATAGGGAAAAGGCAATCTCTTCAATAAATGATGTTGAGAAAAGTAGGCATTCATGTGATGTTGAGATCTGACCACATATTCTTCCAAGTCAACTCAATTGACGTTATTTAAAAATAAATACATTTTTAAATAAAAATTATCTGAGCATAGGTAAGAGAGTAGTTTTTAAGAGTTCTTTCCACCAAAAAAAAAAATGTGAGAAGTATGTAAGATGATGGATATGTTAAATAGCTTGACTTAGTTATCCCACAATATATACACATAACAAAATATCATGTTGTATGCTATAAACATGAACAAATCTGACCTGCTAACTAAAAGTAAATAAATAAATGAAGTAGACATATTAAAATATTTAAAGAAGCTTTGATTTTTATTTAAAAAATAGACATTCATAACATCATAATGGAGATAATTGTTAACACCAAAGTTCTAGCAATAATTTGTATTCAAGACAAGGAAGCATACAGTGGCAACTAGCGAATTCTTGTTTTATTGTCATTCCAAGTCTGCTCTGCCAGCTTTCTTCCTGCACCAGCTGCTGTGCAACATGCTCTTGGAGTTGCAATATGTCTTTAGGCCAAAGAGTAGTAGAGCTGATATGGTATCTTTACAACTTCAAATTTAGAAATTATATCTGATTTCTGAGACTAGCAAAAAAAAAAAAGTAAACTTGAAATTTATCAATAAAAGTTAATCATGGATGAAATATTTTTCATTGCATCATAAGTTTTATATTATTGACTCTCTTACTGGAGTCAGAAAATTGTGGTGAGACATGAAAGAGTGATGTGAGATGTGATTCTTTTCATTTGATTTATTGTGACTCGTTCCACGTGTCAAAAGTTAGCCCCCACTCATCCATGGCAGTGAGGGAGACAATACAGATAGTACTTTGATAGTTCCTTTGATTCAAACTCACATGAATATTTTTTAAAGCCATGACCATTAAGAAGATGCAAGAAAAAGTGTTGAACTTTAGATTTATGAAATATGGCCTTCATTCGTCTAGGCCTTAAAAAAATTTTGTCAGTATTTTAAATTCTCTATCCAATATTGGACAAACAGCTGTGAAAATGTTTCATATGATAAGAATGTTAAAGAGTTTTAGAAATGTTAAGAAAAAGTCATCATTGTCTAGATGAATCACAGGAACAACTTTGGTACCTTTTGTTTATGCTGTTTGGTGTCAACTGCAATTTAAATGCAAAAACACAACATGGGTCTAAATGAGTTTTCTCTGACACCATAAACTAAAAATAGAGTGTAATAGAAACTCCAGAAAATATTTATGAATGCTATTTCCATGTAAATAATTATAATCTTGAGCTATATTCCAACCCTGGAAAAAGGTATGTTTACTTTTACAATGAAATCTGTCAGAAGTGAAGGAAAGAAGTAGTAACAGCAGCCCAGCTGTTTTACAAATTAAAGACTATGGTTTTGATCTGTTTTCCTATATGAGGGAAAGAGATTTTGTTTGTGTGCCATATCAACAAGACTCAAACCTACTAAATAAGACAACAAAGTAAACTCACTCAGATCTGATCCAGTAGAAACAAGACTGAGTAAAATGTTTTATGTTAAGCTTGAAAAAGATTTCCATCAAACTGGATAGGTTCCTGAAACCCAGGGCTATTTTCTCATCTGGCACTGTGGTCAGAGAATTGTTCCAAGTGTAGCACTCAATCCCACCAGCCTACCAATCTTTCAGAAAACCACACTTTCTAAATAGGTTTGCATGAATGAGAGAAGGATCAAACTATTTTGTCAATGTTTTTGCCATTAGTATAACTTCATGTTCTCCTTTTGTGTTAAACCTACATCTCTCTGCCTGCCTGATTTCCTCTATGTGTCATTTTTTCCTATAAAATACTTTATAGCAAGAAGTTCAGTTTTAATCTGAATTTATTTTAACACTGTCTTTATGGAAATATGGCCAGATATATTTTATTTCAATTCATATATATAAATAAATTGAAATATATATATGCTTCTTTTTACAAAGCCCTTGGCTTCTGTGTTTGCATTTATGTATAACTATGCTGTTGCCATACAGTCAAATATTCCCTTTATTTATTATTTCAACCTTTTAATAAAAGCATGCTTGAAACCAATGAATTGATTATAATATTAAATGGAAAAATAAATAGATAAATGTTCACCAACAATCCAAGGTTATAGAATTGATCTTCACAGTGAAATGCATTGACTTCAGTATCAGTAATGTTCAAAACCAGAAATTTGTTGAGTAGGCTACTAAGCTTTATTTTTCTTTGTTCTAAAAAGTTAACCACTCCAAATTTGGGGGAAGAGACAAGAGACAATGGTACAAACATTTTAGAGCTGACAGTTGCATGCCATATGCCAGGAGTCTTTTGCAAATGGAGCAGTATTTCAATTCAAAATCAGTTTCAACACAGTGTGTGTGTTGGTGTGTGTGTGTGTGTGTGTGTGTGTGTGTGTGTGTGTGTGTGTGCATGGTCATTTAAATATTAACTTTTGCGTACTGAAGATAAAAGGAACTAAAATAGAATATGTTGGTCTTCTGCAGTCTCCTATTAAAAACGTTTTCTACATTTCCTGCCTTGTTGGAGATCTACCTAGTGATCAAAACAAACAAACAAAAATACCCTACAAAAATCATTTAGATGCTTCTACCTAGCCCTCAGTAACCAATATTTTCTCTATCTTATTTTTATCATGTTTTCCAGTCATCTGTCAGTACAGCCTTACTACAGCCTTAGTATTATTTCACGGGCTCATTTCCTCTGCTCATAAATACTGTCTGTAGGGCTGCAGCAGTATTCACAGTGACCCATGAGAACATGCCCCCGGAGCTGTACAGGCATAAGCTAGACAAACACACAAGATGATCTTAATTGCAACAGTAATTCCTGGTACTTCTACTTTCCTCTTAACATCCCAAGCTATGCTTTAATCCTCCACTAGATTTTTTTTTTTTTTAAAGTCAAAGTCAGATTCATAATTCCTCTAGTATGTCTCTCAATGTCTCTTTAAACAAGATAACTTTTACCACCACTTGTTGGTTGGCCAGTCTGGTTCTCTGGAGGGATCTCATGCTGTGGCCTTAACAAAATATTAAAGTCCTCTGAACGGGCTACGTTGTTTTTTGCCTCTATTGCAGTTACTATGCCAGAAATGTCATTTCACTCTTGTTCACCCAAAAAGTACTTGGTTTTCATTCTGTAGGCATTTACTGTTCTGCCCTCATACTAAATAAAATCAATCACTCTTTTCTCTATGCCTATTTGACTTCTCTAACATAATTTAACTAATATTCACACTATATTTTATTTTAATTACTTGAAAAAATATGTAACTACTTCTCTCACTGGAAAGTCAATTTCCTGATGTAAGGGTATGTACATTTCATTTTCATCCAAAAGTGAAATGTTCCCCCATCACAATACAATATCTAGAGCTACATACCAATTTTTATTGAAGCAAACTGTACATATAATAAAATCCTAAAATAGAATGATCTCTTGAAGGAATTTTTTAATAAAATCATCTGACTTCTGAGCTTTACAATCTCTCATAATATCTATTTCAAGATTAAGGGAAATTTGTTTGAATGCAAATCAACCTATGCTGCCAGAGTATAAGCATAAGTAACAATTCTGCTTTATTGCTCTTGAAATCATACCCTTTACCTACCTATTAAATACACAGATACAGGTCTGTGTATCTGTTTGCATATAAATGTGAGAGATAAAACCAACATACAAAATAATGCTTTTTCAAAAGTCATGCAATTTGCTAAACCAATTAACTAAACAATTCCTAATTTCTTAGATGTTTGAAGTCTAAATTTGAAGTTGGTTTGGTTATTTCATGAGTTTGCTAGTGTTGACATAACCAACTACCACAATTGGGTGGCTTAAACACTAAATATCTATTGTCCAACAGTTCCGGAATCTGGAAGTTTAGGCTCAAGGTGTCAGAGGACTTGGTTCCTTCCAGGAGGTGTGAGAGAGAATCTGTTCTGTGCTTCCTTGTAGTTTCTGGTGCTTCACTGGACATCTGTGATATTTCTTGCCTTATGGAAGCATCACCCTGCCTTCATCTTCACTTGATGTACTCCCTGTAGGTATCTGTCTCTAAATTTGCCTTCTAATAAGGATATCAGTTTTATTTTATTAGAACCTACCCTGATATCCTCATGTTAATAGGTTTGCTTCTGTAAAGAGCCTATTTCCAAATAAAGTCCCATGCTGAGATACTGTAATTTAGAACTTCAACATATGAATCTGGGTGAAGGGGAGAAGGACACAATTTAACCCATAACTGTTACCATATAATAAACCAAGAATAGGCAAGTAAGAAGAATTTAGTATGGGTGAGTGCATTGTTCATGTTTTCATTAGTATAACAAAATATCAGGGGCAGGTTACTTTATAAAGCAAAGGGATTTGTTTTAGCTCATAGTTCTGAAGGTACAAGATCCAAAAAGCATGGCTCAGCCCAACCCCTCCTTGGGCTGCTTAACATCATATGTATCTCTGTCTGTGTGGTCTTTTCCTTTCCTTAAGCCACCAGGATTCAATTATGGGTGCTTTATCCTAATGACCAAATCGAATCTAATCACTTCCCAGAGGCCCCACCTCTAAACATCATAGTCAGATTTTCATCCCTATTAATACCATTACCATAGACGAAGGGGATTAAACTCCCACATGAATTCAGTGGGGCAAACCAAATTCAAACCATAACATTAAGCTTAAGAATGCAAACAGGCAAATGGCATGCCTATTTGACAAAGGCTAAATATATAACGTGTAGACGACTTGAGTATGTAAAAATTGAAAGTATGAGTTTTTTCCTGCATGGTACAAAATAATAGATATTTTGTAAATTAATTGCTAATTCAGTAATTGTTTAGCCACAAATAAGTAAAACATGATAAAAAGTAATGGGCAAAAAAAAATTAAAGGTTCTAAATAACAGACACACTGACTGACATAGTCCATACCTATAGTTTTCAGAGGTATCTTTCTACTCTTATGTTGATTTTGTCCTTGATAAAAATTAAAATATTTATTCATGTACATATTCTAATCACATTCCTATTTTCTATTGACAGGAAATTTTCATTTAAAATATTGAATTAAGTGAAATATCCCATAATTTTATTCTTCTCTTTCCTCTCTATTCTCCTTCTTCTATAATGCACATTAAAGTATTTTCTCCAAAAGTAATATACCTTAGCTACATAATAAGCCAGAAATAAAGAATCAGTTTTTGCTATTTCCAAATAAGTTCATTACTTCCATGTAACTTGACAATAACTATTTTTTCAAAACAGATGAAAGGCATTCAATTCAAATTCATTAAAAACATATAACCAAAATAAATTCTTATCTCTCAATATGTTTCTCATTTCTTCTGTGTTTCTTTGATATGGCACCTTAGTACCAAAAAAAAGCTTAAGAATTACTGGGGAAAGCCATATATATTACCATCATTCACTTAATCACCTTAGTAATAAGGACAAATCAAAGCATTCCTATATGGTACTGTTAGCCAATATGAGAAATTGGGAAATAAAAGTAAGATATGATTACCTTAAAGATCTTAGCATATACTAGTAGAGATAAAATATGTTCAGAGTATATACTTTGTGCATTATGATCTATATTTGCCAAATTGATGTAGTGCTCAAATAGAACAATATTCAAATGCTACAATCACATAATGTTCTTTTATGTTAAATTCTGCATTTGTTTCTAAGTTCTGAAGTATAATATGATAAAAAGTAAGAATAGTTATAGTGCCAAGCCAAGCCACACTGGAGACTGTGGTTAAAGAAAACTTCAATAATACTGATACTGATTTATTTAATTTTTGTAGGTTTTGTCATGGCTTAATTTTGATTTTAAAAAATATGATTGAAGGTTTTTTTTTTCCCACCCCCTCAAATCCTGCACCAAGATTTCTGCCTCACTAATCCCCCCTAATACGAGCTCTGGATACATATATTCAATACTTTTTTCCCTGTATATCTAGGATGACATCCAGGATTTGTTAATTTAAAATGTGAAAAATCAGTGTTTGTATTTCCATTTTACATATATAACCATGAAATTAGTATTTTTAAATTTTTTCAGCTTTTTATGAACCACTATATACCATACCACTAGGTCACAAAGCAAAATTAGATAGTCTCTAACAAAGTAGACAGTTTAGATTAATGCTATAATCATGGATTTCAGTTGGTTTTTGTGTAGTCTACATATTCATGTGAAAGCGTTTAGCAAAGCCACTAAGACATCTTAATATCTTTGTCAGTTTTCATTGTGAAATGTTTATAAAGTGCTTTGGAAAGCATGACTTGGTTATCTTAGAGGGGAAAAGGTGGCTTACAAGCAGAAAGTGTCTGGCTTTGCTCCTTGTCAGGTTTATAGGCTGTATGCTGAAGGACTTCTTTTCAACCAGAAAGAAATGTTCCATTATTTTGATGCACAGCTGAGAACACGTACAATACACAATATCATATTAGCTTGTATTTCATGTATTTCTGAGATAAGTATGAATTGGCGATTTACCCAGATGCACTACTGTTTAGAGGAGTTTCTATGCTTTGGCTGGAAGTCATTTGGAGAAAGGAAAATCTCAAGTGATCATATGTCCCTGTCTGAGAGAATATTCATCCTTATCAAATTGCCTTGTGCTGTTTTCTCTACTTGGCATTCCTGCCAAAGACTGCACTGGCATTAAAAGGCAATTATTTCTCAGTCTTAGAACCCTACAAGATTTCCAGAGCCACAACACAAAGAGGCACACAAGGCTTACACCAGCCCTGTGCTTCCCAGTATGATTTCACAGCACAGACTGGGCTAATGTCGTAGCCTGCAGAATTCCTGGATCTTTGGCAAGAGGGGTTGCAATATCATGAAGAACAATTAGTAGAGGTGGAAAATTTTACATCTCTACTTCTATTATTTAAGTTCTTTTTTTCAAAATTTCTTTAAATATATTACTATTTCAAAAAAGTTGTTGGTTTAAAAAATGAGATAGGGGCTCAGCTAAGTTGCTAAGTCTAGCTTCAAACTTGGGATCCTCCTGCCTCAGTCTCCGAAGTCACTGGAACTACAGGTATGTGCCACTATGCACAGCTAAATACTGATTTATAAAACTATTTGGTGAAGATGTTATACTTTTTATTTATATAATCAGAACTTTAAAATGAAGTATTTATTAGAAGTCATCCAGCTAAATAAATATTTAGAGAAATATTTACTTCATTTCCTAGAGAAAGGAAGTAAAGCATCAGAAAGATGAATGGCTTACTCAGTGGCTCATTTCTCCTTAGTGATAGAGCCTGCATTGGAGCTTAGATCTTCTGTCCATAACAGCAAAGTTCACTAATGGACTTTTCACAACAGTTCAGTGGAAATTTCAATATAACATCATCTAAGAAAAGATAATTAAGACAGATTTCTTTTTCCTGCTATTTGAAATGGTAGGTGGTATGGACCTCCCCTGTTTGTCCTCCAAGTAAGTATATTATAACTCTCATCCCCAATGTGATATTTGGAGGTTGGACTTATGGCAAGTAAAGAGTGTTAAATTAGGCTAGGAGAAATTGGACTTATGGCAAGTAAAGAGTGTTAAATTAGGCTAGGAGAGTGAAGCCCTGTGACAGGATTAGTACCCTTAGAAGGAGACAGCAGGATCAGAGCTTTTCCTGTCTGCCATATCAGGGTGCATTGAGACCTAGCAGCCTGGGACTCAAGGGACCCCTCACCAAAGACTCCACCATGTTGGCAACCTGACTTTGGACTTCTAGCCTCCAGAACTATGACAAATAGATGTTTGTTGCTGAAGTTCCTAATCTTTTGCATTTTGTTTCAGCAGCCAAATTTGCTAAGAGAGTAGGAGATGTTTTATTGGCAAAAGAAGATGTGAGGATTTTAGGAAGGAATATGGTTCTTTCATACAAGGTTCCAACATCCACTTGGGATGAAGATATTTATCCACTTGCTATCATTATATCTTAGCTTTCTACCACTTCTAAGTAACCCATATGAACTGGCATGTGCATACACCAGCACCCGTGTATGTGTGCACACACATACATGTGCATACATACACATACACAAACACACACACATCATATTAACTTGTATTTCATGTTAATACTTGGACTTCTAGCCTCCAGAACTATAACAAATAAATGTTTGTTGTTCAAGTTCCTAATCTTTTGTGTTTTGTTTCAGCACCCTTTTATATCTTCTGCGAATTGTACTTTTCAGAGACAGTACCATCAAAATATTTATCTAGAAATAGGAAAAAATATCTATTAACCCAAACCAGTAAATATTCTTTTCACTCTATAAAGGGTTATTCCCACTAAAGAAATATGAAACATTGGAAATTAATCAGTTTCAAGTCTTAATCACTAATTAAATTTGAAGTTAGTTGAGACTTCAGTTCCTCCAAGGAGAAGTAATACATTTCCTTACATTTTTGTAATATAAAAAATAATTCTTGGGTTTTCCCCAAGATCTAAATTTTAATTGCTATATTCTTGTTAGACACAAAAATTTCAAATATTTTAAATTGCAATTTAAAGCTTAAAAAACTTATCTAATTTGCATGTTACCTGGCAATGTAGAAATTTTTAGGGAAACTTGATACTTAATTTAGTACAGGTATAATGTGATGAGGTAAAAATTTTTTGACTTGTGCTGTGGGATAGAATATGGTCATGCATGCAGTCAAGGACTTGTTTCCATGGAATCACTGAATATCTAAAGTTTTGGAGCTTAGATGAGGATATGAGATAGAATGACATTGAATTTATCAATGTCGAGAAAATGGTAGCTTACCCCAAACAGTGGACACAATAATAAAGGAGAACAGGCAGAAGAAGAAGAAAAGGGTGCAGAGGACTGTGCCCAGAGCATCACAAATGTTTAAAACATAGAGGTTGAGGAGACCATGGGGGAATTGCAATGCAAGAAATGGTGGTTTCAAAAGATTTTAAAGAAGCTATTTAAAAAAGAGAAGCAGGTCAACAGTTTCATATACCGAAGAGATGTGAATTGATATGAATTGAGATATGAACTGAAAAATCTCCCATAGAGTTGAGAGCTAGGCAATCCTAGGAAGCTGTTTTGGAGCAATTTGAGTGGTGGAAGCAATACTGATATCTGTGAGCTAAGGTATTCAGAATTTCAATAAGAGAATATGAGAAGTCCAGCCCAGCTTCTGGAGGAGGCTGGGGCAGAAGAATCACAAGTTCAAGGCCAGCCTCAGCCTTGTCCCTCCTTCCAAAACACAGACACACACACACACACACACACACACACACACACACTCACTCACAAAAAAAAAAAAAAAAAACCTTTGGGGGATGTAACTCATTGGTAATACCAGTACCAAAATCATCTAAAATTTTAAAAAATTTTATCATCTAAAATTTTCTAAAACCAAAATCTTTTACTTTAATCAGTTTCTGCTCCTCTCTGTCAATAATATTTTAATTCTTTGGATTTTCTAGCATTGATTTTTTTTTCTTTCTTTTCTTTTTTTTTCCCATAGCTTCCTTTTCTCACTTTGAGTCTACTCCTTCTGCATGATAACCCCATTCAGGAAGTTACCAGCCTAATGAAATTTTTCTTTCCCTATGTCTTACAATTCATTGTTCATTTCCCTTGTGCCATATTAGCATTACATCCTTGATCAATAAAAGTCCTCTGTCATTAGAAAAGCCTTCTACTTGATCTTAGCAATCCCCCTTCTTCTCCCAACATCTCCTGACAGATTATTAAAACAGGGCTTCAACTTGTCATTCCCTTTGCTAAAACTTTCATCATTTCTCCTGTGCTGACAGAAGAAAATTCAATCTCTTATCTTGAGTTACAAAGCTATTATTGGCTTCAAACTACTTCTAACAAAAAATTATGACCAACTAATATCAACCAGATCGACAATACCAACAACAAACAACTGTTCTTTTTATCTAAATCTCATTATATTTGTATTTCACTACTTTTTCATGTTTTTCCTCAATTTGGAAAGTAACCCCAGTCCTACCACTTATGTAAAACTGACCTTTCAATTAACATATTCTGAGAGGTCTACCTAGCCTGTATTGTATCCATCTCCTCCCCCTAATTTAAACAGGATCTGTGCTAATTACCATAGATTTGGCAATACTACAACTTTTCTTTTTGTGTTCAGTGTTATATGTTAAAGAGCCAGGTGTCTAAGTCAATTTTCTAAATTTAAAAACTTGACTCAAACTTGTTTCAGAATCGCAACTCTGATAACTTTTTAAAGTTCCTGTGTCTCAACTTCCTCATCTTTAAAATGACGTGTAAAAATCAATGGGGAACACGTACATAAGTGCTTACCAAATATCTCTAAATGATGAATGCTCAATTGCTTTTTATTGTCAAGTTCATTTTTTTACCTTTAATTAATTAATTAATTTATTTATTTATATGTGGTGCTGAGGATCAAACACAGAGCCTCGCACATGCTAGAGGAGCACTCTACCACTGAGCCACAACCCTAGCCCCATATTTAATATTTTTATGCTAAATTTTCACTTTCTTCTCAAATGAAATTTGGTAACTTTCTGCAGAAGCACAGAGCCCAACATCTTACAAAGATAGAGAGGCAGAGATTTTATAACATATAGGCACAGGTCCCATGAAGCTCCTTGCCCCCAGCTACAGAGTTACACAGCAGCCACCCTTCCACCAAGCCTGCTCTCACAGAGTCTACTTGAACCTGCAACTGCAGCTCAGTGGCTTTGTGCACCAGTAGGCCCCCGTTTATGCACATGGATTGTCTTCCACTTAGACATTTTCACACCAGATACAGCAGCAAACACCCATCAGAGTTACTACAAGTCCTCTGAGTGCCCAGGGCATTCTGTCAGGCCTTCAATAAACTTCCATCCTGCTTCAGCAGCAGCAGCACCAAGAAGTAGGACCATGTTGGCAGGAGTAACAACAGTGGCTATAACAGAAGCAATAGAATAACAACAGCAGCAGCAACTGGTGACTCTGCTCAGGTCCAGCCCTGATCCCAGAATCAGGGGATTTAGCAGACGCAGTGTCAGTGACAGCAATTCCAACAACAACTCTCCAATACCCAGTAACAATCCAGTACCAACATATTTGTATGCTGCTGAGCCCCCGAAGGAACTGCTTGTGCACTGAATGCAGCTGCATACAGCCTTTCCTTGTAATTCCCAATCATCTTTCCAGGTCAGCAGTAGCAATGAGTGGTAACTTTAGCATTTCTATTTTTATGAGTTTTTAGCATTTCTATTACTATGAAGCATTGTTTTGAATATTATTTCTAAAAAGACACGGAGTTATTGTACCCAGTATACAGAACTTCTTTATTAAAAACAAACAAAAATAGCAAAAAAAAAAAAAAAAAATGCCAACAAAATAGTCATACCAACATATAACACAAATATTTGTAAAAATTTTTTTAAAATTAGCAGTACTGACTGAATAGCTTTTGCATACAAAGCATGATACCTTCAACACATGAGCTTTGGGGGGGGGGGACATTCCAGATTAGAAACATAACACAAAATATAGCATTTAAAACATGAAAAGCTCATGTCTTGATTATGCACACAAATACTTACATATGCAATATATACTTAATGCATAGATGTAAGCTTAATATTTCTAAAAATAAAGTTATGATATATCTTTAGCCAATAAAGGATGCAGGAGCAGCTCATTATGAGAGGGCATGTTTGCACACCTGCAGATTTAAGGTCTCTGGAAGAGAGCCTGTAGGTGGCTGTGTGTGCCCCATGGAGTTAGAGAGGGCAGGATTCACCCGCATTGAGTCAACTGTGTGGGCTATCACTATTTAGACTTACTGCTAAGCGCTTACAGAGGTAGTACATGCCTAGGGTGTGAATTCACCTTGTCCTTCAATGGATAAAGGCATAACATTGCTTTTCTGGATTTTTCTTCATCATTTTCCCAAAGAATGTCAACAGGAAATTAAAATTTTAGTAATCCTTAACTTCTCTCTTTCACCCCTACCCTCCTTGTGCCCCATACCAACCACACATTTATTCAATAATCATTAAGTTTACTCCCAAATTTATCTCTGGGATATCTGGGCAATCTGATTCTCTTCTTTATTCCCTTTGTGCCTCTCTTCTGATTAGACTGTGATAGCCTTCAGCTTGTCTTCCCATGTCACAAGAGCCATCTACTCCACCTTTCACACAGTCTCCAAATTTATTTTTCAGATTCATTGTAGATGTTCAATGCATACTTGCAGAAAGAATCAAAAATTGAATAAATTAAATGAATTATATTACCAGAAATATCTCTAGTTTATATGGTCACTTTGTGAAAATTAGAAAAAAAATCCCCTTCTTTAAAAAAGTAAATAAATACAAATAAACACACAAAAATTAATAAAATAAATTTAGAAAATCATTGCACAACATAATATTTTGCTGCTAGACAGACTTCCAGAGCCTGTAGGTCCACATGTGCCTGCACTTGCCCACTTACAATGCCCTGCTCTCCCAAAATCACACAGGCCATGGAGAATGAGTGCACTCTGCCTGCTGTCCCTACTTGAACCATATCATCCTTGCAACATGCATAAAACCAAAGTGCCCTCAGGGATTCTCGGAGCACAATAGGGATAGGGAATAGCTGGATTCTTTGGATTTTGCCAATGAATCAATGGATCCATGTTCTTCTGAGCAGGTGCGTACAGACAACATCCACAGAATTCTGAGGTCCTTATGCAGAGTCTGACCTGCACATCTGTCCCAAGACCAGAATTTTAAGCTAACTGTCTATTTCTTTCCATCCAATGTCAGGATGACATCTAAATACTTTACAGCATCACTTGAAAAATTGGTCCCTGAATACCGATAAAACAATATGAAAAATAACAAAAGACATAAAACTACTTTACCAAAAATAGAGTGGTTGTTTAAAAACATGAGGCGGGGAGGGGTTAGTGAAAGCTTCAGAAAAAAAGGTACCAGGCAGGCTGAAAAAAGGAAGGTAGATAGTGAGAATCAAGGTTGCTGAACTCACCAATCAGAGAAAAATGCAGTGAAACGGGAAACTGTGGATTTATAGAATGAGATTATTTTCACTGAATAATTAGATGAAGGAGAAAGTAAAATAAATTAATTGTGAAAAGTTGTCTAAATCCAAAGCTGTGAGTTCTAGTTTAATATTATTGATCATCATCTTGTAGGTGACAATGATTCTTAAGTGTTTCATGCAAGAGGAAAAAGGGGACCAAGAGTTGTACTCTGTAGCTCAGGGGCAGAGCATTTGCCTAGCATGTGTGAAGCCCCAGGTTCAATCCTCTGTACAACAGGAAGAAAAAAAGTATGTTTCAGAGTTGCATCCTAGGAATATTTATTTAGGTAGTACTAAGTAACATTAATAGAACTATCCAAGAAGGGATGCAATTTTTTTTATACGCCACATGTTTCTGCCCCTCAGTTTTCCTCAGGGGCATATTGTAAATCAGACAATATCACCATTCCTTTCTCCTTCTACGTAAAGGAAGCAAATTATTTACCAACTTTTGGTATTTCTTTTTATGAACAAACTGCCTAAGGCATTACCTCACTTATGTCATTTACATTAGGTTTAAAGAAATTAATATGTAATTTTTTTCAACAAGGACTCTCACATAGTAATTTCTATTATTATTACCAACATCCCTACATTTCTTTTATTATTCTATCCCTAAAATAAACCTTAGGTCTATCCTCTCCCCTATTCCTACTACCAGGGTCTCAGCTGCAGTTCTCATCACCTTTCAGAAGCACTAGTACACTAGCCTCCCTGCCAGTTCTCTCAGGTCTGAACTTGAACTTTCAGTCCATCTTCCACACAAGAGTCTGAGGCCAAGATTGTGGTAGTATCCTCAATTTCTCTTTACCTTTCTCACTCCATGCCCTATGTGCAAAAGAATTCTTCTGATCCTATTTTCAAAGTACTTCTGGAATGGAGCTCTCTCACACCAGCTCCACCATCTGGTGATGGTCTGGAACAGAACTACCATCTCTCAGGAGAATTCCCAACTGACCTACCTGCTTCAACCTTGGCTCCCATGCTCTATTTTCAACACATCAGCCGGAAGAATCTTTTCAAATCATAAGTGGGATGATACTGTTATTTAGCACAGGGCAAAAACTCTCCTTTTCACTCACAGGAAAGACTTCAGTTCTTTCAATAGCCAACAACATCCTGATCACCCCCGCTACACACACACACACACACACACACACACACACACAATTTATTTTTCTCTCTTCCTTGCCTGTGTTCCACAGGCATCCGATAGAACCAGTCCTTCTCTCCACCTGTATGCTGCCTTGCTCTCTGCTGGGAATATACCCATGTATCTCTATTTTTTTTTTCACCTTAAATGCGAATTTCAAACACCTTTAAAATTTCGACCTCCCTCAGCCTATAACAACTGAACACCCTCACCCCATTGCCCATATCATCTAATGTACTGTGATTTTTACAAACTTATACTTAATGCTTTATCTCTTCTGAATGTAAGGCCTACGAAACAAAAGATTTTTGTTTTGTTGTTTGTTTAATGATGTATTCTAAACCTCTACAGTATTCCCTCACACAGTAATAAGCATTTGCTAAGTTGGTACATTAAATTAGATTTATTCTGTAAAATAACTTCAATAGGATTGAGATAGATTCTCTAGGGCATAGTGAATTCCTATGATAATTCAATCCAAATAGCTTATTCAAGTTAGACATGAATTTTGGTGGCACTAACCTTAAACAGATAATTGGGCTCTGTGACAGTAAAGTCTTCCCATTTGTAAAATGTTATGATCCTGTTATCCAAAGAAAGCTAATGTTGTGAAGATGCTAAAAGCATTAATAGAATAAAATAATTATATTCATATTTATTCAAAACTATTATGTGTCATACACTCTTCAGGAATCCAGCTATGGAAAGGGAATAAGACTGAAGATTCCTACTCATGCAAGCTTAAATGAGGGAGAAGATAGGCCATAGACAATTAAAGGAGCACGATAATTTCAGGAGATAAAATCACTGTCCCAACAGAGAAAGAGCAATTAACTAGTGAAACTAACTAGATAGTGTGATCATGAGAAGAAAATTGATGTAAATCCTGAATGGGGAGTAGATGTCAGCAGTGCAAATATCTAAGAATCATAGGAGGAAAGGATGGGAAGAACACAAAGCATCTGAGAGTAGCTTGATCTATTTGAAGTGCAAGGAGAATGCCTGTGGCAGAAGCAGGAGTCAAGGAGGTCGGCTTTGGCATCTTTTTACTTTTGGATCATTGTTTTTTGCATTTAGGAAAAATACCAAGAAACTCTACAAAACACTTTATTTGGACAACTATATAACTTTAATAACACACTTGTAGCCACGATGAAGCTTAGGCATAATTACTGTTTTCTAGTTAAGACTTTTATTTTTGACATATGTTTTTCTTCACTTCTGAAATAAAATGGGCTCTCTCAATTTTGTTTTTTTCTTAAGCTAAATTTACTTTTCTGAGGCTTAAAAGTTCTCCTTTATTTGATATTTTCTGCCCAGATGTAGTAAGAAAGCCAATCCTTTACTGTATATAACTATTTTTCTGAGGTTTCAAAAGAAGGCATTATTCTCTTACACCCTCAAGATTTATTTGTAAAACTTCAACAAGGAAGGAAGGGAAACCACAGAAAAATTTGAAGCTAGAGATGAAAAGTAAACACAGTAGACATGTTGAAGCATGGTTAGCAAAGATGAGGCGGACTGTAGAAAAAGAACTAAGAATTCTCTTCAGACCTAGAAAGTTGTTGAAGTTTAGAACCCACAAACTGATAAATCAAGGAGGGAATGTTTCAGTTACTGTAAAATAAATATATTCCAAGATAAAACAAAAATTGTGAATTGATTTGGTCATTCAATAATGGGGCCTTTTTACATTTTGTTCTTTTAAACTATTTCTTGAAATTTACCTCTTAAAACTACTTTAAGATATATTTTTATGCACTTTTATTTTCTAGAAATATTATCTTGGGTTATAAAACACATTGTTATTAAAAAGTATAAGATAAATGAGACTTTAAAATAAAAAAAAAATTTGTTAGCATCTAGGCATTTTAAATCTATATTAACCTTTTCAGTCTAATATTCTCATAAATATTTTTAGAACATACCTTTAAAAACTAGAATAGACAAGCCAGATTATATCCAGAAAATATCTCAATAACTCATATATTCATTGACGTGTATATGTTCATTATAAACTGGAATATAGAAAGACACACTAAATATATCTACACAGTAAACTTGGACAATTTACATAGTCATCCTTGCTTCAAATAGTTTAAATGTATTTCTTTTCTACATGAAAATAAATTCTTAAGATTCCAGTAGATTTCTCTCTGTTTTTCTTGAATTTCTCTGTCACACTAAAAATATCTAAACTCAGGTTTGATTGGTGAATAATATAAATTTTAACAGTAGTTAACTTCAGGGCTGAGGAACTAAGGGTAAAGGGCAGTTGGAGAATGGAGGGACTCTTGGACTTGACCTTTTGTACTACAGGATTGATTGGATTGATCCCTAACTATGTATTATATTAACCTGCTATCTTTTTGAATACAGGTGAAAACCTTACCAAAAAAAAAAAAAAAAAAGAAGAAGAAGAAGAAGAAGAAAAAAACTGAACCTGCGCATAGTGTTTGTAGTAGCTTTATATATAATCATCACAACATGTAAGAAATCAAGATTTCCTTCAGTATGTCAATGAAAAAATAAATTGTGATACATCCAGATAATGGAATGTTATTCAACCTTGAAAAAACAAAATGAGCTATGAAGTCATGTGAATAGGCAACATACTGTAAGTCTCCAACACAATGACATTGGGGAAAACACAAAATTATGGTGACTGTGAAAAGATTAGTTGCTTGGGTTTTAGGTGAGAGAGAGATAGAGACAAACAGGAGGAACAAGAGGATTTTTAGGGCAATGAAAATATTCTGATACTATAATGACGCATACATGTCTTTATATATTCGTTCATTGTACTCATTTGTACAGTGCCAAGAGTGAATCCTCACATGAGCTATGAACTTTGGGGGACAATGATATGTCATGCAGGTTCATCAGTTGTAACAAATGTACCATGTTGATGGCTGGAATGGCTGGGTCTGTGTGGGGAGAGAGGCATATGGGAAATCTCTAAACCTCTCTCTCAATTTTGCTGTGAACATAAAACTGCTCTTAAAAAAACAAAAAGTTTTTTTTAAAAAAAAGAGCTTTAAAAGAAGTTTATAGGATATAAAAAATCTTCTAATCTTTGAATATGAAATGTCATTTTTCAGATGTTAATCTAAAGAGATTTTTAAGAAAGCAATCTAGCTAGGGGGGAAGTCAGAACTTAAATTTTCTTAGAACAATATCTACAAAGACATGCATTTTTCTCAACCTACCCAATGATTAAATCCCCTAAGAAAAGAAACCTCTTTGCTGAGGTTAATTCTTTTTGGAATGTGTGGAAGTACATTATGAGGACTTCATGGTGATTTTGTGACAATAATGATAGGATAATTGAATGAAACTCAAGACCGCACCAATAAAAAACGCAGTAGATCTGGCCTCTGTACAAAAAAAGAAAAAAAAAATGTCTCAGACATCCTCAACTAAAAAGTTTTTTTTTTTAAATGAAAATATGTAGTTAGAGTCTGACATACAACCATGACTGATAAGATAAACTGTAGACAGAAGGGGTTTTTGTTATTGATGTTGTTGTTATTGTTTGTTAGTTTTGCTTTTTAGCTGTGGAGTATCCTTTTTTAGTTTCTCCAATTCATACTGAATTATCATGTCTCACATATGTTTACATGTTGAATTAAAAGAGGTTGATTAATGTTCTGTACTTACACTCTGCTAAATTTCTAATCTGACCAATCATTCTGAAGGACTTTGTCATTCTCTAACAATTGAAAACTTTCCTTTATGTTTAGTCTTTCTCCACTTAAAAAAAAAAAAAAGAAAAGAAAGAAGACTGAAAATTATTTAAGTTCTCAATGTTATTGCTGTACATAACACTTGATATCCTTTAATTAAATGTGGGTTAGCATTTGTGTTTCATGCCTTGCCCAACTCCATCCCTATAATCATGAACCAACATTCATCCCAGATAACTCTTACCTTTGGAGTTTTATGGTATGGTGAACATGAGTAAATAGGATTAGGAACCCTTACAAAATGTGACAAAGCTCTGGAAGCTCTGTACTTAACCAGGGTGAGATCTCCTAACCTCTTTCTAGATCACACAAGGTATCCAAAGCAAGTGCACATTTATTAGAATGCCTTGGCCAATGTGTATGCAAATGTCCAAACCCAGATTTCTCTTTCTTTGAAGGCAGACTTAATTTTTAAATTTTCCTCAGATAGAAGGGATGTATTTCTTCCAATACTGTGAATGGGAATGGTGTTTGGATAAGGTTTTAAGAAATTAGGTTCTAATAGAGAGGGAAGATAAACTTTATTGAATTGTGTTAAAATTGTTATTATTTATGAATGTTACATAGAACACTGAAATATTAAAATTTTCCAAATATTCTTCCAAGAATATTTTTCCAAGTCCAAACCATGAGGGGACAAATTCCCATGACTGACATGGTATTATGGATATTCAAAACTATGGAAGCATTTAAACTTGATAAGAATTATTTAATAAAACTCTGTGGTAATTAGTTTTTAATTAGAATTAAGAAACCAAAATGTGGTTTACTCAACTTGAGCAGGGTTTATGTATTTTATATTTGTGCACATTCACTCATCCATTTTATTGAATAGCCCTAGCACTGAGATTATCATAAGACAGTCATGGTTCTGAAACAAACAAACAAAAAGCTTACATTTTAGGACTGCAGTAGGACTAGATTTTAGGAGTGCAATAGGACTAGGCTAATGATACTGCTTTGAGCAAATTATTTTGCTTACATTTAGGTGATTCATTTCCAAGACTCTGGGATATCTTCTGCTCAGTAGTAAAGGGACATTCATGTGGAGAAAAATTAGAGGAAGTTATGGGGAAATCCTGAATAGATGCCTTCTTTTAAATCCTATTGGGTTCATCTCCAAAAAGGTATCTGACAGCATGCAAAGGACGGCTCCCTGACTCACTGAGCACCTTTCATAAGAAACTTACCTCCACTCACCATGGAAGGAGTGGGAGGAATCTAAAACATTGGCAAGACTATTACTCTGTATTTTTCCAGTAATATGGTGGTATATTTTTATGAAAATCTAAAAATCCTAACAAATCAGAATAGGAAATAATTTTGTTTTTAAAAAATTCCAAATTATAGTAAATCTCTCCTCATTATAGTTCAAGTTCACTGTTGAGCCACTGCCTAGAGAGTCAGAGTATTTCCTCTAAACTCTTGGAGTGATGGAAGGACTCCAAAATGATGAGCAACTTGTTGCAGGTTTCATGGAAATGACTTTGGTTCAACTATTTCAATATATTTTCCCACTTTAGTGGAAAACAGGGATTGAGACATATGCATGTTTTGTTAGTCTAGCTTACCTTAACCCTCTGAGAGGCATGTTGTGCTTTCCACATACAATCTATTTCCTTGAACCGGATTTATATAGTATCAACTAAATGAGATTAGAAATATTATATAAAATTCAGCAAGAAGTACAAATTGAATAGATAAGAGTTTGCTTTCTCCTATCAATGAAGTTGGTGCCCAACATAAAATTGGGACAGAAAAGTTGGTACATGTTCTGCAATTTACTTTTTAATGGTTATTTGTATTTCAGAACTTTGATCCTTTCATAAGCAGCTTTCATCTCAACATAGCTGAGATTCTTATCTAAATTCCAGAAAGCCCCTGGGAGAGTGAAGTTTAAAGAAAACCATTTTAAGGGAAACCACATCTTTTCTCTTAAAAGTCATCAGACTGCTTAGTGGTTTTCTATAAATAGCTCAATCAAAGACGAACCCAGAGCCAGGTGCATGCCTGTAATCCCAGGGGAGGCTAAGGTAGGAGGGTGGCAAGATAGAGGCCAGCCTGAGCAATGTAATGAGACCCTCACTAATTCAGTGAGCCCCTTTCTCAAAAGAAAAAAAAGAAAGAAAAAGGATTGGGGATGTAGCTCAATGGTAAAGTTTCCCTGAGACCAATCCCCAGTACCAAAAAGAAAAAAAAAGGACTCATCTATTGGAGACATTTTTTTTAGGCATAAATGTAAGATTAACTTTATTTTGTTTATTTATTGTTGTTTACTTGTTTATTTTCACTGTCTAAATGCCCCAAATATATTCCTCTTTCAGGGATTTCTGCTTTCTGTACATATGGATGTACCAAGAGGTAGAAGAGTCAAGAATATTGAAGCTAAAAATAATTGGTCCTTGATTAGCTCTCTGCAAATATATAGTTGGCAGTCCCTCAAATAGAGAAAGAAAAATGTAAGCTGTTTTGCTATGTACTTCAATGCATCTTCTAATTAGATGTAATTAGTCAAAAAAATCAGGCATGTCTCCAACATGAATGAATAAAACAATTCATGAATTAAATGTATGTGGACCAATAGTAGGCAGCTGAAACTTATTTTAAATCCCCCAATTAGTTATATATAATGCAAACTTCAAAACAGCAATATGGTAATTATACAACATATTACTCAACTGACACTAATTCTGTCATTTTTAGAAAAGCTTGTAGACAAGATCAGCCAAAAAGTAGGACAAAAGCTAGCACCATATATTTACACAGATTAACATAACTGGCTGGGAGAAACAAGACAGATTTGAAGTTCTTCAAGCAGAGAGGCAGGTCTCATATTTTAGGAAGGCTGGACTTATGCCTGGGGTTCTTCACTTTTATTGAGATCCAGAGTTTCCTGAAATATACTGAGTGTTGTTTTCCCTATTCAGGAGAAAGGGACAGATTTAAGTGCACATAAAATACTTGACAGACCTTGTGAAGCTCAGATAATCTGGTTTAGGAAAAAAAAATAATGAAATAAGAATCAGATGAACTTGGTACTTTGTGATGCATGGTCTTTGAATCAGCATCTAAATACAATGTGAATTCCTAAAGTCCTTAAAGTCATGCTATTCTCTGAATGAGTTATTTTTTGGTTTTGTATCAATGAAGAAAAGTAACATTTTAAAAGAACTTTAAAGCTGGGATAAAGTTCTTTGGAAAGCAATCTGAAAGTACTGATCAATGACTTTTGGATGAGATAGTGTGCTTTGAGAAGTGTTTTAGAGAAATGATCTTAAATGCAGATTCATGTACCAAAATTCTAATGATGATACAATACCAGCTATCACATATTTCATATGTGCTGAACTCTTTCTTTTCATGTCTTAAGTCACTTAGTCCTAATAGCAGATGTCTTACAGATACTGGCCACCATTTTAAGGGGAAAAAAAAAAAATCTCTGAGGATTACAGGTATTCATAGCTAACAATAATAGTAAATGCCACAACTGAGGTGTGAAGCTAGGTCTGCCTGCACTTTGATTCTGACTAGGGCAAATTTCAGAGTATGATTTATGTAATAGAAAGTCAGAGGAAGCCCAAACGTTCAATAAGAAGAAGAAGGAGAAAAAGAAGGAGGAGGAGGAGGAGGAAGAGAAGGACGAGGAGAAGTAGTTGAAATTGTTTGATACAACATATTTATACAGTGAAATGCAAGAAAGTTTTAAAATTATTTAACCAGATATTTACACTATGGAAATTTTTAGGATATAAAAAAATAAACATATGAACCCAAACTCAAAAATATTTGTGCAATAAGAACATAATTTTATGAGAGTTTTGTAAAATTTGTTAAGTATTAATACAAAATTGTTTTTGCATTTTGACTCTTATCTTTTTCCAGTACACTACAGATTAAAAGCAATACCCTTCTAATAATAAGTATTAGCATTTTAATAATTTTGTAATTATTACTTATCTTAAAATTCTTCTCCTGTCAACAAGGATCCCTTACAATTCAGAATGAGAGAACCAAGTGCGGCAGGACTATGAGAGAGCTGAACATGCCCCCTAGAGGCCACTGTATTTTCAAAGTTCTCAGTCTCATCTGTTTCTTAGGAGGGATTGTTATTGATTTGTCATCTGCTATTTGATGGTAGTGGGAGAGAACTGGGCATTAGAACACTGGGATGAACTGGTCATGACTTCTAAAGAGGGTTTGAATTATTTGCCATACAACTGATACTTTTCTTTGGAGAAATTTACGCTCAATCTATTTTATGTTCATAATTAGCAATAATTTAAAATTCTCTGAATCTCTGTTTTGCCTTCTTGTGTTTAAACTACATTTTTAATTTGGTAATTAAACCAAGTTGGTAATCATGATTGTTTCTGTGGAATCAATTGTTGATAAAGGGGTAGATTTTCTTTGTATCTTTGGATGTTCAAGGAACATGTGATTATTTTTAATGAAATTATACGTATATGTTAAATAAATAGAGTAAAACCAAAACCCAATGATTAATAGAAAACCTTAGGAGTATACTTTTATAACATGATTGAAAATAAGTTAGGGTTCATGAAGATGAAACAAGAAGGAAAAATTGTCATTGCTCTATCAAATAACTACATTCAAATATTGTATAATTGAAGTTAGAAATGTATACTTTATGCTTCTGGGCATATGTTCATCACGGTTGTTAATTCCTATCCAATCTACTTCCCAGTGGTTCCTGGAAACCACTATTGCCTCTCCATCAGCACCGTTATTACCTTTGTTGAGTTAAGAAAAGGTAACCTGGCTGCCTTTGGGCTTTGTATAGTGCACGGGCATAATGTGTTTGAATTGGAAAGAGTTTTTTAAAATTTGAAGTTAATTATCAGTTCATAATGATAAGGTTTATTGTTTTGGCTTCCCTTTGGTATTAGAGGATCTACAATACTGGATCTATAATTCCACATAGCAATTAACTTCCGGCACCAAACAGGTGACATCTCCTTTAGACACAGCATGGATTCAGAGTTTTCCATGTCCTTAGCCCTGTTTCACTCATTTAAGTGAACTGTCCAACAATAGATATTGAATGTCATAAAAGTATATCTTTAAGAGGATCTGATGATGTCTCAATTGGCCTGGAGTTACTCTAAGCTGTCAATGCTATTTCTATTAACCAAAGACAATCATGTTACTCTTGGGTTTCAATGAAGCACTTGCAAACCTGCCGTCATTCATTCCTCAATGTTTTATTTTCTTCACATATTTTCTGTGTTATGGTTTGGATGTGAGGTATCCCCCAAAAGCTCAGATGTGAGACAATGCAAGAAGGTTTGGAGGAGAAGCCATTGGGTTATAGCATTAGCCTAATAGTGAATTGATCCCTGATGGGATTTAACTCAGTGGTGACTGGAGGCAGGTGGGGTGTGACTGGAGGAAGTGGTTCATTTGGGGCATGGCTTTGGGGTATATATTTGTATCTGGCAAGTGGAGTCTCTCTCTCTCTCTCTCTGCTTTCTGATCATGATGCTAGTATTTCCGTCTGCCACACTTTCCTGCCAGGATGTCCTGCCTCACCTGAAGCCCAGAGGAATGAAGCCTGGGGTCTATGAATTGAGAACTCTGAAACCATGAGCCTCTTTACAGTTGTTCTGGTCAGATCTTTCAGTTGCAACAGCAAAAAAAAAAAAAAAAAAAAACTGATTAAAATATCCTGTTTATCTAGATTTTCTGTTTCTCTCATTGCTCTTTCTTAGGCTCCAAATGCTCATCTCCTCTCACTCACTGAAGTTAAATGCTTACCAAGTACAAACTCTATGCCAGGCTCTGTGCCAGGTGCTGTGGATTATAGTTCATAGGCCAGAAGGAGGAGAGAAAATTAAACTATTAATTGCAACCTAATTGTAATTGTTGGTAATAGAGCACTTAGAAAAATCAACGAACTTTGCCTGCAGGGGGGTAAATAAAGAAAACTAATGAGGTTGATTATTCAGGAATGAATTGCTAGAACTAAGTTGGGATGTGTGCTGAAGATATTGAAAGCACATGGAAGGGAATGCAAAAGGAAAAAGAAAAATGGAGGCCGACCTCATGGACCAGCCATGGTTTACTTAGCACTGGAGAGGCACATCTTTGGGGGGAAAATGGCTGCACCACGGGCCATCCAGAAGGTCTGGGTTTTATACACAGCCTCAGCAGAGCCAGGTCATGGGAGGAGTTACTTACTTTGGGTGAGTCCTTTTGGAAGGCCGGAGTTAGGGACTGATCATAGGAACAGGAATGTAAGTTACTTTTGTCTGTATCCTTCAGATATAATATTCATAAATGCAATTGACTTTTTCTTGAGTGATAACTAATCAGGTAAATATTAGCTATTGCTTTAAAAGAAACATTTTAAAGGGGGAAAAAGTTGAATGTTTTTTCAAAATATTTAAAAATATGTATAACATAAGCATGTTAATATCATTGAAGCATAAATGTTGAAATTGGCAAAGATTCTTTGCTTGAACAAATTTTAGTTAGGATCTTGAACCTTCTCTTAGACCAATCTGTGCATTTTCTTGTAAAACCCACTTTGAATAAAACCTCTGCTAAGTTTATTTAGCAAAAGCTCACTTCCTCTGATATCTGATCACCCTCCATCTCTTATCGGATTCCTCATCCTCCAGGTGATGTCTAGCGCTGCAGCCAGTCTTCAGTAAGTATCCTGTTAGATCTGTTTAGCTGAAGTCCCCAGACTCCCAGTGTTTTCTATTTTCCATCCTCTGATCCACACCCAGCTTCTTAGTTATAAAACCTTACTTTCCCAGGATATATTCAGAGTTGAGCTCAATCTTTCCCCAAATACAAAAATCCCATTATACCTTATAATTATTGTGATGGTCTTGAATAAAGTTGTTCTTACCGTGCTTTATTTACTGTCACTGAATAATATTTCCATTGCCAAATTATATAAAAAAATTACTAACAATCTCTATTACTACATAGTTATTTATTTAAATATTGGATAAATATAACTTACCCATTAATTTTGGAAATTCCAGAATCCTATAGTGAATGCATACAATGCTTATATAAATAGAAGTTTCAGGGAATAAGAAAAATATGTATGTCTGCATATGCATCTAGAATCTTCAATCACTTCAGAGACAACAAAAGAAAGTTACTGGAAGAATAAGGAGAATGAGTAAGTTCTCTAGCTCCATCTGCTGCTTTGTTGTATTATTGCATACTACTTTTTATAAATACTATGAATTTAATACAATTCCAGTCTTTGGAAGATGAAAGTAAATTTTACTAAATGTTTCATGCTAAGTTTAGTCACAACAGAATTACATGAATATTCTCAAAAACCAAAGTTTAAGTCTAGATTTTTTAAAATTTTAAAACTTCAAACAAGGGAGTTGGAAATTGGCACTCTACTTATCAGAGCATCTTTAAATATAAAACCGTTTTATACATAATATTTTATATAATCCAGATTATATGTAGTATATGATTTGTTAAAAAAATATTTATGAATTTAAATGATAAATATTAGCCATATAGGGTAAACCTATATTTAATAAGTACATATTTATACAGATACATGCACATTTTCCCCCTGAGTTAATATATAGTTTCCTCTTTTTTCATTATATTTTATGTCATATTCTTAATGAGAAAATAGCTCAAAGAATGAAGAAGGACTCTGATATTAAAAGCTTTATACCATTTTTGAGAACCAACAATAGTCTAAGAGGTAAAATAGAAGAAAACATGCCATACAAAGAAAATCAATTACCCAGGACACAGAAAATAGGCATATGTAATATGATTTCAGCAAGTAATTGACAGCCACCAAGGTATGTGTCTGTTCTTGGGACAAAATGTAGAAAAGAAGTGATAGGGTATATCTGAAGAGGTCATGCATTCCTAACCTAGTAGTTACTTCACTTTAATGTGGAATAAAAATTACTCAAAGCTTTCAAGGAGGATGTGTTTGTGTAATGTTATTGGGAGTGGGATCTCTGAAGGCAGTGAGACCACTTTTTTAGGCTATTGAATGAATATAAGATGAAATTATAATATCTGAATGGGAGCACCACTTTGACAAGGGTCAGGACAAGAAAAACACACAGGGTGTTGTGAATTTATGGTGTTTCTACTTTGCTGTCGTTCAGTGAGTTTGGGGGGAATCACTTAAGTGTCCCAAGTTCAGTTTGTTACTTGTTTTTCCCTCATGTACCAGAGATGATCAGATTTTGATTGTCTGTGTACTTATGGAGAAAAATGAAGGAATATCTGTCTTGCACTGAATATTACATATGAATGAAGCATTTCATCCTCCATGCTGGCAGGCAACTTGACGGCAGAAAGAACTGGAAAGAATTGGAGCTGAGCAGACCTGAATTTGAATCCTAAATATAACTCAGGCATGTTCCTCATTTCTCTAAGGGTTTCTTTTCCATGGGAGATTTAACTCTCTACCATGTCCCTTCACACCCCTCCTCCAATGCAGAGATCCTGACTCCCCTACTCACCCTGGATACTTGGCAGATAGCTCTGTGCTGCTGGTAGAGAATTAAGTTTACCCTCAGAGTGAGCCATCCATTCGCTCTCTTTGCTTGTGCCAATCATTTCTTCTCTTCCATACATTTGGTTCTTACCAAAATCCTATTTTTGGTAGGGCAACACACCATGTTTCTCGAAACATGGATATATTATTTTTATAACTGACATAATTATTATCCAATAACAATTTTAACTTCCATATAAAAGTCAAATGCTTAACTGTTTTTAGTGTACAAATTTGACTTGGAGCCTTCATTTAAATTTGACATATTGAATAGGTCTTTTCCAAAGTAGTGTATAAGCATGTTTAAGTCTCTTATCTGCATAATTTTTTTTAATCCAACACCAAGCATAGAGTGAGTCTCCTTAGAAACTGCTCATACCTCTAATGTTGGTCCCATCTCTTTGTTCCCAGTTTCAACTCAGCTTTCTAAAGTAACTCTCTTCTCTCAAATTCTTCACTTTGCTCTTCCATTTCTGTTTATCTTCTCCTACAATAACTTCTTCAGCATCTCACCAATGACTTTGCTATACTAATCCAATAGAAACTGTTCAGTCCTTACCTTTTTAAATCTCCTTGCTTCTTTGAGACACAGTGACCCCTCACTCTTTAATTCACAAATGACTGATGAAATGACTTATTAATGTTATCATGTGCTCAAGCTTCTTTCTCTTTCTATCCTTCCTGGCCAGGATGACAATGTCCGCTATCCCAGAAAAGACAATCTCTTCCTATGGCTATAGCTGTCCTATTAGAGCCCTTCCATAAAATATTGCGTCAAGAAGAGGAAGGAAATTAACTTATAAATTAATATGCTTTTGCAAAAAGGATTGAGTATGACAAAAATAATGCTGTAGAAAATTCTAGAAAATTATACGCATTATTTGTTTTAAATCAACAATACACACTATAATACACATGGAACAATCAAATAACTTTTTTTTACCATAGAACAGAAAAATGCAAGTTATTGCATATTGTGGATATATATATATATATATATAATTATATTATAATATAATTATATATATATATATATATATATATATATATATATATTTCTATAATTTTACAAACTCTGAGTGGGCTTGAAACAGTATATATTCTGGAGATGGTGTATATTGTGATTCTGGGCATGATCTGTACTATGGTTCTTTGATTTATATAGCAAACACTCAAGCCACATAAAAAATCCACAGAAGTTTAAGATGAAGGACAAAGTCAAATGACACTTTTCATATATCAGAGAAATACTAGATAGAATCAAATTTTAATGCAGTCCACACTGCTTCTGAATAAGATTAAGTTCAACTCCCAACTCTCAATCATTTGACACAGTGTCCTCTGAATGCTCAGGAGAATTTTTAAACAACAAATCTCATTCCAATGTTAGAATCATACTCGGTTGCTGAATCTGCATCTACATAACTGACCACTGTCTTTGGAAGAAGTCCTGGTCTTTTTTTGTACATCTTTCCTGTGTGTAAAAGTATGGGTGTCATCACAGTACTTGTTACTATATTCCCTAAAAGCTAATATTAATATCTTCCTTATGCAAGATTTCTGTAGTCATTAAATGATACATCCAAAGATGGCCACAATATCTAATCTGAGGAGATCAGATCACTTTGTCTTTACTGTTAACTAAATATGATTAACTACCCTCCTTGTGTTAATCAGCTTTATGGCACTGTGACAAAATACCCAAGATAATCACCTTACATGGAGGAAAGATTTATTTTGGTTCAGTTTCAGGCCATTTGGCCCCAATGCTTTGGGCTGGTGAGAAGACATGACATCATAGCAGGAAGCACATGGTAGAACTGAACTGCTCATCTCATGAAAGCTGGCAGGGGTGGCTCTCAATATCCTTTTCAAGGGCATGGCCCCAGTGACCTAACTTCCAACCATTATGTCCAAAACACGAAAGGTCTCACCACTTCCCAATAGCAGTATCAGCTGGGGACCTCATGGGGTCAAGTCCTTCAACATATAAGCATTCGAGGTACACTTTGGATCCAAATTATAACACTAACTTTTGTTTCTTCTCTTTTCATATTAGCTAATATTATCTTATAAAAATAGATATTGAATGTCATAAAAGTATATATAAAAATGAGTAGTTACTTCAGGCACCAAAGCACTCAGAAGGTAGCTATGTTTTTTTTTTTTTTAAAGAGAGAGAGAGAGAGAATTTTAATATTTATTTTTTAGTTTTCGGCGGACACAACATCTTTGTTTGTATGTGGTACTGAGAATCGAACCCGGGCTGCACGCATGCCAGGCAAGCGCGCTACCGCTTGAGCCACATCCCCAGCCCAGGTAGCTATGTTTATACAAAGCTTACAAGTACTTAACACTGTCAAACTTTGAGATCAGGCAAAAAGTTTGCTAATTTTTGCTTTTAGCATATTTAAAACATCAGTGCTTTATTAGTCTCTTGAATTAGCAACATCCGGATTCATTTCTGTTTTCTCATCTTATGCACAAAACTTAGTGGTACGGGTGGTTTATGGCCCCACTTATGCAACTTAAACATATCTGATCACGTCCCAGCTTTGATTTTTTTTAACCAAACAACTTCATCAAGGAGGATATAAAACTTTAAATGTACTGACAATGGTTAAAAAAAAATGAGACAAGAAACCTATAGTCCTTTGAAATGGAAAGTACATGAAAAGTCTAGTTTATGGAGTGTAGCTCCCCTTCCTCTCACCTTATCCCTCACTATTCCCACACCTTTAAATACTGACACTTTCTACTTCAGGAATAAGGCTGAGTATACTAGGGACCTTTGGGAAGGAGAAACTCTTATTAATCTTTTAAAATATTTCTATTGAATAAATATACCTTAGTATATATATTACTTATTTCACCTAAGTGCATCAGAGAGTGGGTGCTAAGCACAGAGGGGGCCAAAGCATCAAGAACTACAAGGAGGAACGTTAATGAAAGGAAGGTTGGTGGGAGGGATGGTAATATGGGTTCCTGGGCTTAGGCGTAGAAATACATTGGTAGGAGGAAATGGTGACCCTGGAAATAGGGACCACAGGAAAAAAGCACCTTCCTCACAGATCCCCTCATGTACCTTAGTCCCCAACAAATTAACCTCCCCTGCATTTTGCATGCTTCCAGTCTGAGAATGGCATCATCTCTGTGGCCATAGCCCTTGACAAGTGTGTGTTAAACCCCTTGGTCCACACGCCAGAGGAAGAAGACGGCATTTACATTCAACTATTGAGTTTGGGCAAGTTTCAGTGGAGCTGCAATTTGTAGGTGAAGACTTTGGGGGTATTTCATGTATTATTGTTGTAGCTTCCAGTATTATACATATAATTGGAATCAATGTATTATACATTTGTACTATAAATGCTTATGATGCTTAGTGTAATTTTACCATTTAGATACTACAACTTCACATAAAGGAAAAAAACCCTCTCTCCTCCTGTGTTTTGTCTAGCAAAAGAGTACAAGATCCAGAAGAAAAAAGTGAAAGCACAGCAGTACTTATGGTTTAGATAAAAATTGCTACTGCAACACTAGAAGAAGAGGCCTTCAGTACAGGGTAGTATCTGCCTGAAACAAGTAAATTCCTTAAGAGGGAGGTGGCTTTTTCCTACTGCATTTTGAAGGTTTTGAACCTCCAGGCCTGACCAACATCTCCAGTTTAAGGCAAGTCTAAAGTCAGACTATATGACTGTCAAGGAAAGGACCCAATGCATCCTGCTAATGAAATAGAAATGGTACTGCTCTGGTGTCATGTTGGGTTTACCTGAAGTGGTTAGTAATTGCCCTTTCTTAGAGAATATTTACTTTTCATTCTGCAGCTCAATGGAGTTCTAGGTTCCATACAGGTTCCGTTTTTTTGTTGAGATGTGTGTGTGTGTGTGTGTGTGTGTGTGTGTGTGTGTGTGTGTGTATATATATCTCATATATATTTTTGTTGAGAAATATATATATATGACAAATAACAGCGGAATGCATTACAATTCTTATTACACATATTGGAAAATTGGGAATGGAACCATCATTTGACTCAGTTATTCCTTTGCTTTTTAAAGGTGTTAAAACTACAGCCTTCTTTAATGGTGTCAAAACTGAGATGCCACCTTCAACCTTGATTACTTTGCTAGTGGAAGTTTTTAACATGTCATTAATAAGACACCAGATGAAGTATCCCCCAGAATAGAAAAACTGAGTAACGAGTACATAGACTGTGATGGAAAACATGAAATCCTGGTTTCACAGAGGGTTTACCAACTCACATTTAGAAGAGTTTTAGAAGAAACAAGCACCATCTGCTGGAGAAAACTGACCTTGGAAGCAGCAGCTGCAGCCTCTGGAGCAGGTGAACAGTGGAGAGGAAGCTTTTCAGGAGCCAGAACCTGTGGGGCCCTGGGGGTAGGATTAGCTGTGCACACATTCATGGTGGGGCAATGCCTCACTGGCTTGGTGGTGTATTCCTGGGATATCCTGGAACAGACTGCTCACTTCTCTCATTTTCAGATTTCATGGTCTTTTTCTGCATACTTTATCATCTTAGGTAATACAACTTAGGTAATATCTTCACTTTTGCTCAAGAAATTGTAGCAACAACATTTTGACATGGAACAATATGAGTTGAAAAACCTAAGTCAGGCTAAAGAACCCCTGAAACACATGTAACATTTTATTTAGGAATCTTTGTTTCACTATCTTCTTCTGGGATTTTCAGAAACAGATTTACAGAAAGCTAATGATGCTAAACCTCAAGGGCCCCCACATGACTCCACAGCTTCTGATTTTGTACATGATTGTGACATCGTATTTTTGCATATTTTTTTTAAAAAGGGATACTGAATGTATGTTTGAATCTTCCCAGAAGCTGGCATGCCCTTTGTTACTCATATTGCTTAGCTGTAATTCTGCTATAGAATCTAAGCTATAACACACATTTTCTTTTATAACATTTGACTAGGAGTAGTGTCATAGTGTAGAGGGTCCCTGAAGAAAAAAGTGAAACAAAGATTCAAGCATAAATTTAAAATATTTTTTTTTTCTTGTTCTGTTGAAGTCATGGGTGAAAACATGACTTGTAGAAACCAAGAGAATGTTAAATCATTCTAAAAACAAATAATGAATACATTACAATGGTAAAACAGAATATAGGGAAGGAGAAGAGACCATTGTCAGAATGAAAAATGGGAAGAGAAAGTTCTGTGAAGACACAAGAGTGAATGTGTTAGTCAGCTTTTTGTTAATGTGATCAAAATATCTGACAGGGCTGTGGTTGTGACTCAGTGGTAGAGCACTTGCCTAGCATGTGTGAGGCACTGTTCAGTTTTCAGCACTGCATAAAAATTAATAAAATAAACATCCATTGACAACTAAAAATTATTTTTAAAAAATATTTGACAACAGAGGAAAGACTTATTTTGGCCTATGATTTTAGAGGTTTCAGACCATGGTTAACTGGTTCCAAGATAAAGATGACAGAAGGGCATAGCAAGGGAAAGTTACTCATCTCATGGCAGTTGGGAAGCAGAAAAGTAGGAAGAGCCTGGACAAAGATATGGTCCCAGAGGGCATGTCCCCAGTGACCTTTCTGCCTCCATCTTCTACCACTTAATCCATTAATCAGTGAATTAATCTGCTGATAAGGTCAGAGCCCTCATGATCCAATCACTTCCCCAAAACCTGCATATGGACACTGTTGATTAGAGGACAAGCCTTCAACACCTGAGCTTTTAGAAGACATTCCAGATCCAAACCATAACAGTAACAGACACTGCTGCCCAAGTTCTCTAATGGAAGACTGGGATACTTGACATTTTGTACATATACATCTTGTACATTTTGTACATATACACTTCGTTAAAATTCTACTTCACACTTGCTCTTCAAATATTATACAAAAACATTTGGTGAGGCTAGAAAGCATGAAAGTATTTTTTTGTGTGTCTGTGTTATCAATCTGGCCATAACATGATGTTAAGGTGGCCAGGTTACAATACAAATTCAGTGATTTTTTTTTTTTTTTTTTTTGCTTAGCAATTTTCCTGACTATGAGAAATAGAGTAGCTAAGAATTTAAGAATTAATCTCTGAAATGGAAAATTTACTAAACTATTCATAAATGTGCAATTACACAGGCTTAGGGAACTATGTCAATGAAACGAAGGTTATAGCTACGATTGGAAAACTTGATACATGTGGCAGGCTGGCTCCTGGAAAGGTCTCAGGAGAACCAGAAATAAAATTCACAGAAAAAAAAAAATACTGTGAGGCACAGGAGAGGGCTTTCAGGTTGAATAATTCTAGGGATATGAGATTAAAGAAATATATTTTTTCCCCATTGGGAATAGATAGTCTGAGTAGGTTGATTTCGCTCATTGAACCAAAGAACACAGCAAAGTAATTGAGAGCTTCAGATGTGGAGATTCAATTTATCTGAGTTTCAGTCTAAAGTATTATGAATTTGATAAAGTTATTTCATCTCTCAGGGCTTTATATTCTTCTTTATCAAATAAAGATAACAAAATTACCTGCTTTGAAGCATTTTTTAAAGAATTGAGTAAGATAATGGCTATAAAACACTTAGTAAGGCAACCAACATTGACTTGTGGGTTATTATTCTTAGGCTTATAAAACAAAAACATCAGAGAGTTTCTTTGAAATTTTAAAACAAATAATAATTGTATTATCTATTTTATTTGCAAAAGTTAACACATAGATAGAATATCTTTTCTTTATAAAATCTGAAAAGGGATAATACCTTAGGTAAGGGACTCTAGAAGAGGACAATGACTCTGGAGTACCTATCTGATTTTGGAGATAATGTCCACTAATAATGGGGAAGTGAGACAGGGAAATAAAGGCAGCCAGTGAAGGGCTTCCTGTCTGGGAAGTTATACATTGGTTTACTAGAGCTTTTCCTCTTAGGGAACTAGGAATTCAGCAAAACTTCAGCACCTCATAGAGGTTGAGGCAGCTGGCCAGGGTTGAGGAAGCTGAATTCCTAATTACCTCCAGTCACAGGTTGAGAACAGCTCTGAAGAGTACAGAATCCTGCTCTGCTGTGGGAGGAGCGCACTGGAGACAGCAGAACAGATTCAGTAAACCCATGCAGGTGCTATCATGTGAAAGCTGGAACAGTGTACACCAAAGTGCTCTTAAATTTTTTTCTGGATATTTATTATGAAAATTCTGAATGCCGTTTTTCCAGATTTACCATTTTTTTCCCTTGATTTGCCTCACTTTCCTCTCTTTCCTCACCCTTCCCCCTCTGCAACCTCGCCAGTGAATTTCCAGACACTAGGATTTGGAGAAATTGATAATGTTGTTGTTGCAGTTTGGGGGGCTCCATTCTATTCTACTCTAGTCTGTACCCTTCTCTTTTGATGAGTTCTCTCCTACAATTTTCTTGCTTTATTTATCACCTCTGAATTTCTCTCTCCCTCTAGCCCCTGGCAAGCACCATTCTACTCTAGTTCTGAATCTGACTCCACATATAAGTGAGAGGATACCATATTTGGCTCTCTGTGTTACTTAACATAATGCTCTCTTGCTCCACACATCTCGTCACCAACGGCAAGAATTTCTTCATTTATAAGACTGAATAAGTGTGCATGTATCCCCATTTTGTATCCCTTCATCTGCTAGTGGACTTTTAAGTTGTTTCCATATCTTAGCTATTGTGAATAATGCTGAGGGCATGAGGGTACAAATGTCTCTTTGAGATCCTGATTTCAGTTGCTTTTCATGTGTTTGTGGTCTGGTGTTTCATGGATGTATACTTAATCTCAAATTCAGAAAAATGTACACACTAAATATATGCAACTTTTTATATGTTAAGTCTATCTTAGTAGTTAAATTTTTTATTGTTTTAAATATGCACAACTCTAACCTAGATTCTGTTTGACAATATAGAAATAAAGGATAGATTAGCAGCAACAATAAATTGTCTCTGTATCGCATGGCATCTCTTACATCTCTTACATGAAGTTCCATAGTTCTGGGTCCTGGGCATCTCTTGAAGGTTTTTGTCTCTGGATGTTTTCTAGAGTTTTCAATTTCTATCACTCCATGTAGGGTGAAACTTTGAAATAAATGCCTTGAGTAATTCACTTATTTTTTTCTTTTACAAAGATTTCCAAATAAGACAATCCATAAGAAAGTGTTTAATAGTTACTGAAATGGTTTAGTAAAATAATATCTGACATTAACTATAACAGTATGGAATATCATAGCTATATTTGTCTACTTTGACTTTATTTTTGCCATTCATTGAATTAGTCTAAAGTTAACCTTAAAAGAATATTAGAAGATGAATTTTAGTATATAGATGAATTTTAGTATATGATTCAAATATTGTTTTGCATATAGCTATGTAGTAAAATTATAACTGTTTTATGTAAAATATAACTATTATATAAAATATAACTATGTAGTAAAATTGGTGATGAAAACATTTTAGCCTTTGGAATGTTTCTTGGAAAGAGACCTGATCACACTTATACATTGATCTTGAGTTCAATATAAACTGCTTATAATGTCTGTATTTTTTATTCTTTTTATGCTAAATGATAATTGGTTTCATTCCCAGAGCACATAACAATTGATTCTGTTGTTGGAAGAAGATAATTAGTGAATATCCCAGGAGAGGGGTAAAAGACAAGAGGAAACACTTTAATGTTTAAAAGTTTACTTGGATGAAAAGGGAACCTGGGGAGCATTGACTATCAAAGGTTGATTTGTGAATAATAATGATTCCCACTGTAAATCTAAATCTATGGTTGGGGTTTATATAGCCGCTAACTCTTGAAATACTGTTCCCACTGATCTGGATGAAATATTCTTTACTATTCTTTCTGATTTGTGAAATCACTTCTATGGTCATCCATCAAAAAGATTATTTTTTAGTTTTAGACTTTAAAGCAGTAGTTTGAACCCTATGAAGTTGCCTTTAATTGATAAATCTGCTCTGCAAAAAGAGTAATTTCATGTTTTGATGTAATGCTGCATATCCCTTTTACAAACCAGGGGAAATAAAAACATATAAAATATTTTAGAAATTTTACCTTTGAGTTATAATCATTAAAGATATTTAAATAGATCTTTCAGACTCCTTTTCATTTTATAGAGGTCAAATTACATTTTGTGCTACTTAACATTATTAACTCTTTCAATTCCATAAAATATTATTTTTAAGTACCTCTAGAGATACTGAATGCCTTGATATCTAGAATATTCCATTAATAGGTGTAATGTTGTATGCTTGGGTTGTTTCTAATTTTTTTTTTTTGCATTATCAATAACACTCCTAGGATTCATTTTGCAAACAGTGCAAACAACTTGTTAATCCTTATACAGATTGTTGGTCAAATTGCTTTTCTGTGAGCTTTCACAAAATTTTAAAATTTATTTTATTGTACTCTTATATGAATAAGTGTTTTAGAATTTCATTGATGCTTATATGCATTGTCATAATTTCTAATGAAGATAAATTTAAAAATATGCTTATACTTAGAACATTTGTTTTGGTTATGATTTTAAAGGATCCAAGTACTAAAATGGCATCTTTTCCACTTATTTCTGTACTTTAAAGTTATTTTAAAACAACTCATGTCATTCAGATCAGAATGAGTGTCTTTTGTTGTTTCATCATTGCCGTTGTTGTTACCTCTATTTATTTGCCCAGCCCATTCTGGTTAGAGAGAGAATCCTGTCCTGGCTTTCTTGAATTTTGTCTTCTCTGACACTGCCATTTAAATCTGCTTAAAATCAGCAAACATTGCTTAATTGTCTACTACTTGCAAAGCATATCTTCTGACTGTACCTCATTTGATAACAGAATAAGTAAGGTATCAAAATTCCATTTGCAATTCCAGAGTTAAAATGGGTATTACAAAAGAAGCATACTTCCCATTGCCTTCTAAAAAGTAATTCACTATTTAGCAAAAGTCTTTAGAAGTTACTGGCAACATGAAGAAATATTTTGAAATTGCTTTTCTCTATAGCTTTACTCGAGGGGGTATAACCCCTTCTTTTACCTTTATTTTTTCTCTGCAAAGGAGATTTTCCTCTTATGGTTAGCCATTGTCTTAAGCAAACTGGTCACAGAATGGCGAAGTCTACAATCCTCATGCTTTCTGGACGGAGGTACTTAAGTCAAAGCACAGGACCAATTTTCTGACGGACTCTATTCTGTCAGTGAAGTAGACAACATTCCCATCACAAAAGTGGCATGATGACTAGGTATGATCAAGGTAATGATCTGGTATGTGTTAGACAGTTAAGGCAAGTGGACAGATTTTAAAGAAAGGCACAAAAAAGTTTCAGGTAAATTAATTTTTCAAATGTTTGTATTTTAAAAGTAGAACCATAAATACTATATATTTAACTAGTTTTTAATTTTTTCTAGTGTGACATTTTCAAAACAATATATTTGGTGCATCAGCCTAAGAATATATTTATGTTAATGTGTGATAGGAAAATGATTGTTTGATAACTTGTAGTTAAGAGTCTATGGGATCAAATGAGATGCAGGCTAAAATAGATTACTTCCTGATTTATGACAATTTTAAATTTTTCTTATGTTTTCTTCATTTGAAGGTGCTTTGCAAGAGATCTAGGGTAAAGATAACAATTAAATTTAAATTCAATAGAATTCCCCACTTCCAGTGATGGCACATATAAAGATCCTGAAGAATAAACTGAGGATTAACACACTAAAATACAGGGAATGTATTATCAAAAATTTATAAGTGAAACTTCTTTTAATGCCACTAGATGGCAGACATTAGCTGTGAATCTCACTAATTACAGAGTTCAAGATTTAATGATTCTTGTTATACATGCATATCAAAACATCACTTTGGAACATGAATGTGTATAACTATTGTTTTAAATTAAAAATAACATTATCATATCATATTTTATAAATATTAATGTATAATTTATTATATGATACATATAAAACCAAATGTTTAAAACAGATTAAAAAATAGAACAGTCATTTTTGACAGTGACTCTATATGTAATGGTCTTTTTGGCACATGCAAAAGCTCCCAGCATAGTGCCTGTCACAAAGAAGGTGCTCAGGGTACACTCTCTGAGTAAAGAAATGGAAAATCTCCCATTCTGTTAATGTAGCATAGGGCATTTATTATTTTCCATACATTGAACTTTTCTTGCATCCCAAGGATAAATACCATTTTATCATGGTGAATAGTCCTTTTTTATGTGCAGAGGACTTTACTAATATTTGTTGAGGATTTTTGCATCAGTTTTCACTAGATATTTATCTTGTGATTTTCTTGAAATGTCTTTGTATGGCTTCAGTGTCAGTGTAATTCTGGCCTCATCTGTTTTTTGGAAGAATTTGAAAAGGATTGGTATTAGTTCTTCTTTAAATGTTTGGTAGAATTTACCGGTGAAACCATTTACTCTGAGGTTTTTCCTTTATTTTTTGTTGTTGTTTAGGAAGTTTTGGATTATTGATTCAATCTCCTTACTAATTATTGTTCCAAATAGATTTTCTCTTTTTTTGGTGATTTAGTTTTGGTAGATTGTATGCTTCTAGGAATTTATCTACTTCTCCTAGTTTATTGAATTTGTGCTGTATAATTGTTCATAATAATCTTTTAGGATTTTAAAAATTTCTGTGGCATCAGTTATAATGTTTTCTATTTCTGATTTTATTTGTTTGAAACTTCTTTCTATTTTTCTTTGTCTTAGTAAAGCTCTGTCAATTTTGTTTTTCTTTAAAAATCTCTGTTTCATTTGGTTTTCTATTATTTTCAAATAGCATATCATATATGAAGAAATCCTTAAAGTAACAAGATTCACATGCCCATAATTCTAGCTACTCAGGAGGCTGAGACAAGAAGAATTCAAATTCGAGCCCACCCTGGGAGAATTTAGAGAAATTCTGTCTCAAAAATAAAATAAAAAGGTGAGAGGCTGAGATAGCCTCAAGTTCAAAGCCACCCTCAGCAAAAGCAAGGTACTAAGCAATTCAGTGAGACCTGTCTCTAAATAAAAATACATAATAGAGCTGGGGATGTGGCTCAGTGGTTGAGTGCCCCTAAAATCAATCCACAGTAGCATAATAATAATAATAATAATAATATAAAATAAAAAGAGCTCATGATATAGCTCAGTTATAGAAGTTGTAGAGCATGTGAAAGATGCTAGGTTCAATCCCAGTATCACAAAAATATAAGCTAAAACACTTCACAAAATTTGTTAGAACTAATAGATGAATTTAGTAAAGTTGCAGATACCAAATCAATATACAGAATCAATTTATTTTCTATATACTAACAAACAACTACCTAAAAAGGAAATAAACAACTCATTAATGATATCATCAAAAAGACTAAAACACTTAAGAATAAACTTAACCATAATTATAAAAGAAAATTCCATACAACAATGATGAGAGAAATGACAAAAGTTTCAAATACATGGAAAGGCAAACCACATAGATGAATTGGAGGACCTGAGAATGTTAAATGTCTATATCACTCAAAGTCATCTACAGATTCGATACTATCCCTATCTAACTCACAATGGCATCTTTTTATGAAAGTGAGGGGGGGAAATCCTAAAAGTCATATGGAATTACAAAAGATTTAGATAAACAATTTAATCTTGAAGGACAACAAATCTAGAGCCTTATACTTATTTTTTTCAAAATATATTACAAGACCACAGTAATTAAGATTATATTTAGACACAAAGATAGATAAATAGACCAATGGAACAGAACAGAGAACTGAGACTTCAATGCATACACTCATGGTTAATCATCTTTCAAAAAGAGTGCCAGCTATACACAACAGGGGAACAATCTCTTCAATAAATGGTATTGGGAAACTGGAAATCTATGTGCAATGAAGGAAATAGGAGACTTATTTTATTTGTTTGAAACTTTAAATCATATATAAAATCTAACTCAAAATTGATTGAAGACTTAAATTTAAAACCCTAAAGTATAAATCTCCTAGAGGAAAACATTGGGTAAACCTACTTGACACTGATCTTAATAATAATACCTTGGATCTTATGCCAATAAGCAATAGAAGCAAAAAATAGACAAATGGGACTACATTAAACTAAATACTATAGCAAAAAGAAACAGTAGAACAAAAAGTCGACCTAAAAATCATAGAAAAAGGGCTGGGGATGTGGCTCAAGCGGTAGCGTGCTTGCCTGGCATGCGTGCGGCCCGGGGTTCAATCCTCAGCACCACATACAAACAAAGATGTTGTGTCCGCTGAAAACTAAAAAATAAATATTAAAAAATTCTCTCTCTCTCTCTCTCTTTAAAAAAAATCATAGAAAAAATAAGGGGTTAAACTTCAAAATACATAAAAGAAAACCTCCTACAACCCAATATCCAAAAAAAAAAAGAAAGAAAGAAAGAAAGAAAAAACCCTAAAAGCCCTATTTTAAAATGGGATAAGAACTTAAATAGATGTTTTTTTCTAAAGAAGACATGTGGATCTCATTTTTATGTTTAATTGTAAAGCAGTCATTAAAAATAAATATAATGAAGACCAGTAGAGTAGAGGAAGGAGCTCAGGGAGAGGCAGGAGGGGAGGGCATGCATGTCACAATGAATCACATTATTATGTTTAATTACAATGCATCAATGTAAATATTTTGTAAAAGAAGACATACTTTATTTTTGAGACAATCAATTGAAAAAATAGTCAGGTGGGTCATAGTCAGCAAGGAATCTTCATGATGGTTATCAACTTTGAATGAAAAATTTGTCTCTACACGAACACAACTATACAAATACATACTCTGAGAAGGACTGCTCTTAATAATTGTACTAACACACCATGCATCAACTGAGGTCATTCTTCACCTATCCTGAGAAAGGAGGCAAGAAGACAAAGGGAAGAAATTGAGCAGCCCAAATTTCTAAGAGAATCACCTCTCTCATCTCTAGCAAACAGAGTTCAGAAATAACCAGGCTCAGGCCCAGGACATAATTATATGAGGTTTGAAGCTCAGTAAAAATTCAATGCTCAATTCTGGAAGGTCTGTTCTACCAAGGTCAGGACCTTGACTGGAAAGAAGTGAAACTTTGCATCAAGGCATCTGGAATGCCATACTTGATCAACTTGAAACAGTCTCCTCTGCACCTTCTGGGTCTACAGAAGTGGCCCATTTCTCCTTGTCATTGAGTAGATTTCCCCTTAGCTTGAAGATGCTTTAACATTTATTCTGCAGGTAATTGAGGACTGACTTCCAATTCTTTTACCAGGCCATTAACTAGGATTAAGTCAAAATATAATCCAACAGGGAAAAGCTGACTCTGTCATGGAAGAAGGATCATGCACCAAAGATTCTGCAGATCTGAGCTAGGATGTACCAGCAGAAGCCTCAAGAGAATGTGTGGGACTAAATCCTGAGGGTGCTGAATTTGAAAGATCTAAAGTTCTGTGGCAAAAACTTGATAAGAATGTATCAGTGTGACAGCGGCAATTAAAACACTGGCATAAACCATAAGGAACAGGGCTAATATGTTCCTTGGAGCTTGGAAAAAATGAAAGGACCACATAAAATGAAGTAAGACTTGCAGAATTTTCATAGCAGATGGTCAGGAAGGAAAGAAATGGTTCACATAAATGTCATTGTAATATAAGTATACTACACAAAATCAGAAAACCCACCTCCAAACTATGTTTCATAAGAGGATGCAAAGAACACTACAATATCAAATTAATAAGGAGTTTGATGGTGAGTGACATCACCATCGAGAGGCTCAGTTGATGCTGTTTTCCATAAATCAGAGCTGAGAGAGTTGTTATCAAAATTTTGCACACTAGTTGCAATGAGGATAATAGGATACTAAATAGAGAGAAGTCTTAAATAAGAGTCCAAAAGAAGATGTCTCTCATAATGAGAAACATGGTCAGAGTGGCAGCTACACGTTCTGAACAAAAGAGCTATGGGCATTCTTACTAAGGCACATTGTTCCATATGCACAATTGGTGGATAACCTGTTGGAGTATTTCACAATTTATGCAAATAAGCAAATTAAAAGGTTTGTGATCTTGAGATTTAGGGAAGTCCCTCCAATAAAAATCATATCTCATGCCCAGTACCCAGAGCTAATTTGCAGACCCAGAATTCATTAACTAAAAAAGCAGTTGAGTCCTTATGAGGAGAAAAAAAAAATCAGAAAAAAAAAATGCCCACTTCAGCAATAATTACCCTTTCTCCCAGGAAATCTTAGGCCATTTACTTCTGGCAAGTGATCTGTGTAAAAAGGGAATACCAGACATTTTGAGAACCATGAGTCCCAGGGTTCAAGTTTGATTCTTAGGCCTAACATATCACTGTGACCTCAGATTCAGGGCTCATGGAGGGCAGATAAAATATATGGAATCCAAGTCCATCTTACTGTCTACCTGTTCAACTCATGTTCCATCTGGTGAATATTTCCAGGATGCTCAGGTACATGATAAAATATACTCAGAGTGGAGATGATTTTTGGCAGAAAACACAACATTAATGCCTTTTCTTGTGACAAAGGTCAAATGTAAGCTTTTGAAACTGCCCCTGGAAAGGACAGTAAATAAAAAACAGCATCATGATCTGGGGATAGATGGGAATGACAAAGATTAGGGCTGACCTTAATGACTTCAAAGACAGTCGTGGCCCTGTCCAAGCCCCATTTAAATCATAATTCTTTCCTCTACAAAAATTATTTGGCTCCTAATGGAGGAAAGGAAACTACCTCAAACTCAACCAAGAAGGAGTCCCAATTTCATGGCTGTCCTAGATATGGTGACTTGACAAGAGGAGAACATCTCTGCCTCAGGTAAATAGTATAAGGACATTGATTTGAGGGGTATGTTATTTTTATTCATACGAGAAATGGATTTACATTCAAGAAGTAGACAATGATATATATTTATGGTGTTGCTCAGGTTTCGGTTAATTCTTTCACCTACCATCACAAGGTAGTTCCATGGGATCATTGTTGTCTGGACTTGACATATGGATCCATTTTGATCTACCCCATCATAGTAATTATACATATGAGCAACACATGGTAAGAAAGCTGGAGGCCTGGGTAAGACATCTGCACACAAAGGGTGGAAATGAACCCTATGAAGATTCAGATGAAAAGGCCAGCGCCCTTACCAATTTTTTTCTTTGTTTTTTACCTCCAACTCCTGTGGTTTGGGATATGTTGGGATAATTCTTTTAAATTAAAGGATAATTATTCCATTTTGTATTTCCCATCCACTAAGATAAAAACATAACACCTCAGATTCATACACTGATCTATTTATTCAGTGACATTAAATGGTGACAAATTTGACACTTACAGCAAGAAAGGGATCTTTAGCAGGTCTAGACTAAAGAGTAGCAACCCTTCCTCTGGACCACATGACCCAACAGGGCTATACTGGAAGACTGTATGACCAGAAAGATATCATGGGGAGTTTATGGAAAATCCCCCAAATAGTGGGCATTATGGTGCACACTTCTGAACCCAACTATTACAATCTCAGCTCCTTAGGAGGTTAAGACAGGAAGATGGCTAGTTTAAGGCCAGCTTGGGCAATTTAAAGACAACTTGTCTCAAAATTAAAATAATAATAAAGGAAATAAAAATGGTGGGGACTGGGTACATAGCTCAGTGATAGAGCACTCTCGGGTTCAATCTCTGATACTAAAAATCAAGAAAAGAAGAAAAGTTATAAAATTATGTGCCAAATAAATATTTGATTTTTATTTTGGAAAAAAAAATCAAATTAAGTTTCTGAGGAGCCTAATAAAGAATTTTGTATTATTTCATGGTATACTTTTTATTTTCTAAATTATTTTCTATGAATTATCTCTATTTTTAATGCCTTAATTGTGATTTTTAAATAAAATCACAGTCTGAAAACAATTGGAATCCTCCGTTTATTTTTCATTGATTATTAGAAAGTATATCGCTGTAAATTTTTAACTCAAAACAACCACATCTCTACAGCATATAAGCCTTGACATAATTGCAGAAGTGAAATTTAGACCTATCAAAGTATGTGACAAGCTACACAAAAGTATCTAGCAATGTTGAAAAAAATGATTCTGTTTTATTGTTAAAAGTTGTGTTTTTAAAAGACCTTTTCAAATAAAGCAAGTGACATGATAACGTGGTGACCTTTATGCTAGTTAAAGTCAAATGTCTCCCGTTTGAGTCACTTTCTTTTCTTAATTGTTCAACATCTTGACTTCTCCTGTCTGACTGTTGAATAGATATTGCATTCCTGTCAGTGATAAAAAAGAAAAAAATATATTTGTAAGAACTTGAATGTCTGCTAGATAATGGAAATATAAGAACTGTCCAATAAAGGTAAGGGAAATGTTTTATATTTTGTTAATATAATACTTGATATTTATTTTGTTAAGATGACTTTTACAATTAATCATTGGTTCAATGGCTATAGATAAGTTTCAGAAAATGTGATTGAGTACAATTGAAGTCACAATCAACCACATGGCACCAGGTTCACCAATAGTTAACATCTCAGATTATATATAATGTATGAACAAGGAAAGAGGCTGGAGATTTGGATTATTAATTTTATTCTTCGTTAAAAACCATAATGAATATATTGATACTGCTTATTGTTCAATTCTACTAATGAATTTCCTTGTCTTACTCCTAAAGAGCCCTACAGAGTTACCCTGTTACTCTTCAATGCTTCACATGTCTTTTTGAGAAACTGTTCTCTTCACTGTCACTAACATCTACTGAATTTATCTCCCAAAACCCTGAAGAACTTTGTCATGGAAAGATTAAGAAAGAGGAGAAATCTTCAAGATGATACAGAACATATACACAATAGGTACATAATTATCCAAATATTATGAATCACAACAGCCAGCCACTCATTTATTCAACATACTGAGTGTCACCTTAGAGAGGTTGGGTTGCAGGTTCTGGCTCTAAACCACTAGGATATGAATCCTGTTTTCACATTTACCAGCTACAAACCTTATGCAAGTTATTTGACTTTTCTCTGTCTTGTATCATCATATACAAGGTGGGACTGGTAAATATAGTATTTAGCTCCTAGGGTTGGTGTGAACATGAAATGAGTTTATACATGTATGCCTGTTACGTAAAAATTGCACAACAGTGTAGGAAGTTTTGTCCATTGCTCATAAAGTAGAAATTATTTGTAATGTTTTATGTATCCACTGACTTGTAAAACTTATATTTAATTCATATTGCCCCTCAATAAAGAAATGGGTTAAGCAGCAGAAAAGCAGGTAGAGATCAAGAAAGAGCAAGACTGATTTGAGAAAACAGTAAATTTAGCATTTAATAGAGTAGCTGCATCCCCAGACCTGAAGACAACTCATGAACTTCTTGAAAGAACACTATGTGGGGTTGAGATATCTCAGTTCCCAAATGGAAGGTACTTTGGTATTTAACACTGAGACTGACTTTTACCTATTGTAAATTTTTTATGTATAATACATATTTATTTATTTATTTGTATCGGTTCATTTTTGTCATACATGAAGATAGAATCCATTTTGAAATAATTATAAAAGCATGGAATATATCTTCTTCTAATTCAGACCCCAGTACCACGGCTTTCCCTCCCCCAACCCCTGATCTATTCCTCTATTGATCTTTTTGCCCTTTACCTATAGTTATATTTTTAATCAGTTTTTTGTGAATGTACATGTTGGTGAGATTCACTGTGGTATATTCATGTATGTACATAAGAAAGTATGTCAGATTCATTCTGCTGTCTTTTCTTTTACTATCTCCTCTCCCTTCCCTTCATTCTCCTTTGTCTAATCCAATGAACTTCTATTCCCCAACCCCTTATTCTGGGTTAGCTTCCACATATCAACTAAAGCATTCAACCTTTGGTTTTGTGGATTGGCTAAGTTCACTTAGCATGACAGTCTTCAGATAAATCCATTTATTGGCTAATGTCTTAAAGTCATTCTTGTTTATGGCTGAGAGATACTCCATTGTGTGGATATATATCACATTTTTTTTTATCCATTCATCTGTTGAAGGGCACCTAGGCTGGCTCCATAGCTTAGCTATTGTGGATTGTACTGAAATAAACATTGATGTGGTTGTATTACTGTAGTATGTTGATTTTAAGTCCTTTGGATATACACCAAGGAGTGGTATAAGTGAGTCAAATGGTGGTTCCATTCCTAGTTTTTTGAGGAATCTGCATACTGCTTTCCTGAGTAGTTGCATCAATTTTCAGTCCCACCAACAATGTATGAGTGTTCCCTTTTCCCCACATCCTCACCAACATTTATTTATACTTGTATTCTTGATAATTGCCATTCTGACTCCATGTAGTTTTAATTTGCATTTTTCTAATTGCTAGAGATGTTGAACATTTTTTCATATATTTGTTGACCATTTGTATTTTCTCTTCCTCTTGAGATGAGAATTAATGAAACATTTTAATAGCAAACATGGCATACTTAATCCAATCTTTTTTCCTTATTTTTTTGACATAAAAGTCACAGTTATTGACATGGATATGAAACAATGGAAGACATACTTCAGTAAATAAATACAGAGATGAATGAGTTATTTTCTATCTGAACAAACCACAGTATATGGAGTTGGCCTTCACTGGCTAAGAACACTTGCTCTCCTTTACTGAATACTATAAAACTGTAGATAAATTTCCCTTGAGTACCAGCACACACACAACACCCATGAAATAAGCATTGATATTTACTGGGATCACATTAGTCCAGGTTGAATGTATGGTGAAGAAAAATATTGGGATGGAAACAAGATTATTGTAACAATTGCTTCAGGTTGCACAGGGGGATAGCAGAAAGTTCTGAAAGGAACATCTTTGGAAGAATAAAAACTAATGATGTTGGAGGTGAACTATATACAATAGGCACAACTAGAAACAAAATTGTTTTGAAAAACTAGTAAAAGTATATTTTTTGGATCATTAAGAAAATTCATTTCATTAAGCCATATTTCATATATGAAGCCCACCAAAGCATGCCATGATTACAGTGGATAGAAAGCAGGAAAAATAATGACTCGATCTTAATGATAACAATATCCTCCTTTATGTAGCTTAGAGCCTATAATTCTGGGACTATAGCAGTGGCCTCTAAGGTTGGGGGCACACATGACAGAAGGTGCACAAAGCAATCTAAAGAATGTAGAACATTTTCTAGGAGTTTTATTTATTGCTATTTTTCACATTATAGCATATATTTTGTCTAAATTTTTGAAACATGTCATAAAGCAGTACAGTACTTCAAATACAAACACTCTTATGGAATGTTTTAACAACAGAAAGATGTATTGGGATTGTTGCTGAACATGTATTTCCTGATAGGAGTGATTATATAGCAAATAAAATGGCATGCTTGAATATTATTTGTCTTTCAGTAAGGGATTTACATAACCACAATATAGCATGGATTATAATTCATTAACTTTTAGTATACAATTACAGTTGCCACAGAGGCAGGTGTGTACTAGGGTGACATGGGGTGATGAGGAAGGCAGTTGATTTTCATGACAAGCCTTTGTTATTATTTTATTTTTTACCCTGTTCTTACATTATTTAGGCCTTTCAAAAAAATCTTATTATTTTCTTAAATTGATTTTAAGGTGAGAGTTTTGTCTTGTGATAGTGGTATCACCTGCTATTATCAAGTGGTACATTAATCAGTCTAGAAGCTAGACAATTATTCAAATTGGTGTTTTCTAACTACTCATATCTTCACAATAATCCAGAATACTGGTTAAAAATACACATTTCTAAATTTCTCTCCTTAAAGAGCTGGGGTGGGACCCATATATCTATAATATTTTAAGCATCTCAGATAAATTATTAGGATTAGGCAGTCTTGGAAAATCTGGCTCCTGAATAAATTTCCTGAAATTTTGATGGAGACATGAAGTTGTTATTTTCACAAGTTTTCCATGGCATACAGGAGGTTTATCTGTATCTGGTAGCATACAAAATTTAAAATCGACATGACATTTTTTTATTATACATGTTTCATTCAAGTATAAGATGAATAACAGGTAGTAAAAATGTTCACGTGTTTTTATTTTGTTTTAATTTATGTTATTCAAAGCTCACCTGACATAATACTTCTCTCTATCTGCAGATAGATGAACTTTTGGATGCCCCACTTCAATCACAGTTCCAATGGGAGGAACAACTCCCTCCTCCTATTGGCTATTGTATTGTCAATCTTATCTATTAGCTTCTGCTTCTCGCTTCACTTCTTCCTACATTTTTCAGAGCCTGTTCCTCCTGATGGGGTCCACCTATTTCAATCGTAAACGGGACTAGAGCAATTGAACGAAAAGGATATTGAATGTCCATCCTTCTATTTTGGGCAGTGTGTCTCAATCAATCTCGATGCACACTTAGAATCACCTGGGAGATAAGTAGGCCTTTAACACCTCCCAGCCCCAGTCAAGGGGAACTGCTGTGACTAGGACACAGATGTCAGCACCTTTTAATAAGAGTGATATCTCCAGCTCATGGGTTAGGGAACTGAAAGTTGAAACAGACTGAGTGTTTCCTCCAAATTATATGAAAACTAAGTGATGAATTTAGGGTTCCAGGATAGCCCTCCGTATTCCCAATCCTCTTTTTGTCCTTGTATCTCTTTAAAATATGAACAAAATTTTATCCATTTTAACTCCATTTGTTATTCCAGTAAAATCTCCCCCTTATCAGTACACATATACACAGGTAAGAGACAGAGTCAGACATATATATCTGAGACAGAGTGAGTTTTAACCTGTCCTAAGAAAAGAATATTTTGTCCTAAATACTTTGAATATTCTCTTAAGTCAAAAAGGACTTTTAAAGGACAAAAATAATCTTATAGGTATCCCTTTATATTGTGCTACTATTCTTTCTCCCCTTCTGCAAGGAAATCTCAGTAAAGAACAGCTTACACCTGATTACTCATTCAATTCAGTCGTTACTCCCTTGTACCAAGATATTTACCTTCTTAAAGGTTACAAGCAATCTCTTAAATAGCAAATCCCCTCTTAAGAAAATATGTGTGGAGTGCCTAATATTTACTTGGCAGCGGGGATAAACATCCAATTAATATCTCACACTCTCTTCGAAGAAGAAAAACAAAGATAGAGGCCAATGATATCATATGTGATGGTGTTTTAGGAACAAAGTGGAGACACACCCATTCAAGGAAGTTTCTTCAGGTGATTTGATGTCTAAGCTGTCTTGTTTTACAGATAGAACTTACCTAGTTGAGGAAGGGTAAAGGCAGTCAGAGCATAAAATGAAAAAGTGATATAACTAGAATACATGTAATGATGTTCTTCACAAAGAATACAGGCATGAAACATTGTGACGAACTTACTAAGCTACAAATGGTGCTATACTCATAGAACTGATGAAATGTATCTGGGATTGAATATTTCTAGGAATAGTGAAGACTATGCTCATTTTCATTTGCTAAGGATTTGGAATTTTGACAATATAAATTTAGCTCCCAGTCTCTATTTCCTTGTGAGAAAATTTGGAATGTTATTACCTCTCCTGTGGCTTTATGAGGACTGAACATTATGTGCTTTTTGCCCACAGAGACTGGTACTTAGAACATGCCCACATGATATTGCCCATAAATAGTTGTGTCATTACATAGTAATTGTGAAGTAGTGTTTGAATTTATTTAAGAAATTTAGGAAAGAAACAGGGAGGTCTTGGCAGGAAAAGTGATTAATTAAGTCTATTCAAGTAGTAATAGGAGATTTATGGGGGATATGGAGAAAGGATTTGAAACTACTTAAGAATAGGGTTTGTGAATTTCAGAATATAAATTTTAAGAAAAAGTATGTCAACAATTCATGAATCATTGTGATAAAGAAAAATTTAATAATGGATTTTTTAAAAACAATATAACAACTTATAATGTACTTATAATTTTAATCAAAAATAAGCATTTATAATTCTCTAAGTTAAGCATATTTTACATAATCAAAATTTAACATTACACTAATCACACCATAATGCTGCTCCTTAGTATTGTGAAATTGATCCTGTTTAGAAAGTACTTTTTTAGACATAGAAATATTGATACCATATTCTGCTTCTTGCCAGGATTAACTGCATGCCCATCACACTGTTGACAGCTGGAAGAAAACATGTACAATTATTATTTTATTCCAAATTGTCTTCCTAAATGTCAACAGTGACATTGTCAATGACCTTATAATCCCTAATAGAATTACTACTTTGCAATTCACAGGCCCACTATACTAAAGTCATTCATACTTCAGGAACTCTGACAACTGAATAAAATAATTGTCTTGTTTATCTAATTATTCATTAAGTCATTACTTAAAACATACAGAAAGCCTCCGTATAGTTTCAGAGCAATTTACTGTACTGAGGTCATATCAAAATACTGCTCACCATTATACAGTGTTCTCAGGGCAGCTAGAAAGATTGTGCACTATCACCTTCCTATTGACTTGATAACAATAGGTATAGAGAAATCAGAATTAGGTCATACCTCTCCTAAATCATATGTCATTGGCAATTTATATAATGGCTATTTCAATGGAGTATCGAATATGTGGAGATCTTTCACTGAGTTGAGTAGATACTTGGAGGAGAGAAATTATGTATAGTCAGCTTACACAACTATTTTAAAGGATATACTCTGCAGAGTAACAGAAAAGAGATGGTTACAGAAAATGTGAACAGGGTCAGAGGAAGTACTTCAGAAGTAGTAGATTTTAAGTCATGTCAGGTAATGCAAATAACCTAGCAGTGAAAGATAAAAAATGTTTCCATGAAAAGACCAGAGATGTGGGTACCCAAATTATAACTGGAGTGGATGGATATACCCAGAAACAGGAATCCTTCTCTGGACTTGGGATGTAAGAATGTATGGTACTGATGCAGGCATGTTAGTGAAATTGGTTTTTAAAGGCTTAGAGAGTTTTTAAATCAGATATGTCTTTTGTTTGTGAAATGTGCAAAGAAATCTCAGTTCAGAGTGAGAAGAGATGGATGTGTTGAAGATTTGAGAAAAGCAGGAGAGCTGTGAATTTTCATCACTGAAGGTGGTAAAGTGAATTTATTTGGAATCTATAGTCTGATGTGATTACATTGAGCTACGATTTGAAAACATGGTCATAAATCTGAACTGAGTCCAGAGCACATAATTGTGTTTCTTTCAATAGGAACACACTGCTGCTTAAATGCAGCCACAGATTCAATGACAGATTCAATGACAGATTGCTTTAATCAGGACTGAGTTCTTTACCTGAATTTGAAAGAGATGGTGGGACAAAGAGTGAACTCTATGTGAACAGAGTAACAGTGATGGACAATGAAATCCCATCAGGATGACAAGTAAAGTGACATTAGAGAACTAATGGAGAAAGAGAAACATGGTCTTTAGCATAGATGATGTGGAATAAACTAATGAATATCTAAGTATTTTGTATTAAGTTGGATAATAGAGAATATGATATTTGGACACTAGATTTTTGAAGTGTTATGTTTATTGATGGTGTTACAGTCTTGGGTGTGACCATAGGAATGGGTGTCTGGAATAGGAATAAGTACAAAAGAGCAAGAACATAGAATGATCAGACATGATAAATGTTGATAATTTCTGTGAAAGTTAAATATGCTATAAGATGCCAGGAAGTATTGTAGGAAAAAAACCCTGGAAGCCAAGAATTAAAGTCACTGAAAGATTAGGGGATGATAATAAAAATAGGCAAGGATTGTTAAAATCTAATTATACACACCCCAAAGGGCAATAATTTGTAAAGGAGGAAAGAGATGTACACTGTGCAAGAAAGAATTGTAGAAAAGGTAAGTCATTTAGTGCCTGCCTCAGCTTTGACAGAGTGTTTGTGCTTAAATTCCACGGTGATGTTCTTCAGGGACATTTCCATTAGTGCACAAAAGTGAAAACAATAATGTGGTAGGAGAGCAATGAGGAGATACATGTAGGCCCTGTAGATGCATTTAACTTAGACTGAGTGGTAGAACTGAAGAAGATGACAGGTATGAGAAATGCAAAAGAGAAAGGAATACTGGCCCAAGTGGAAGAAAACTTTGTGAAAGTGTTGGCATTTGTTCACCATGCTACATGCCAAGACTATGCAACCTTTTCCCACTCTTCCCCATCTATAAACACACACCAACTATTCACCACATCTCCAGTGCTCATTCTTTTACAAAGTCTTCTCTTACTCGTCTACCTCACAAGGACCTTTCTGTTCTCTGAATTCGTATGGAGCTGATTAGATGCACTGTGCATGTTAAGAAAAAAAAAAAAAAAAAAACTACCATATATTATTCCCTACAATTTTTTACTTACATCTCTACCCAGCTGGATTATGGATTCTTGAAGAGCAAAAGCCATATTTTATGCTTCCTTAAATTCTCCCAAGTAATCAGAAGAGTGGTCTGTGATAGTTAAGTGTTGCATAAATGTCTATTGAATTAATATTACCGATTAGAATAATATATATGCTAATGACCTTGGTATTAAATGGAAAATACCTCTCCAAAGACATTGAATCAAATACAAATTAATCCTGTAACTCAACAAAACATTGTGGTTTGCAATTTAATTTAACCTACCTTTTTTCATCCTTCAAAAGGAGAAAACATAGTGAAGGAAATTTGAAAGCCATTTCACCAATACACCATCAATATAGATTTCTCTTGCTATATAATTTCATTCATCACTGTCACCAATGTCAAGCACTTAAAATAGAATGTTAGCTCTTTCTTAATTTTCACTTCCACACTTAACTGAAGTGCATACATTCTCCCATTTAGATTTATGAGTTACCATTTACGACAGTTTATTTGCAAATGCTCTATTGTCTGGACACCATGAAAAATGCAAGAATAACTTCTAGTATCTTTGACATGAGTTCTCTTTGTCCTTACCTGATGATTTCCAGGCAGCAAGTTTGGTTTTGTGTTTGGTTTGGGAACACTACTCAATGAGTTTCCATGCCTACAAAAAGTGTTAAAGAAATTTTTGAAATATTTATTTAATCTTTAATGCAAGTGATATATTTTAGTGGTTATGTACATAAATAATAAATGATGCAATAGTTTCTTTTATAAATCAATAGGTAAGCCAACACTACATAATGCTATATTTAAATAGTCTATTAAGTATCTCTTAATAGCCTCCTAGACATTATAAATCAGAATCACTTATGTTCTTAAGATTAATAGAAGTGTTTATTATTAATAATCTCAGATACTATCTCTTCTAAATAAAGAAATGGATCTCGATGCTGTTCTAAGTAAAAGTTTATATATTTCATTTGGTTTCTTGAAACATGATATTTGTTCTCATCCCTGGGACACTTATGCCTCTTATCATTAAATGACTTGAAAACAGTATTAATCCTATTCAATGGCCGCAGAAAACTCATAGTAGGTCATAATGAGCATTTGTAAATGCAATTCTGCTCTCTAGTATGCCTCTATAATTGAAATAATATTAGGTAGTCAATAAATATTGATGAATTAAGCTTGAGCTACTTAAAAAATTGACAAAGAATTTAAGGGTGAAATGTAACTTCTTAAAATGTCAATCAAAATCTTGTATTTCTAAATTTCATGTCTACTGAAGCATTTAGGACCAGCTTGTAAAGTCTAAAATTTCTTTCTTTAAAACATCAAATCTGCGTTTACCTTGGTACCTGCCCTGGCTCCTTGGCAGTGAGACTTGGTTGATGCTGCTGATATTTGTGACAGTGAGGAAATAATCTTGAACAGGCAGGAACACTAAAGTTAAAGGAGATTGGGTGGGGGACAGAGAAGACATTTACAAAATGAAATCAATGTGCTTATTTTTTTATCAAAGGTAGTTACCTGCTTCAATCATACTAGCATTGCGTTTCCCAGTTAACCATTCCCATGCAAAAAACAAAAATACAATTTAATCTATTAAATATATGCCAGTTAATAAGAATTTCTTTTGAATTTTAAAATGAACATAATATACTTAATTTTATAAGGATAAATAAATTAGTTTTATAATTTTATCCTTCATTTTAATAAAACTTCCATAAAAACAATTATTTGGGGATTGGGTGGTATCCTCAAAACCCAGAAAATAGCTTTTTAGATGTTAAAAATATTTCAGAATAACGTTTCTACATTGAGGGGGAAGTATGGGATATATATGACATTCGATATCAGGGGAGAAGTTTCTAGTTAATAGATACTGTATTTTAGCACTTCAATTTCTGTCTTGCTTGGTTGTCGCACATCTACAAGACCCCTCTATGATAAGCTAGTTTTAAGACAAGGAATTTCTCATAGTGAAGAAGTGGAAATTAAAAAAAAAACACTGATTGTACCTTCTTAATTCACTGTTTTTTAAAATAATGAATTATTTATTCAGGCAGTGGATACTACCATTACAAATCCACATAATATTCTAAGGTATATGTCACCTTCAAAACAGAAATTTAAGTTCACCGAACTATCTCCACTTCATATAAAAATCACAACCTCTTGATGGTCCTTCCTAAACTTTTACTTTCAGGCTAACCCATATTATAACCTTGTGGAATCTACACTCCATCCTCCAGGATAAGAACCAACCTTACTAGTAACTAACATTACTTTCTAACATGAGTAAAACTGTAAAGTTCATATTAACCTATTTGTGTTCCATTCTGTGCTTCTCAAAAGAAAAACAAATCACTTTAAAATACATTTTGTCTTTTATATTTTTCCATTGGCTCTTTAAAAGCCAGCTTCAGTAGCACTTTGTCCATGAAAATTTCTTAGCGAATCCTTCCACGTGAGATAAGTATATTGCAGAAACATGTTTAAAGTCCTAATTAGCGCCCTATCACGTTCCTTTATAATCTAATGTAACTATTCATTTTCCTGTGTCCGTTCTACCAGAGATGGTGCTCCTTGAGGGCAGGTATTATCTGTTATCATCTCTGTATTCTGGCCACCTGTCACAATATCTGAACCATTAGAACTTAGGCAATAGTTTTAAATGAATTTGATCCTCCTATAGTTACTATTGCAATTCTTTATCTTGCAATTCTTTATCTTTTGAGGACCTCTATCTATCCTTAGGTAGGTAAATATCATTTACATATGTACCAACTAAATTTTATTTATTTTTTGTAGTATCTTTCAAAATTTCATTTCTTTTTCCTTTTTTTGTTGTTTTTGTTTGTTTTAATGCTTGTATCATTGGTTTGATCACTTAGAGAAAGAGCATTAGCTTTTGAACCAAAACATCCTGAATCTAATCTAAAACAGAAGTACTATTCTCTCCAGCTTTGTTGAGATTATCAGGGAGGATAACATTTACCAAGCACTAAAAGTAATAGGTGAATTTATCTCAACCTTTTCTTTCCACTTTCATCCTGGTCTTTTAAAGCCATTCTTGATGTGTTTTATGATATTCAAACAAATTTAAATGGAAGCAAAACTAAAATCTTACTCTTTGAAGAGGCACCATGCACCAGCATAGAGGCACATCATAAAAAGAGCTCCTGTTAGAGTTAATACTGCAGGAAACCAGTTATCAGGGCTCCAGTAATATGAAATCTTCTTCAAGACAGAAGTAGTAATCTGAGTAATACAGGAAATGTTTACTAAACATTAACAATGCCATTGACAAAAATATAGTATTCTCTGAGTTTTTTCACATATCACTGTTTACTCTTCATTATTAAAATAAGATTTTCATATAAAAATTTTAAATATTTTCACTTGATATTTATTTGAAAAATTAAAAATCCACATACAGTAAAATACAAGGGGTATCAAACTAACTCCTCTTTCTCACTAAAGACAAACAAACAGTTCTCTTTAGAAGTAAACATCTTTGTTCATAATATTGCATCTGGCCAGAACCCTCTTTCCTGCCTTTCCCTCGTGGTGAGCATTTGTTCCATATCAGTGTCATCCTCTGCCTTTGCTTTTGCAAGAACCTTAACTTTGGGGTAGAATTGCCTTACCCACTCTCTTTGCTCCTATTTCTAATGTAACATATAGAATATTTTACCATATTTATTAGTTTTCATTCTGAATTTTCCTACTGAGAAGTAAACTACTAAAGAAGGACCATTTCTCTGCAGCTCTTGGCACAGAAAAGACATTAAGGGAGTGTTGGCTAAATGACAGGTAGAATGAATCAGCAAGATATTTACAGGGTGAAGTATTATTTTAAAAATTAGTCAGATCACTGTTTCCCTTTTCTGCTTCCTATCATAAAAGCACAAAAAGGCTTTTTTTCCTAGGTGAATCCCCCACATCATCTCAGGGGGAACCACTTAAGATGCTAGTAATTAACACAAAGCTCACTATAGATTTTAACCTGGCGTCCCTCACTAAGGAGGAGTATGTTCCCAGCAGATGGCAGCATAAGATAGGACAAAATTCTGTGAACACATGCATTACATGTGCCATTGCTTAAGGTAACCTAAGTCAAGAGATTGGCTTCACAGAAATGAAAAACAAATAAGTAAATGAAATTCAAAGGTGTGGGGAACAGACCTTTCCAAAAAGGATTAACAGTGGTGGTAGCAGAAATAGTACTATTTACATGATTCAGTGAGAAGAATCCTGATCACTTTCTTGATTGCTGTAGTTGTAGAGATTAAGTATTATATGACTAAACATTCTATTTACAGTACAATGGTAGGGGCGTGCCTAGACAAGAAAGATCAAGAAATCAGACTTGTCTCCCACAATGTTTGTTGAAATACTGTACTCTTATTTTCCTAAGTAAATAATACTCTATTGCATTTCCACATAATAAAAATTGAAAAGGATGACAGACAACCTGATTACCACCTAACCACCTAGCTCTGTTTTCAGCTCCTTAAGAAATAATACCCCTACCAAGTGCAAGTGGGAAGAATATCATTACTAATACAAGGAAAGAGACTACAGTCTGTACCAGTGTTTCTTCCTTTCTTCCAAAAATATTTACTGAACACCAACTATATTCCAAGAATTGCTTAATAGATTATAGAACCTTACAACCCCAAAGGGTAGGGTTGGCATGCATTTATTACCCACCATGTGACAGGAATTGTCCAAGTCTTTAAGCTATTTCTGTTTCCCTTAATACCCATTCTGAAAGAGAAGTGTTTGCCACCAGCAGTTTACAAAGGAGAAACGAAGGCCCAGAGAGGCTTGGTGTGTTACCTGGAGTTCTACAGCTCCAAGGGGCAGAAATGATGTTCACATATAGATTTGCATATCTTCAAGCACCAGGTTCTTTCCAGCTTTCTATGCTACCTTCCCCCAAAACTGAGGATATTGTGAGAGTTTTAAGAAAATATCAAATCTGTGTCAAAGGATTGAGGTACTGTTCCGTAAATCACCAGTTTTCATGTAAAAGTCATCATATAAGTTTTTGTCCATGAAAATCCAACTGTACAGAGCCAATTAAAGGCACTGGAAAATTGCTTAGAAGCTGGATGAAAGAATCCTCCTCACTTGTACTTTGCTTGTCTGATAAACAAGGGTATATTTTCCTGTTTCTCTATTATTCCCCATCTTTTTCTCATGTACTTACACAAAACATATCTAAAGCTTTTATTATAAAAGGAACATTTTTTTTAACATTTCAAAGCCTAAGACAAGTGGGGATATTACTTTGTTGCTGCAATAATATAAAAAGAGCAAAACCTTTCTACAGGGATTAAATATAATATTAATGGATTATATTTACATAACATGTTTATTACAAGAGCTTTCATATCTCTTGTTTCATTTGATCTCTATAACATCTTTTGTACAATAGATACAGCTATTCTAATCCCTCTAGTAATCATATACACTGAATAAATATTTAAACGTGTTTTATGTGCAGGCTTGGTGCTCGCAAGCTCTCTCTCTCTCTCTCTCTCTACACCCTTTCAATCTGTGATTCAAAACAATTTGAAAAAACTGAATTTGGGGATTAGCATTTCATACACTTGATGTTTCCATAGCTTATTATTCCCTTATGTTTTAATTGCTTTTAAGCTCTTTGGAGCCCCCAGAGGATAATATCATGAGGACAAAGGCATTTGCTCTTTGTTACTTCTTGTAGTTCAACCTGACTGGACTTGCTGCCTCTAGTCTTTCCTTCTCTATTTAATCCTTGACTGTGCTGATCTACTTTCGGTTCTGAAACTATCTAAACTGGCTATGTATTATTTATAAAATGAAGCCCAAAGTCCATGGCATTGACTCTGGGTCCTTGTCAATCTACCTAATCTACTTACCTAATCTACTTTTCTGGCCCTGCATCTGGCCACCCTCCTTCATGGACTCTAGGCACCCTTGGTTATTCATCTTTGTGAATAATCCATATGATCTCACATCTGTTCCTCCATTTCCATCATTTATGAATATTTTTGCTTCTTATTCTGTTCATCAAAGGCCTACATCAAATTCAAGTATCCTTTTCTTAGACTTTCTCTTATTATTCTTCAAGCCAGATTTTGCTACATTATCTGACCTACATCTGTTTACTCTACCTTTACAGCACTGGTCAAAAATGACTTGCAATTCGATTCATTGGATATAAATCTCTATACTTACTATGGCTTATAAATCTTTTCAAGATATGACCCCTTTATTCATCACTTCATCTCACTCTTTTTCTCCCAACTCACCATACTGGCCAGAGGATTCCTCAAACCTGAAGCATTTCTCTTGTCTCTTTCACAGGCTCTTTGGTTCTACTAAGTCTGCAAGCTTGAGAAAATTATTTAAATTCCTGACCTCTCAATTCTCTCTTTCACAACATAGCAAAAAGTAGTTAAGACTTTGAATTTGATTAAATCAAGTGATGGGTTAATTTAATGTAGAAATTTTATGTATGGATGGGCTTACACACAAATTTCATAATTAGGAAATTTTGTTCAAATATTAATTTTATTATTTTCTCCTAAGGAAAAACTATTTAAATTCATTTTAATTATACCCTAAACCTTCTGAACGTCATTTTTAGATCATGTGTATGTTATTGTACAAATTGCACCTTTTCACCCATTGTAAATATGCTATTAAATTCAGGCTGAAACTTTTTTTTCTGTTGCTTGCAGGTTTGCCCAAACAGACAGCACAAAGATACTTACACACTTTGATGATTGAGCAGTTACTCCTCTCCTTTAGGATCATGAGGAGTGATGAAATAAATGGCTAAGGATTGACGGGACACTGGAGTTTGTATGTCATCAGACATTTATCTCACCATTAGGTAAATCACCAGTGAAAACAAAAGAATTTCCCGTCTGTCATTTGGTCACGCACTAAGCTCCTTACAGCTGTGTGCAGTTAATTTTGTTTGATTCATAACCTTAATTACTTAACTAGTTATATTTTACAGAAAAGACAATAATGATAATCTTCCCTGTCATGACAGCTTTCGTCAGTGGATATTAGAGTCACAGCAGATGTGCAAGGCTATAACCTAATAGAACACAATTTATGTTATTTCTACTGACGTTCCAATTATTTCATTTAACTCTCACTGAAGATTTTCTTTAAAAGATTGTCAATAAGAAGTTCCAATTCATGTGTGTATGTGCTGTCTCAAATACTTCAAGTTAAATATGGACGAGACTTCTATAAGAAATGTTAAGTACTTTTTAGTAATAAAACACTGATAATTTAAGCAGAAATGCTAGTTTTGCCAACTTACTAAAGACAATTATGATTTAAAATTAATAAATATTGTAAAATAAGTTTTACAAAAAAATTAGTAATATAAAGAAAACAAGCCATATTTTTTCCCCTCAGTACAGACCATGCAGGAGAACCAGAGGTTTTGTGACTATCTCAGCAATCACTTAAGCCTGAATATTTTTAAACAATAGATTACTGTCTTCAATCAATGAATTAACATTTATACAACAATTAATACAATACTGGTAAGGATTAATGGCCTCCTTTATTGGGCATTGAACTAAGACGGCTTATGAAGTAGCTGTTAATAATTGGAAATGGAGGCTCAAGTGTGGTGATGGCTCAGCGCAGGTTTACAGTTATGAACTGGGAGAGCTGGGATTTGAGCCAGGACCTGCTTCATTCTCATGGCCAATCCCTGCTATACTACTTGGGACTTGAGATTATCTACTCTCAAATGTAAAAACTGGTTCAACAGAGTCTGTGTGAAATGAGACTGTTACCATTTCTTTCACTTCAAACTTTGGGTTAAAAACATTATTTCCCTTTAATAAAGAGGCTTGGTGATACTATGAATGAAAAAATACGATAAAAGTTTTAGAAATTAATGTCTAAAATGCTTTGTGAGCATTATTACTATATCAAAAAAAGTCAACTGCTTTACTTTTTTTTTGAACTCTGATATTACTCCTAAAACTTATTATTTACTTTCACATCCTAGGTCCTAATTCAATTAATATGTCATCAAATGAAAATAATACACAAAAAAAGAAAAAAGAATATGGAAAATTATTTTAAAAGATAAAGACAAAAGTTTAAAACAATTTATTGTCCAACTATCATTTTTCTACAATGGCAGAACAATTAGCAATAAGACATTACATAATAAAGGAAAATAAAATGATCTAAAATAATTTTTAAAATCTCTTTAATCCTAGTGATTTGTCCCACTTTGATGACCCACATTATTATTCTCTGAAGGCCATGGAAACTTTTTATTTATTGTAAAATGTTAAATAGATTATTGGCTTTTACTTCTTAGATTACTTTTTAAAATAAATCATACTACGTTCTGAAAAAAATTCTATTTAAAAAATAGTATTAAATGTGATATCAATGTACTAAAATGCATAAATATGTAACAAATATGATACAAATTCAGAATCTGCATCATACACTGAGCATTGCTTTATACTTGCACTTCATGCCTGGCTACTTGTTAACGTTAGATCCAATGTCTTCCCACATAAGGAAAATCATATGTAGATGGAATATATATATATATTCAACTTGAGAAGGTATTATACTTTGTAGGAATTTTATATAGGAAGTTCAGTTTGTATGTCATCAGACATTTATCTCACCATTAGGTAAATGACCAAGCACAATCTTCAGTTTTACTGGGGGAGGATGGTGATTTATTTACAAGAATTTTATTTCCTAAATGAGATAAATCACCAAACAAGAGACTAGTTAGTGTAAGTAATGTTCTCAGTTTTGTTAGGTGAGACACTATTTTTCTTAAAAATAAATTCTAGCTTTGCTATTGAGTAACCCAGGAATACATATTTACTTTTATGCAAAAGAGTAGTTAAACAGTCAGAAAAGAAAATTATGTATCAATATCCAGGATATATTTCACTTATAAGATGATAGGCTGATGTACTCCATGTTGGTTTTCCTTAATGTTGTCCACACCTTTTCAAATACCTCCTTCCATAATTCTTGTAAGTTATTCTGTATCAGTTTCCTACTGGGAGTTTGATGGACACAAAGATCAAGAAGTAAATGAATATAAAATATGATTCTACTTATTCATGAAACCTTTAAAAATAGATTGGCTGAATGCAGCATAATAAACGTTTCTACGCTCATACAGTTGCATAACATGTCACTTCTTAACACAGCGGACAGTGAAATGGCTAAAGAGTCATAAAGAGATTTTATTCCAAGTCACACCTAAAGAAAGAAGGGTGATTTGTATTACTCACATTTTTGTTACCATCTTTGAAAAACAAATTAGAGGAGGAAAGATCAATTTTGGCTCATAGTTTCAGAGACTTCAGGTCTTGGTCACTTGGCTAGTGTAAGTAATGCTTTCCCATGACGGCGGGCAGCCGGTAGTGAAGCAGGCTTACCATATGGCAGCTACGAAACCACGGGGTTGGGGGGTAGGGAGTGTGGGGCAGGAACAAGAAATGCCCTTTTAGTATAAGCCATAGTGATCTACTTCCTCCAGCTAGGCCCCATGTTCTAAAGTTTCCACAATAATGCCATTGCCCATGGACCCATTAATTCATTAATGATGACCTCATTGATGAGGTCAGAGCCCTTATGATCTGATCAGTTTCTGAAAGCCCCAGGTTTGAACATTTCTGTGTTGAGATACAAGCGTTCAACAGATGAACCATTGGTGGACATTCCAGATCCAAATCATAACACTGACTTAGCTGCTTGGTTCCCATGTCTGAAACTTAAGTAGGGTAATTACATAGTTTACAGACAGAGGTGAATAGTAGAATGCTTCCAGATATGCAGCAAAAGCCTCTCCCCTAGGTCTAAGGGACCTGTTATTGTTGTTCCACACAAGGATAATATATACATCCTATCCCATCATACATATGTCCTGCATGCTCTGATAGAACTGATAAAAATGGACAAGCTTCCCTTGAATATGCCTCCTTATAGTCTCCAATTTCTGGCCAACCATAAAGATATTACATTCATCATCATTGAGCCATTACATCAATCTTCTTCACTGATTTATTTTTAGGAATAACTTGAGATAAAAGAGGCAGATTTGTTACACTTCTGCTCCACACCTTAAAACATTATAATCAAATATATTTTCTTTTATACCTTTTATAAAAATAATGTAAATCAATGCTGGGTGTCTGGGAGATTTATTTTTCTTCAAAAGGGGTACATGAATTAATCTAGTTTAGGAAATACAGAAATAGTAGAATTGCAGTACAAACATGGCCTGTGGAAACAGACCTAAGCTGCGCTTATGATTTATCACAATTTGGGCAAGTCAATTTCTGTTTGGGACACTGCTGTCTAGGTAGTAGGGTTGCTATGAGGAAAAAACATACCTTATGGGACTTTGTGTCATTCTATAAGCTATCAGTTTGTGACCATTATTAACACTGCACCTCTGCTGCTATTTTAGTCATCATATTTGAAAAATACAAAGAAAAGAGGAGTTTAGTTCAGGAGTAAAAGATGTTGGTTAATCCCAGTGATGCTACAATGAGCTCCACTTTCTAAACTGACAAAACAGAGAGGATATTAAATCACAGCTCACAAGTAAGATATTGCTGTAGTCTCTGCTGTAGTTTTACCAAAAGAATAGATTCAAGTTGGCAGAAAGTGCCTGTGGCTTGTAATAGGTACTTTGACCTTTAAAAATAGCCATACTACTGAATTACTCTTTGAAGTAAAGGGTAATAATGTAGAATACATATTCCTTTCTGTTTCCATGGCTTCATTTTTGCCTATTAAACTTAAGAATTTGTTAGTCTTACTTTAAGTTTTTTCTACCTTCCTGAGTCTTCTAAAGAGTAATATGGACAAGCCCACTAGTCTACTTGTAAACCAACTCTTAAAATACAATTTAAAAAACCCTGGTATTAGTATTTGTCAGTTTCATGGTATAAATATTTCTACCATAACCTGTTTTTCCCCCCCCTTGGGTACTGGGAATTGAACTCAGGGGCAGTTCAACACTGAGCCACATCCCAAGCTCTATTTTGTATTTAATTTAGAGATAGGGTCTCCCTGAGTTGCTTAGAGCCTCACTTTTGCTGAGGCTGGCCTTGAACTCACAGATCCTGTTGCCTCAGCCTCACAAGCTGCTGGGATTGCAAGCACATAACCTATGTTAATCTACCAAAAATTTAACAATCAAACCATAAGCTTTTTGAGTAGCACTAGGCTTTCATTACTAGGCTCCCATTAGTTGGAGTGATCCTGCTCCAGTACACCACTAGCTAAATTCTTGACTGAGAACAAAGAACCAGGAAGATTGGATTGCAAATTGGCTTATGAGATATACAATGGTAAGGACTGCTCTTTGATGAGGCAATGCCAGCTTGTAAAAGTAATGAACCTGTGCAGTGAGCACAACAGTGGAGCAAGCATATAACATTAAGAGTCTCTAAACTGCCATTATATCTTTGGGATCTTTAAAGTTCCGATTAAGTAAAAGACATGGAAAAATCACAGATTTGTCACTCTGTGAACCTAAGGCCTCTTCAGTTCTTCACTGATGGGACAAAATTCATTTTATTATACTTATGCACATCATGAAATATGAATGTGTTATCAGGATGAACCAATGAAAAGATTGGCAGACATTTTTTTTTTATAGGCTCTCTCCTTTCTACTTTTCATGTTGAAATAAAGGTCAAAAACAATTATAAATTAGAATGACTTAGAGTTTCTGCCGTCTTCCATATTGTCAAAATGGACATTAGTCCTGGAATTTTTATTATGGGCTCAATTTGCTACAAACAGATCATTTCAGGAATTTTGATTCATCATTCCTTAGGGATTATGTTTGCAGGAAACAGTGTCTAGCCAGTTACCTCATTGTCTTTTTCGACAATCTTGATTTAAAATTGGAAGAATTTCATTCAGTTCATGAAAGATGACTTAGTTTCTTTTTTCTTCTCTACCTGCCCTGAGAGTGACCTCTAAATAAGCAGGTATAGGTTCAAAGACTAAAGTGAACCAGGAAATAATGTTTCGGTTTATTTAAGCTAGTTTAGGTTTTTATTTATTTATTACTAGCTTGTTTAACTGTTTCTACATTTAAGATGAAATGATTTCCTCCTATTTTTCTTTTTAAGTGTCAGGTATTATTTTACCAAATCTAGTGTCAAGAAGAGCCTGACAAATGTCAATATATTTAATGAATATTCTACAAAGTTTTTTTTTTTTTCCTTAAGCTATATGTTAGTGGCTTATTTTGCAGTGTTTACACTAATGGAAATATATTTTGCTTATGGAAAAGTTTTTACCAATTCAAATGTAGTTGATAAACCCATTTTTAATCGGGGTTTCATAATCCGGGTTCCATGAATGGATTTCACAAGCTGTAAAGTGTAATATAAAGTTGTGCACACACATATATGTGGGCAATGTACTGCAGTGAGGGACTATAGTTTTCATCAGATTCTTCAACAGTTCATGAACCCCCACCTCTACCAATTAAGAGCTATCACATACCTTTCTTACAATGTATGGTATGAGTCTTTTGACTTATCAAGTACCATAGTTGGCACTGTAAAATATACAAAGGTCTTTATGAAATGCTTTCAGCAGACTATAGTGTATGAGATACCCTATTCTTTTTCAAGAACCTACAAGAAATTTTTGTTGAAAAGTTTGTCCTCCAGCTGAAGATGTCTTCTATAATATTTATAATGCAATTGATCCATTTTTAATTACTTTGAGCTTTTAATCACCAGGCCTTTCTCTAAAACTCACAAGCACACACCATTAGAAATCTGGTTTAAGAATGTTCTATTTTTGTAAGGGGCTTTTATAGTTGTTATATTTTAAAAGCAGATAAATTTCTGGTGGTGTTCTTTAACCACTTAGAAATTTTTTTATGTTTTCATATATAATTCAAAATTCTAAATTAAAATATATATCATAATAAAAGATATGCCATAATAAAAAATAATAAAGATATGCCATAATAAAACAGTCTATAATTTTAATGGCTAAATTTTAAGAGAAATTCTTTTTCTCATGATATATTATAAAAGTACACATTATAATACACCAATTTCAAACAAAATAAGATGGTAAATTCTATTGTTTATATATATTTCAGATGTAGCATTCATTTCAACATGAAAGTCTTATTTCAAGGCTTAAGTCTGGATTATTAAAACAAGGCTAGCTGTGTTCATGTACACTATTTCCTCCATCCACCAATATTCCCTTCATGTTTTCTTCATCCTCATTCAAACATCATAAACATATAGAATATCTAATCTTGCCATCCTTATCTTGTACTCCCTCTTTATATCCTCCCTGATTGGAAAATAAAGTCCACCTCTCTTAGATTGGTATGCAGATGTTTTCAAATTTTTGCCTTTACAGTCCCCCATTTGCTGAATAAGAATGTTTATTATTTAGACCAAGTTAGATATTCTATTATTTATACCTGGAAAGCTTTTCTCCAAGTTATTCAAATTTGTATACCAACAGGCAGACCAAGATTCAACTATATAGTTGGTACATAGACAGGTGGAGACATAAATGATAATTTTATTACATTCCCAATTATAAATAATAGCTAGTCAGTAATAGATTTAATAAGCTTTTAGACATATTAGATTTTTAGAAAACTATCTTAAAATATGTAGGTGTGCTTCTGTGTCTGTTTACTCACTCTCAAGCAGGTGGAAGTTATAACCTACTTTGGTATCATTTCTCCTTCCCGCACAATGGTCAAGTTGAACTATAGACTTTCTAAGGTTTCTTCTGGTTTGGAAATACTTTCTGCAAGAGAGGCACATATATGTCCCTGCAGAGATGTATGCTTTATATAAGTATACACATAAACATTAAAGCTCATATGGCTATGGAGGAAAGCATTTATTCCTTGGAAATAAATTCATAAGTCACAGGTTGGTAATCATTTCCAGACAGCCTTAATTGGTCTGCCTCTTTTAGTAAGCCTAATGTACTTTGCCAAAGGAAGTGTATGGATTACAGTTCCACTTAGCTCAACTACAAATTTAAAACTCCTTTCACATTTTGCTGCAGAATTTGTTTATGTTTTATTACAATGCCTTTTACTTTGCTAGATTTTGCCTTCTTAATCAGGAATTTGGATGGTGGAAATTCATGTGTTAATGTAAGTTAAGATTTTTCCCCCCACAGCAGTACAGGCTAAAATAATCTCTCCCAAAGGAGTAAGATCCAGCGCAGAAGATTGACTCATAATAGGGAGTTAAGGTTCATGTTCAGCCAGAAATAAAAACAATATATTTTAACCCTTTGGAATGTTCTTCTAACATCTTACAATATCACCAACAATATAACTGGATTTCAGGCAAATTTTACTTGACTTATAAAATTATTTGAACACATATTTTTTGAGTGTGAAAGAAAGTTCCATGATCAATTATGCTGGCCTAGGCAGAAAGAATGAGAACTAAGTTAGTGATGACCAGAAGACTATTCATGTTTAAAAGCATAAATTATAGAGTTTGGCTATATAAGAGGTGTGAAAAAAGGCTCTAAAGTAGATAACAAAGTTTTAATGAATAAGAGAGTGCTTAATTTATGAGGTATATTTGGGGAACAATTTACCATATCAAACAGTAACAGTTTAACAAAGTACATAAGCCATCATATTATTTCCCTTTCTGTCATTTTAAAACTATTTTGTGATACCTAAAATGTATACGACAGTTCAAAAAATATAGTAACTCACCAGATACACATCACACGATTTAATGACAACAAGTTGTGCCAGATTTAATTTTTACTTTTACTTATTCCTTCCCACCTCTGATTATTCTGGAGAAAATGTCAGATTTCCCATTATTTCATTCTTAAATAAGAAGTTCTTATTTTGAAGGTATTTAAGATTCTAAAAATTTTATCACTATTTTTTTTTTATTTTGGTCCTAAAAAAGCCTTTTATATCCCAAAATTATTATGATAGTCCCTTATATTCTTTGTAATGTTTAGTTATTTTATTTAGTTTTGTCATTTAAATTTATAATTCATTTGGACTTAATTTAAGTAGAGAATTATTCCTACTTTGTATATACCCATACTTCTTGTCCAAAACAACTTTGTGAATCTATCATTCTTTTATCATTGCTCTGTAGTGCATACATACATCAAATGTCCACATGAACTTGTAAAAAATTTGATAATAACTGGGCTATAAGACAAGTCTTAAAAGATTTTCAGTGGATTGAAATTTGTCTAACATTATCTCTGATCTTAAATATTATATTAGAGCTCTGCATAGTGGTGCATATCTATAATCCCAGCAACTCGGGGAGCAAAGGCAGGATGATCACAAGTTCAAGGCCAGCTTCTAGAAGTGAGACCCTCTATAAAAGTAAAAAAGGCTTCCCCTGTAGCTCAGTGGTGGAGTGCTAGAATCTAGTTCAATGCCCAGTTTCACAAGTAAATGAATAAATAAAATAAGTAAATAAATAAGTGATAAATAAAATATAACTAGAAAATGCCTTGTATCTTTAGAAGTTAAGAAAACAGGAATATTTAGAAATGAATGAATGAAAAGACTACATAATAAAACTGAGATATAACAAAACCATATATAAAAGCCATAAACATACGCCTAAATATACATTTATTCAGTATAGAATGCTAGGTTGGCAGTTACTTTGCAACTTGAACATTCTTTTTTTTCTGGCTTCCCATTGTAAAGTTATCTATTAGGTAGACACTCTTTTGAAGGAAATCTCTTTTTCTTGATAAATTTTCATATTCATATTATATTTGACTTTATGCAGCTTTTCTATGTGTTTAAATATAGATTTCTTTTTTTTTCTATTAGTTTTGAAAAACAATTAGACACTTTTCTGTCTTTTGTATTTCAAATTAAAATAAACTAACTGTTCTTCTCATGTTTATGTCCTTGCCTTTTTCTAGTATTTTTTAATCACTTTTTTCTTCAAACATCATTCTGAACAGTTTCTTCTGATGGATCTTCAGTTCTTAATGGACTCTTAAGCTATTTATAATTAGCTATTAAGTCAATTTATTATCATAATTTCATGTATTAAGTTCCTAGATATATTTGATCTGTTTTCAAATATTCTATGTTATATTTACAGTCTCCAATACCCTTGTCAGATTTCAAGCTTGGTTTATGGTTCTTGAACTTAATAAACATAATTATTTATGGTTTGTGTTTGATAATCCATCGCTACATTTGTGTTTCTACATTTATGGTTGTATTACTTCTTGGTTTTAATATCTTCTCATTTACCTGGCTGTGTTCAATCCTGTGGTATATCCACTGGATTCAAAAGTTGTTAGAAGTAACTGGAAGCATAGAATATTGTTACTTTCCCACAGAGATCATTTTAATTTGCTTCTTTTAGGCATATGAGAGAATTACCAGTCCTATGCCATTTTTATCCAATTTAATTTCTTTTTATCAAGGATACTAAAACTTGTATTATAGTGATTTTGCATAACTAATACAAAACTTCTTGACATGAAGTCAAGTAATGGAAGAAATCTGCTCACAAAGGCTATTTTAATTCCAGCATCTCTCTTTAGGTTAACTGAGTTATGTAGAGACCTTCATACTAAAGTTAGTGAGGACATGGACATGAATACCTAGTTGACTGCTTTAAACTCCACCTATCTAAAATCAAAGAGGGTATACAAAAAGACCAATTCTATTGCATAATTGATTTTTCTCTTTATTTGCATTTTAAAGATTACCAAACAGTGAGCATTTGTCTTTCCTTCTTTGAAATGGTTATAACTTCCTGTCACTGGTATTTATACTTCTCAGCTTTACAGTCAAGACATTCTATGTTTAATAGTTTACATATTTATCATGAACTTCCTTTTTCTTTACTACTGAGATATATCCTCAGCCCTTTTTATTCTGGCAATTCTAGCTTCACTACCTTCTCAGCATTTCCCAGAATACATATTTTTTTCCAGGGTAATCCAATTTTTTTCTTCTCTTTACATTAACACACACACACACACACACACACACACACACACACTCTACTATCTGTTCGGCAAGAACTACATCATGATTTTTGTCCTCTCTTTGTGAAGAACTCATGGCCTCCTAGAGTAAAAAGCTTATTTTCAATTTCAAAGTTAAATAACATTGTACTATAATTTGTATCATTTAAAACTGTGTATTCTTTATATGAATTGTTCTAAACATGTTAGGTACTAAATGATATGTTCCCTCAAAATATACACATTGAAATCCTAACCCTCAATATAACGGCATTAGGAGGTAAGGTCTTTATATATGATTAGGTCATGAGTGTGACACTCTATTAAATAGCATTTGTACACTTACAAAAGAGACCTTAGAGGTCTCTAACTCTCTACCACATGAGGACATAATGAGAAGTTAGATATCTATGAACCTAGGAATGGACTTATCAGGCCTTGAATGGCCATTGTGTTAATTTTGGACTTCCATGCTTACAGAATGGTAAGTAATGAATGTTCATTGTTTCAGCTACTCAGTCTATAGTATTTTTGTTGCTTGAACTAAGACAAAGTATATGTCTTGTCTATAGTGAGACTATGTTTTTCAAGAAACAAGTTATCAAATATTTTCAGAAACCTATTATGGTGCTTTGTTTATAACTGTTCTGAGTATTAAAGAAAAGTACACTATAAAGAAAAGTATACTATATTTAGAATCTACAAAATTACTAAGTATCCTAAACTAAATGGCATAAAGGCCTGCAAAAATTATTAATGTTGATATATTTACTTTATTTTTTTAAGAGAGAGAGAGAGAGAGAGAGAGAGAGAGAGAGAGAGAAAATTTACATCTTTGTTTGTATGTGGTGCTGAGGATCTAACCCGGGCCACACGCATGCCAGGCGATTGCGCTACTGCTTGAGCCACATCTCCAGCTCTGATATATTTACTTTAATTCAAATTTAATAGTTAACAGCTGCAATGATTTATCCTTATTTTGATGAAGAGAATTCAGCAGAACTAAAGTAACTTTCATTTATGTCTTTCATTGCCAAAACATCAGGATAATCCTGTAAGAGTACCCAAGCACTTTCTATGTTCATGACTAACTCAGACTACTTTAGAATTGCAGTTTATCACTAGATACTTACTGTAGTTGTAGATGTTTTTGTGGAAGAAGTTGGCTGTGTTGTGGTCCAGGGAAGCACATGAATTATGACTGTGGTGGTAGCTGACAGCTGACGAGCTTTATTCCCACCTAATTCATCAGTGACTTCAATAAGCAACTGGAAAGTCACTGGGTCTTGAATCCCTTGAAATAGATCATACTGGAAATTCTGCCTGATGACCAGAGAAGGAGGATCAACACCCAGTCTCTGAAGTGTGAACTGATTATTTGTATTTCCTGAAAATGATGAAGTAATAAAACAGACAAAAAAACTACATTATGTATTATTGTTTCTACAATTTAAGTTTTTATTTAAAAGTATTCCCCAATTTGTTTCAGCTACTACTACAGTTCCCTAATTTGTTTCCAACAGTTACAAAATATCTCACATGGGTATCTTATAAAATAGCAAAGAAATGATGTATTTGCAATAATCTGTCTTACCTCCTACAATTGAATAGCTCAGATGTTCCTTTGGAGAATCTCTATCTGAACAGTTGAGGTGAACAAAAGGAGCCTTAACAATGGAGTAAATCCAAGTTTCCAAATGTGGTGGATGGCATACAGGAAGCTCATCATTTATATTCTATAATACAAGGATATTATCTATTTCAGGTTATCTCAAAAGTATTGGCATATTTAATCAATTATTTACTTAAATTTTATAGTACACTATTTTTGCTTTCAACAATATTGTTTGCGCACACTTTTACAAATCATCTTAATTATGTTATATTAGAAGAATATATTTTAATGTTTTACCATAAAACTTTTTTGTTTGGGGTTTCCCAGCAGTGAATTCCATATTTTACTTAATAAGTGTCTATTTCATATGTAATATTGCTAGGACAAATACTCATGCTATTTATTTTATTTTTAAATTTTAAATATAGATTGAAAGCATAATGTGATCTACAGTAATCATTTCCCTTTATTCCAGACAAATGTGTGTCAAAAAGTTTCCTGAATAATGTTTAAAACGGGGTAATCTCTACCTAAGAAGAAGCACATTTCACTACTGGAGGGTTTTACTTGCTGAAAACACTCACTTTTGTTTATCTCAAGTATGATTTTTTTTGTCTATAAATTCAGCCAATTTGTTGTTTTTCAGAAATTTATGATCTAGTATAAAATTTGACTTACATTTCAAACAAATGGATGATTTCAGCAATTTGATTGGCAAGGGAATTATATTATCTTTAGAAATGTTTGAATCTTAGAATTCTAAGATTCTTTGACTATCATCAGGATACAAACTAATAAGCTACTCGCCATCATCTCCCTTTTCTTTCTCAACTATAGAAGACATTGTTAATCTATTAAAGTAACAGCTTAACTGATGTCTTTCTTCGCCAAAACATAAGGATAAGCACTTTCTGTTTGTGATTAAATCAGACTGCATTGGAATTATATTTTCTCACAAAGTAATTACTATAGTTATTGCTCCTGAAGAATATAGATAGTCTGAGAGGTATTTCCAAAGTACTGTAACAGAATGGAATGTGAAATGAAACGACTCTATGTCTGTGATTTGGGAAAATGAAGTGCCTAAATCAACTTGTACATTTCTTATTCCCCTTACTAATATTTCTTGAAGTATTATTACACTTTTTACTTCATGCTAATAAGTTTACACGATTGCCACACTAACCTATTTATATATTCACTTAAAAAAATCTCTGTTCCTTATGAGACATTCTGAACAGTGTAAGTTAATTGAAAGAGGGCATTTTTCATCATATAAATGATAGTCCCTTACAGGTACTCCTATGCTCTTCTAGTCTAGGCAACTGTGGTTTTTGTGTTTTATAACTTCTTATTTTACTTTAAATATTAACAAAATTTCAATCTCTTTTTGCTCACTAATCAAATTTTATTTTTAATATAGACCTAATATATTTTAAACATTTTGAATGAAATGCTGCTTATAAAGCATTTTAAAACCTAATATAGGGATCTATGATTCTCTATCAAATGAAAATTGCTCAGTATCCAATTTAATTATTATTATTTTTCTCATTTTAATATAAAGGGAAAATATATACAAAATGTAGGAGAAAATGCCCGTGTAAAACTAGATATAGAATGGGTATTGGAGGCATAAGCCAAAACACATTGAAGAATAGTAGTCGATAGATACAGTAAGATATAGGTGGGATTCTATTAGGCTTAAAATTAATTTCTTCTCATTATTATCTGTTATTGTAAGTGTTTATATCCTGTTTTGTCCTTATCATATTGTAAGTTTCAGAAAAACTCTTTTCCTTTCGGAGTTAATTTCATGTTAATATTCAGATAATTAAAATATACTATTTATACCAAGGACTCTCATGGGCAGTAATGCTGTTCTTTACTTATCCATCACCAGGACATTGAGCTTTCTTCTATGTAAAAAGTGCCTACTCACCTAACCAGGAGCAAACTTTCCCAGTTTATCAGGAAATATATGATCTGGACCAAGTTGTTCATGTAGTTCTCTTGTTTTGGAGAGTGAAATCCCTAAATTATGTTGTGGATAATTTCCACACAAGGTACAGATCTCTTTTCCTCTCCACCCCAATCCCACACACTCCCATATCAAGTGGTTAAGATTCTATGATGGCAAAAAAAGATCAAGTTAGTTTAAATCAAAACTGGATTTTGACAGAGTTCCTTGCTTTTCTATATCTGTCTAATGTGTTACTTCACAGAAAATTTATTTTGTCATCTAGTTACCATTGGACTTATTCATTCATTCACCTTTTCCTCTCTCTTCAATTGATTTATTTGTGAAATAAAATAGATAGACCAGACTACTAACAATGGTTGTTTGAATATTCCATAGCTCTTTCACAAACAATGTATATGAAAGTATGTTACTTAGTTTTGAAGTGGCTTACTCTAAAAAGTTATATATAAAAGACACTTAAAGAATCTCCATACTGCTTTCCATATTGGCTGCACCAATTTGCAGTCCCACCAGCAGTGTATGAGTGTACCTTCATCCCCACATCCTCGCCAACACTTCTTGTTGCTTGTGTTCGTAATAACTTCCATTCTGACTTGAGTGAGATCTAATCTTAGAGTAGTTTTGATTTATATTTCTCCAATTGCTAATGATGATGAACATTTTTTTATATATTTGTTGATTGATTATATATCATCATCTGAGAAGTGTCTGTTCAGGTCCTTGGCCCATATTTATTTGTTTATTTTGAGAGAGAGAGAGAGAAAGAGAGAGAATTTTTTAATATTTATTTTTTAGTTCTCGGCAGACACAACATCTTTGTATGTGGTGCTGAGGATCTAACCCAGGCCGCACGCATGCCAGGCGAGCGCACTACCACTTGAGCCACATCCCCAGCCCTTTGGCCCATTTATTGATTGGGTTATTTGTTTTTTTGTGTGTGTGTGTGTGTTTAACTTTTTGAGTTCTTTATATACCCTTGAGATTAGTGCTCTCTCTTATGTGTGAGGTGTAAAGATTTGCTCCCAAGATGTAGGCTCTCTATTCACCTCACAGATTGTTTCTTTTGCTGAAAAGAAACTTTTAAATTTGAATCCATCACATTTATTTGAAAATTGGGAATGAAACCACCATTTGACCCAGCTATCCCTCTCTTCAGTCTATACCCAAAGGACTTAAAAACAGCATAGTACAGGGACACAGCCACAACAGTGTTTACAGCAGCACAGTTCATAACTGGTAAATTGTGGAACCAACCTAGATGCCTTTCAGTAGATGAATGGATAAAAAAATGTGGCATGGGCTGGGGATGTGGCTCAAGCAGTAGCGCGCTCACCTGGCATGCGTGTGGCCCGGGTTCGATCCTCAGCACCACATACAAACAAAGATGTTGTGTCTGCCGATAACTAAAAAATAAATATAAAAAAATTCTCTTTCTCTCTGTCTCTCTCTTTTAAAAAATGTGGCATTTATACACAATGAAATATCACTCAGCAATAAAATAAAATAAACTCATGGCATTTGCAGGTAAATGGATGGAGCTGGAGGAGATAATGCTAAGTGAAGTTAGCCAATTCCAAAAAACCAAATGCCAAATGTTTTCTCTGATATAAGGAGACTGATTCCTAGTGGGGTAAGGAGAGGGAGCATGGGAGGAATAGACAAACTCTAGATAGGGCAGAGGGGTGGGAGGGGAAGAAAGGGGACATGGGGTTTAGAAATGATGGTGGAATGTGATGGATATTATTATCCAAAGTACATGTATGAAAACACAAATTGGTGTGAATATACTTTGTATACAACCAGAGCTATGAAAAATTGTGCTCCATATGTGTAATAAGAATTGTAATGCATTCCACTGTCATATATAAATTAAAAAAATAATTTTAAAAAAGGCAGTTATGGGCCCTAAGGTCTTTATTAAGGAGGTTCTAGCAGTGTACCATCACTGAAAGGACAATGTGAATGGAAGGTACAACCAGAACTGTGCAAGAATAAGCACTTTACAGTTACAAGGATGAGAGTTAAATGGGAGGGTCATGACTTCATGGAGTTGGACTTACTTGTGAATTGTATGATGAAGCTTGTTACCTTCAAAAATTAAGTTCTTTAATGAGGAGTTAATTAACAAGTCTAGATAGAGGAAACATATTGCTAAAAAGAAGGGAGAATACAGGCAAATATTCTTCAGAGGGAAATCGTATAAAGGCTTTCAAAAAAAAACCATTTCTATTATAATTTTTGGCTCTTATTTATTGATAGCTTCCAAATTCATCTTGTGACCTAATTTTCTAAAGCTGTAATTTTCAACAATCTTTTTGATATCTCCATTATATTTTTGAACTCTGGGAACATGTTGGAAAGAGAAATTCGTCCTTTTCCAATATTGTTTTGACCAGCCTTTAAGCTAGTCCTTAAATTAAGCACAGGGAGACCCTGCCAACCTTGAATCATCAGTTCCTTTTTTCTGAGGTGCTGTTTTTATGGTTTGGGATTTAATATATTATTCCAGAGTTGCTTGCCAGAATTAATTTTGGCAAAAGACCATCATTTCCTTGACTAACTAGATCTCCAATTACAGTATAACAAAGCATATTCATGTCTCTAAGTGTTCTCAATTAAAATATTAGAAGTATAACTAGTTCATGGAAATTTGATCAATACAAAGTCCAAAGAAAAACTAAGGTTTTACTTGTTATGTGTGTTGAAAATTTAAACCTATTAAACTCCTAGAATGCTCATACTCTGGAATTTTATTACATATATTTATTAGCTAAATTTAAATAACTAAAAACAAACTTAGCTAATATATCTGGGAAGTTCTTTCAAACCTGTTCCCAATTAAAGAGAAATAAATTGACTTAAGATTATCTTTAAGTAACAGGAAAAGACATTTTCAATTTCTGTCTTGTTGCACACTAATCTAAGGTTTTAGTAAAGAAACCAAAGCCATCTGTGTTTTTTCAATTCTAAATTAATAAACCATTATTATTAATGTAGGAATTAAAATTTTAGAATAATAATTATAATTTTTATTTTATATTCTGGAGATAGAACGGATTTTCTTTAAAGGTAGAAAGTATATTGATTCTTAAACTACAAATAAGTTAAATTCACGAACAATTTGGGCAGCTATGAACCATTTCCTTGTATAAATTATCGTTAAATAAAAAATACTAAATGGAAACTTAATAAAGTTAACCCAATTTCTGATAATAATTTGCTATGCTAACATTGGCACCGTACACTGATTCTTATTATAAAAAGCAGAGTAGTACAAAAACAAATAATAAAACAAAATTAACTCTGTAAGAGGATATTAGGGGATTAGTTATAAGTTGATAGGGCATTCTCTCACAAAAATGTTTAGAGAAGGTGTGAGTCTTTAACATCTATTTGAAAATGACTGTCAATTATTTGCCTGAATCTTCAGTGCCTGCAGAAAATTCATGAGAAAACAAATGGACTTTCCTATTGCCTACTGTGTTTTGAAGATCTTGGTTCTTACAAACTGACAAACTAAATAATAATAATATTCAGGGAATGGCAAAGGTTTTTGAATATAGTATTCTACAAGTATGTAGAATATTAAATCACATGCTAGTTTGTGATGAATTCTTGAAGTTTATATTTTCATCAATCCCTACACATTTTCTCATAACAAAAAAAATGGAATTCTGAATTTACCAAAGAGGCAAGATGACTTGCAAATGTTCTAATACATAAAATGATTAATTCTGTTGAAGAATCACATTGTATTTCATGTTATTTTAATTATATTTTGCATGAAACCTCTCAAGATCAAGTTTGTATTCAAAACAATAGTTACACCCTATGAACATTACAGTCATTTTTATATTTGTATATTACTTAATGATATAAATAATTCTTCAAAATTTTGGTTAAAATACACATTTTTGTTGAAATCATTAATCTGGGCAACTTCTGTTATTTACATTGATATATATTCATTTTAACTAGAACATTAATAATCAAAATCACTCTGTGACATAGTAGATAAACTAAATGTGATTGTCACTATTTGGTGAGACAGAACTGGGAAGCACAGAATAGAAAAACTGGGTGCCATACCATGTGTTCGTGTTCAACTGCAGAAGCCCCAGTGATAACAGTTGGAAAACACTTTCTAATAAAGGAAGAGGGTCAATACAGTTCATATGTGCATGTTTGGCATAATCTCACAGAAATATATGTGGCTTGTTGGCATTATAAATAATCAAAAGAAATTCATCTTCAAAATTAGGATTTAAATATACATTCATTATGTTTAAAAATCAATGCATATGTAGTTATTAGTTAATGCAAACCCAAATTATTTCATTGACTTTGAAAGTTAGAAGAAATTTAGCTATCTGTATTAGAAGTCATCAGCCTGCTCTACACAGAAAAATTCCTGGTGGGCTTTTAAAACATAGCTACTCAAAATCCAATGCCTCATGTCTTCTCTCCATTAAATTCATATTCATGCTCTAGTATCTTTAGTTTTCTCACTTTTTTAATGTGTGTATGTTCATATATGAATTTACATACATATCTATATATATAATATACTACATTTAGATTTTGATAAATGTATTTTTATATTTATATTTATGCAAATACAATATTATATCTTTGAATGTATTACTATATATAGTCTATAATATTTGTATATTTATAGCTGTTTATATACATGTAATTATATATATATATTCATAATCATGTGTGTGTGTGTATATATACACACACACACACACACACACAGAGAGAGAAAAACAGTGAGACAGAGATACAGACACTGAAAGATAGAAGACATGGATATCCCAGGGCATAAATACTAATTGGAAAAAAAATTAATTCTATATTTTTAAGACAATAGACAATGAGTGGAGGAGAGAATTTTGTATAAAAGTGATAGAGCTGCTTTCTCTTGTTTCAATACAATCCATTGCAATCCAGGACACTCCTTTACACTTATACTTGTAGCTGAGGATACACGTGATATCTGAAAGAGCATAAACTGTAATTTGGACAGAAAGGAGACACCAAAATGCACCTTTAGTATAGTGGTACACAAAAAATTAAGCTAATTCATCAACTTCCAGCCTGAACAAAAACAATGTGATTGTGTTTGTGTAGCATGATCTCTGCCAAATAAACACTTTAAATTTAAATATAATTACTATGTCATATTTGCATATAATTGTACATATAAATATTCATATAGGGCTAGTTATTAACAAAATCATGTCTTTATATACTTTTTAGATATTTGTTCTAAAAACTGTAAGAAAACACTATTACATGATATTAGTGCCTAATGCCAAGGATTATCCTCATCCCAAACTCTGAGACAAAATATTTATGTATTAAAAACTTTGAAAATAAGTGTGCTAAATCAATCATCACAGACTTTCAGAAAACAGGGACATAAAAGTTTAAAAAGAATTCTTACCAGAAGCAGATGAACTATATAGTGAAGAAATTCACCTCAAGTCATTATGAATGGCTAATGTACACATACTAAAAATCCTATTAATAATTATAATTGTTTTGATTTTATTAAAAATAAGAATAAATCCAACTGTCAGTTAATTCAGGGTCCATTTATGTAATTTGAGTGGGAGAATCAAGCCAAAGATCATTCAGTCTACTGTCTTAAAACTGATTTAGAATTACCTGGAATTCTTAAAATTTAAAGACACCCAGTTTCTCAAGGATTCTAATTTCCTTAGTCTTTATGGTTCCAAGAATTTCTATTTTGAGCAAGCCATTTATGTGATTATGATGTGCTCAAATGTATGAGATTAGTGATTCACTGAATTATGCAATAAATTCTAGAAAATAATGGTTGGAAATTTGAGGAAAATTCTAAAAGTTTGAGATTAAAAATGATAGGTATATATTCCTAAAAATTTTCCCAATTACATTTTAGATTTGTGGCTTTTTTCTATTTTATTTTACATGCGTGTACTTTGTTTTTTGTAAACTGACAAATTTCTAATAAAAATTATATTTTGTGAGTGTTTTGTCATTTTTTCTAGCACTTCTGTGGATGACTTACAATATCTGATATAAGATTTTTTTTCATTAATAATCTAAATCAATAAAAGTTATAATAACAGTACTTCAAATAACACCTTTCACTTAATTTAAATGAAATTTCAGGACAACTCTAAAATGAGTAATTTACTGTCCTCATAAATATATTCTTGTGAATAAGTTTATTCCCAAGAATTTGAGTTCCAATTCTTGCTATGTTTAATAGGGACTAAAGATTTTATTCGTGTGGTAAAATGTTTAGTTAACCTAAACTTTTAAACAAATCATCTAGAACTTACACTGAAATAGCTCCAAAATATCTCTAAAATAACCTCTAAAAATTTCAAATAGAAATTCAGGAAAAATGATGATGCTCATTCAGGCAAAATTAACATAAAAGTGGTAGATAATTCTTAAATTGTTTTTATAAAAATGCAAATATTTTACCTCAGAATATTCTTACATGCTTTGATTGTGTATACTAGTAATTTCCAAAGCAAGTTGCAGCAGAATCACTGTCATGTATTTATTAAGTTTAAGTAATCAAAAATCTACTTGAGAATTTGATTTTGGTAGTAGTTAGACTGATTGTTCTGAAGGACTCTACTGCTACAAGTAAATCCTAAATTTAAAAATTATGATTAATACATTCAATGAATCTAAAAATTTGATATTGTATAGTCAGGAAAAAAGAGAGAGAAGGGAATTGGAACTCAAATTTACAAGTAATTGCTAAAGATGACCAGTGACTATACTGTCACTTACATCCTAAAACTTTTTTTTTTTTTTGGTGGCATGTAAGACTCTTTTTTTAATTGATTTTATTTTTTAACTACATGACAGCAGAATGCATTGCAATTCTTATTACACATATAAAGCAAAATTTTTCATATCTCTTTATATAAAGTATGTTCACGCCAATTCATGTCTTCACACATGTACTTTGAATAATGATGTCCATCACATTCCACCATTATTGCGAACCCCTTGCCCCCTCCCTTCCCCTCCAACACCTTTGCCCTATCTAAAGTTCCTCTATTCCTCTCATGCTCCCCCTCCCTACCCCACTATGAGTCAGATTCCTTATATCAGAGAAAACATTTTGCATTTGGATTTGGGGAATTGGCTAACTTCACTTAGCATTATCTTCTCCAACTCCATCCATTTACCTGCAAATGCCATGATTTTGTTTTCTTTTATTGCTGAGTAATATTCTATTTTGTATATATGCCACATTTTTTTAATTCGTTCATCTATTGAAGGGCATCTAGGTTGTTCCACAGTTTAGCTATTGTGAATTGTGCTGTTACAAACATTGTGATGTGGCTATGACTGTAGTATGCTGTTTTTAAGTCCTTTAGGTATAGACAGAAGAGTGGAATAGCTGGGTCAAATGGTGCTTCCAATCCTAGTTTTCCAAGGATTCTTCATACTGCTTTCCATATTGGCTGCACCAATTTGAAGTCCCACCAGCAATGTATGAGTGTGCCTTTTTCCCCACACCCACACCAACATTTATTGTTGTCTTCATAATAGCTGCCTTTCTGACTAGAATGAGATGGTATCTTAGAGTAGTTCTGATTTGCATTTTCTCTAATTGCTAGGGATGATGAACATTTTTTCATATATTTGATTGATTGTATATCCTTTTCTGAGAAGTCTCTGTTCATGTCCTTGGTCCATTTATTGATTGGATTGCTTAGCTATTTGAGTTCTTTATATACCCTTGAGATTAGTATTCTATCTGATGTGTGAGGTGTAAAAATTTGCTCCCAAGATGTAAGCTCTCTATTCATATCAAGTGATAAAATACAAGACACCATGAGAAGCCTACCAACCAAGAAAAGCCCAGGACTGGATACATCCTAAAACTTAAAGCAGCAAGAAGTTAAGGGCACTGAACCTCAGATTCAGAAGTCTTCTGGAAAAAAGATAGTATTTGTTTTAATAAGTAGTCAGCCCTTTCTCAAAGCAGAAGCAAAAGTAATTTGTCTTTAGAAGAAGGCATCCTCAATTTTACAAAAAGAAGAGGGGTAGGTAATACAGTTCAGATGTGTGGGTATGGCATAATATTACAGAAATATATGTTACTTGTTGGCATTATAAGTAATCAGAAAAAAATCTATCATAATTAAACCACTCATATATGAATTAACATGCAAGATCAAATAGAGGAAAGTTACCCATTATATAAGCATTTGTTGATAACAATTAGCAAGAGTTTTGACCTCTAGGTGCTTTATATATTTTAATTATTAAGTGAATGTATAAAATCTAAAAAGAGACTATTAGAAATAAGCAAGAAACCAGAGACTATAAAAATTACTCCAAGAATTTTGCAAAAGAACTAAATAAAACTTTAAGAAATAAAAAATAATCAATGGAACTTAAAGTACAATCAATATATCAACAGAAGATAAGGTGAGGGGGAATAATATAGACTATGATAGATAGGAAATAGAAAATAAAAGGGAATAATTCAGAAAATTATAGAATAGAATGGATTGTCTCAAACTATGTATAATTGGTATACAAAATAAAAAAAATAAAAAGAAAGGGAAAAAAATGCCACTTTTTACAACATGATGAGCATGTATTTTCAACAACAGATGGATCCACAGCAAAGTATAGGAAGCAGAGCATAGTTGAAGCAGGGTACACAAAAAAAGTCTCTACCAGGACACATTATCACATAACTAACATTGAAGAAAATACATTAGCAAAAGTAATATTTCAAGACTTCTCCACCATAACTGCCATTAACTTGTTTCCGTTGAATTATCTTTCAATGTTATTTAAAACAAAATGTTATGATAAAAAGGGATTTATTACTAACATTCCTATATTTTAAAAGGATTTATATAAGAATTTCAAGGGAAGGGGAAATCACAAGAAAAAAATTCTGAAAAGAAGAAAGGATGGAAAGCAAATAGAACAGGCAGTATGTAAGTAAATGTGAGCACATTTTCTATTGCTATTTTAAAGTGTTGATAATAAAAAATAAATAAAGTGTTCTATTAAAAATACAAACTGAACTACATAGAGACAGCTTGTGTATCAAGGGGGCAAAGGAAATATAAGGGTCATAAGATTCTAAAGTTGATTGGGAGTAGCTTTCAATACAAATTAGTAATATTGTTTTTTTTTAATTTTTTAAATATTTTTTTTAGTTGTAGTTGAACACAATACCTTTATTTTATTTATTTATATGTGGTGCTGAGGATCAAACCCAGGGCCTTGCATGTGCTAGGTGAGCGCTCTTCTGCTGAGCCACAACTCCAGCCTCAGTAGTAATGTTTGTTAAATTTTTATGTTAGCTCTTTGTTGCTGTGATCCAAACACCTCACAAGAATAACTTAGAGGACGAAAGATTCATTTTGTCTCACAGTTTTAGAGATTTCAGTCCTTGGTTACCTGACTCCAAGGCAGAAACATGGTGAAAGGAGCATGATGAAAAAATGCTTCTTAGCTCATGGCAGACATGGAACAGAGAAGGAGAGAGAGGGGGAAAAAAGAGAGAGAGAGAGACAGACAGACAGACAAAGGCCAGAGAGAAGACAGACCCTTCCAAGGCACAACCCTAGTGACCTCCTTCCTCCTAGTAATCTAGTCAGGCATTCATGGATTAGTCCCCTGGTGAGGTCAGAGGTCTAAAGGTCTAATCACTTCCCCCAAATCTACTTCTGAACACATGAAAATTTGACGGACCTTTTAGATCCAAACTATAATAGCTCTTATACCAGTTATCTAAAGATAGTCTTGAAGGTTCTAATTGCTCTTTTTGTCTGGCTTTGTGAAGCTGGAACTAACTAGTCCCTTCTATCTTTGAACATTCTCTTTGCTAGCTGACACACTTTCACATGGCTTTGAATTTGGAAGAGCTTTGGGGTCAGAATATCCACAGGAAGATGTCTCTCTTCCAAGGTGTAATCCTCCTTTTAAGTGGGGAGGTGGGTTATTTTTATTTATTTATTTATTTTAGCTATGGGATTCCAGTAACCCTCACAGACAACTTTCTATCTCTCTCAAGTAATACTCCCCACTCAGCTGTTCCCAAACAAAGTCAGCAGAGGAGCTCCTCAGCAGTTCCCTGCTTGCTTAGCTAGATCTAGATTTGTTCTGTAATCAGTGAACTGAACTGCTTTCTGGGTAATGCCAGCGGTACCATCAGGGTTCTGTCTCTGTTTCTATAGATCAGCTTAGGCCCTGGCCTTTGGGTACCTTTGTTTACCATAGGAAAGCCACAGCCTCTTGTGGTAGTCACGCCCTCTTCCAGAGATGATGAGCTCAGCCATAGGAGAGGGAGGCCCTATCCTAATCCCTCAGTGCTCACATTGTCCTCTCCTTGAGGTGGTGGCTCCTCTTTTACACTTGCTGCCTTAGGAAAATTTAGCATTGTCCTTTAGCACATTTGTAGTTAACCACCATGGTTAACTAAATGACTGGTTGTTCTTGTTTTTTAAAGGTCTCTGTACTAAAAGTTTGTATTCAATATTTTGTCCTATAGTTTTAAATTCTATATTTATATTGATTTCTGTAATCTTATTTGTGCTTTTAAAGTATAATTCTTTCTATTACATTTTGCCTGTTCATATGACTGAATTTCTGTCTACTTGATGAACTCTGACTAGTTCCAAGGAAATTTTCTGATTAGCCACTATATAATATAATGTATAGTCCTTGAAATAAGTGGAGAGAAAAAGCAGAAATTCCGTCAACCAAAAAGAAGAAAAATCAAGAAAAGGAACTATAAACAAAGTTTTTAAAAACATACAAATAAAATTACAGAACAAATCTAAATGTATCAACAACTACAATGAAAATAAATATATCAGAATTGCCAATTTAAAAAAATACAGACTATAATATTAAATTTTAAAAAGTAGAACTTAGAATTATACACAGAATTGCTTACGTATTAAAAAATATAAGACATAGAAATGTTGAAAGATAAAGTGAAGATGGAAAAATAGGTTGATAAATATGAATTACAAGTTACCAGTACATATAAACACAGTATTCTTATACTAAAGGATAAAGCAATATGGTCCAAAGCAAATAAGCAAATGAATAGAATATCATCAGTCATTAGGAAAATAAATATTAAAACCACAATGTAATACCACTTTATATCTGTCAAAATGGTCGAAATAAATTTAGTAACCACACCAAATGCTGAGGAAGAGAAATTGAATCTCTCATACTTTATTGATGGACATGTAAAATGATCTAGTCACTCTGGAAAAGAAGTTTGACAATCTTGTTTTGAGGTTTTTTGGGTTTTTTGTTTTGTTTTGTTTTTGGTTGTGTTATTTTTGTATCTTAAGGGAATGGTTTAGATTATTAATCTGAGGCTTTTCTGTATGTAGCCATAAAAATTTGTTTCCATATACTACTTTAGTTGCATCCCACACTCTGATGTAATTTACAGTTATACATTGGAGTGTATGTATTTATGACGGTTGCTTTAAAATTTTCTTCATATAATTCTAACATCTGAGTCAACTCACCGTGGGTGATTTTCCTGGTTCTTGGTATTAATAGGTGATTTCCTATTGTATTGTGAACATTTTATTCCTTATACAAGGAGACGTTTAGTTGTTTTTGTTTTTGTTTTTGTTTTCCTTTTTGCAGTACTGGGGATGGAATAGAGGGCCTCATGCGTAAGAGACAAGCACCCTATCACTAAGATAAATTTCCAGCCTTCTTTACTTATTTTGAGACAGGGCCTTACTAAATTGTCCATAATGGGCTCAAACTTTCTATCCTCAATAGGCAAATGATGTGTGCCACCATCCCTGGCCTTTTGTGTGTGTGCACAGGGGGCAGGGGACAGGGGAGTAACAGGGTTTGAACTCAGAGGCACTCAACCACTGAGCCACATCCCCAGGCCATTTTTTTCTATTTTTATTTAGAGACGGAGTCTCACTGAGTTGTTTAGCACCTTGCTGTTTAATGAGGCTGGCTTTGAACTTGTGATCCTCCTGTCTCAGCCTCCTAAACCTCTAGGATATAAGGTGTGCGCCACCCTGTCCAGCATCCCTGGCCTTTTTGTTTGTTTCTGCAACAGTGACTCTGTTTAGGTTTAACACACAGGTCCTGGTTTGCTTTTCTGTGAGCTCTGTTCTCAGTTACCAATTTAATTTGCAGAACTGTATAGGTTATTCTGGCCTCCTTGGTTTAAGTGGTACCACTGGGACTACCAGTGCTCACTTTTGGTGCTGCCCAAAACGGCTTTCCCTGAGTAAATGGGACATAACTTCCCTATGTTCATATATGAATATACGACCACTGTAACTCCACATCATGTACATCCACAAGAATGGGAAGTTATACTCCATGTATATATGATATGTCAAAATACATTCTACTGTCATGTGTAACTAAAAATAGCAAATAAAAAATAAATTAAAAAAAGAAAAGGCTTTCTCCAAATAAGACAACTAGGCACATTTTGCCTCCATCAAGAGGGAAATCGGAGACCCATAGGGACAAACTGGCTTCTCAGCCCAAGGCTTCTGTCTACGTCGTATTTCTGCCTTTCCCATGTTCTCCTGATGAGAAAGAGAAGGCTCAGGCCCACGTGAGTGAAGTAGCTTCTCTGACTTGGGACTCTTTTAGCAAAAAGTCATCTCTTTTGCTTCTGTAGGACAGAGATTACCTCCGGGGTCATATTTTGTTGTGGTAAAAATCACCTAACAGTGACTTCTGCTGTCCTACTGTCCCTCAGTAGGGGATGTGTTATGGTTTAGATGTTGTGTCCCCCCAAAAATCACATAAATCCATGCAAAAAGGTTTGGAGGAGAAGTGACGGGGTTATAGCCTTAAAATAATTAGTGAGTTAATCCCTGATGGGATTAATTGGGTGTTAACTGGAGGCAGGTTGGATGTGGCTGGTTCATTGGGGGTGTAGCTATAGGGTATATATTTTATGTCTAGAGAAAGGTGTCTGTTTGCTTTCTGGTCATCAAATCAGCTGCTTCCCTCTGCCACACTCTTCTGCCATGATGTTCAGCCTCACCTTGAGCCCTGAGAAATGGAGCCTTCTATGGACTAAGACTTCTGAAACCATAAGCCTTCAAATACAATTTTCTTCCCTAAAATTCTTCTGGTCAGATGTTTTTGGACTGTAAAAGTTGACTAAAATAGGAGAGGAGTCCCAGGCCTTCAGGTGGGAGCAGCCTCCGGGGCCTGGCTGTATTCAGTGGCTGGGTGATGTTCTCAGGTTCAACTCACCTTCCTTGGGACCTATCCACAAAAGACAGGGAGAATATTGGGAGAGCTCTTCTAATTACTGCTAATTGTTGGCACAGATCCTGATCCATCCTCCACAGGATTTGCCTTCCCTGTGGTTGCCAGAGGAATCCCATCCTGAGGAGGAATGAGACTACCTGGACTGCCTCCTGTTTTTCTTAGAGGGTCAGAAAATGAAAGGTCTGGATGTCCTCTTTCTGCTATGTGAGGAAATGAGAGATGGTGTGCTGAAATGCTGGTCCTTAAATCCTGGGGTTCCAGTGCATCTCCCCTTCTTCCTAAAATCTTTCAGAATTCTCTTTGGTGGTCTCTAGTGTTATGTTCAGGATTTATAGATGTGTTAAGCAGAGAGGAGCAGAGAAATAAGAGACTATTATATCTCCATCAGAAGGTAACTTGCCATTACTAAAATGTGTCTTAAAACCTAATCCATTCCTGAAAACTTCAAGGCCAGGGAGAAGGAAAGCTGATAGTGTCAATCAGCCCCAGCAAAGGCCTGAGAACCAATGTTGGGGAGGGATGTGGTGTAACTAGGATCTCTAATATTAAGGCAGGGAGGATGGATATCCTAGCAGGAGAAGAGAAAGCAAGGATTCCCCCTCCCTCCTTCTTTCTATCCAGACTCTTAGTGGACTGGGTGGTACTCACGTATATTGGTGAGAACAGATCTTCTTAACACACTCCATGATTCAAATGCTGATCTCTTCTAAAAACACCTTCACAGACACACCCAGAAAACATGTTTTCCCAATTTACTGGGAATTTCTTGGATCACTCCATTGTACACAAAGAACTGTCACAATATTTTCCTACAAAATCTCTAGAATACTAAAAGTTGAAGTTACAGAATTGAATCTACCAACAAGAGATGGAAATTTGTTGACGCCTTACTGGAGAGAAAACTGAAACCCAGAACAAGGGTGCAAGTTCACTTTGCAACATCAGATTTGCTCAGATCCAAAGGGTGAAAACCTTGGCACTAGTGTCTGCATTGGGAGTATGGGGGATTAGGCTTTAAGACTTAGAGAAGCAAGAAGTGAAAACTGACAAGTCTATGCAGAATCAGCATTTGTGAGAGCTGGCACTCTAGTTAGGAGTGTAGCTACCTACATTCTGTGCACAGCAGAAAACTTCTCTCTGTCCAGGGCTCTAAAAAAGGAAAAGCAAAAATTCCTTGGAATAAATAAAATCTATAACACTGTGCTTTTTCTGGTATAGGGTTCAGACTTGCCCTATTTTTCATACTGTGGGAATCTCAATGAAAGGATTAAGTAATTAATAAAATTTGATCCAGACTATGTAATATTCAGAGTGCCAAGCAACAATAAAAGCAAATCTGTTCTAGAGAGAAATAATTTTATGAGCCAGACAATGGGCTTTCTATTTTAAAAAAATCCTGAAAAAGGTAAGTATACAAAACGTTAATGCAAAAAGTTCTTCAGAACATGATAGAATTATCTAAAACAGACAATAAAATAAATATATTTAAATTGAATAAAGTAAAATTTTAAATATTAAAAACCACTGGAAAAGCATAAGTTCTCATGAAAAATTCAAGATCTGATAAAATGTCATTATTCATACTTCATGATTTGAAATAATAGTTAAAATCATGTAAAATATATCTTTATGTAAGGGAAGAGCTTATGCTAATTGTAGTTTATGATCTCACTACTGAATTCTTGTTTTGTTTTAATAATTTATGAACACATACAGTAAACAGCATCCCAAATGGAGAATATGGCCTCGCTGATCTCTTTACACATCAGGAGGCTATCTACAACTTAAACAAGATAAATTTGCTTACATCCAACTACTTTACTTCAGGGGAAGCTAACACTAATCCAAACTACCCAAAAAATACAGGAAGCCAATGAAATTAATGATGTGTCTGTCTGTCTCTCTCTCTCTCTCAAACTGGTTGATTTTTGCAAGTAACAAGACAAGGTAACCAGCTGTATAAGGTTTGCTAAGAGAACCAGATATGACACTTGAACTATTCATCAAATCTTCCTTTTGATTCAGTCCTATTTTCTGGAAATTAGGATAGAAGACTGAAATATATCCCTTAACTGGCATAATGGGATTCAAAAATCATTCCTTTATTATGTTTTTCTTCTTAGTTTATGGGATCAATTTTCCATATGGTATTTGTAGTACTTACAGCAAAGTTTGTATTTTGGCTTTCTCCCTTGTAAAACACATGTTCTTGAGTTCTTGGAATCTGATTGAACATCTTCTGTGTCTCAGAGGATGCCTGGAGACCGTTTTTATGTTATCTCTGGGGTTTAGATACACACAACCTCCAGCCACAAGCTGGACTTTAATTACTTTAACTTAGGAGGGCTTTTCAGTTGTGGGTGGGCATGAACATTTTTTTTTCTCTTTGTCTTTTTATCCCCACACAGACTATTCTTGAGCCAAAACAGCAAAAGAGCAATAATAATACTTCCCACCCTGGATTTCATCATGGCTGCGAAAATTTACTGCATTTTAGAAAAAGACAAAGTAGTGGACTAAACACTGAAAATAGAAGCAAACTCATATCCAGGGTCAAGGAAGTCACAAAAATAAGAAGCTCCTCAGCCCCCCAGGCTTCATTTTGGCATTTTGGTCTTTTGGCCAATGAAAAAAGAGAAAATGCAAAAAAGAAAAGCTCTTGTATGGGTGTATGTATCCAACACTGTTGTTGTCTTAATGTTCACAGTCTCAAGAGAAACCTCTGTTTCCATAGCAAGTGCAATTGTATGTCTGACACACTGTAACAATATAAGATGGTATGAATGTTGACAGAGAGGAAAATGGCACTGCAGCCAACTTCAGAGTATCTGCTCAATCATAATCTGGAATTTCCTTTGTTATGGTCTGGCAAATTTCCCATTACCAAACTGGAATAAAAATAGTAGTACTACTGGGGATTCTTCAGTATTAATTTGTCCAAATCTTTTCCATGTTTCTTTTGCTTCCAATACATTTTTTTTTCTTATTATTAGTATATGGCCCTATCCACTTTAAGTCACTGAGGACATCTGAAAATAAATATTTTAGTTTTTAGTCCCTAAAATAAAAATTTTGATAACCTTTTGTCCATTGTGCATAAAAAATTCTACATGTCTATCACACTTAATACATTCTAAAACACAACTTCTCAAGTAAATTCATAATACCACTATAGGTCACATGTATAGAAACAAAATACAGTGCCTATTTGATGACTAAGGAAACAGAGACATAAAGTAGCAAATAACTTGGCTGAGGTATCTATCTGGTAAGTGATTCAACAGGTCTTGATCCAGATCCTGCCTACTGCCCTACACATTCTGAGTCAGAATTTGGGGTTCAAATCCTGTTTCCAAAACATGTTCCTTGAGCAGGGAACCTCCCAATTCCTCACTTATAAAACAGGAATTAAAAACTTCCTGTCTTTTAGATTTTTAAAGAATTTAAAAATATACGGTATATAAAAATATTTAGAGCTGCGTAGTACTCCATTGTGTATAAATGCCACATTTTTTTTATCCATTCATCTATTGAAGGGCATCTGGGTTGGTTCCACAGTCTAGCTATTGTGAATTGTGCTGCTATGAACATTGATGTGGCAGTATCCCTGTAGTATGCTCTTTTAAGGTCTTCAGGGAATACTCCGAGAAGGGCAATAGCTAGGTCAAATGGTGGTTCCATTCCCAGCTTTCCCAGAAATCTCCATACGGCTTTCCAAATTGGCCGCACCAATTTGCAGTCCCACCAGCAATGTACAAGAGTACCCTTTTCCCCACATCCTTGCCAGCACTTGTTGTTGTTTGACTTCATAATGGCTGCCAATCTTACTGGAGTGAGATGGTATCTTAGGGTGGTTTTGATTTGCATTTCTCTGACTGCTAGAGATGGTGAGCATTTTTTCATGTACTTGTTGATTGATTGTATGTCCTCCTCTGAGAAGTGTCTGTCCAGGTCCTTGGCCCATTTATTGGCCCTCTATCTGAAGTGTGAGGAGGAAAAATTTGTTCCCAGGATGTAGGCTCCCTATTTAACTCTCTTATTGTTTCTCTTGCTGAGAAAAAACTTTTTAGTTTAAGTAAGTCCCCATTTGTTGATTCTAGTTATTAACTCTTGTGCTATGGGTGTCCTGTTAAGGAATTTGGAGCCCGACCCCACAATATGAAGATCTGAGCCAACTTTTTCTTCTATCAGACGCAGAGTCTCTGATTTGATATCAAGCTCCTTGATCCATTTTGAGTTAACTTTTGTGCATGGCGAGAGGAGGGGATTCAGTTTCATTTTGTTGCATATGGATTTCCAGTTTTCCCAGCACCATTTGTTGGAATTTGCAGGGAAATTGTTGACACTAGAGCAGATTATGCTAAGTGCTGCTAGCCAATCCCTAAAAAACAAATGCCAAATGTCTTCTTTGATATAATGAGAGCAACTAAGAACAGAGTCGGGAGGAAGAGCAGGAGGAAAAGATAAACATTAAACAGAGACACGAGGTGGGAGGGAAAGGGAGAGAAAAGGAAAATTGCATGGAAATGGAAGGAGACCCTCATTGTTATACAAAATTACATATAAGAGGTTGTGAGGGGAATTGGAAAAAAAAAAACAAGGAGAGAAATGAATTACAGTAGATGGGATAGAGAGAGAAGATGGGAGGGGAGGGGAGGGGGGATAGTAGAGGATAGGAAAGGTAGCAGAATACAAGGGTTACTAATAGGGCATTATGTAAAAATGTGGATGTGTAACCGACGTGATTCTGCAATCTGTATTTGGGGTAAAAATGGGAGTTCATAACCCACTTGAATCTAATGTATGAAATATGATATGTCAAGAGCTTTGTAATGTTTTGAACAACCAATAAAAAAAAATAAAAAAATAAAAATATTTAGAGCAGCCACACAAGAGTATGTCCTTATTTCAGGTCATATTTCAACTTTCCTGTAGACTTTGTACCCTTGCCTGTATTTCTCTCCTCACTCCGGTCTGTAACTGTCTTTCTACCTTTAACTATTCAGTCTAATCCAGTGTCTACTTTGGATCATTCCTTTCTATTTACCAATATATCCAGATTCTTTTTTACCTGGACAAATGATCATCCTTCCTCAAGTATCGTCTTTCCCTCTCCCTCTGTTACTCTGAATATTTTCAAAGAACCAAGGAACTTTCGACTTTCCAGCTGGAATGACCTTCTAACTCCTGCTCCTCCTTTCACTGATTAGCCACACAGAGCTTTGGGCAGGGAAGCAAGCACCCACCCAAGAAGCAGGAGGCCCTGAAATCTGTCAGTCCTCCCAAGTGGAAGGAGGAGGGGCTCCTTCACATGCCTTCACTCTTCAATTATTCATCCAATTATTCATCAATTTTCAGCCTTTTTGATTTTTTTTTTTTTTTTTTTTTTGCTGCAATACTGTTCTAAAAATGGTAACTATGGATTCACTATCTCTGGCATGTAAAACCTTGTTTATACTTTACATCTCTACTTTCCAATACAACACACGACATTGAGCTTCGTTTTTTTAAATTATCCTTTTAAAATGTACCTTCCCCGCCCCCCTTTTTTTCTAAGAAAGATGCTCTACTGAACTTTCATTTTAGCATCATTTCTCACTGTAATTCTACCTTTGGGGCCTAAATTTTCTCATTTTCTTTCAATCATAACAGCACTGCTATTAACTTTCTAAACAGATTCAACAACTCAACATATACCTTTTAAATCCTACCTTTGAGGCATGCCTTGGGCCACACACTGAGTATGAAATTAGAAGGAATAAGATCTGTTCAATCCCAAGCCTCAGAGACCTTATGAATCCTGTGGTGATACACTAGGGTGCTGCTATTTAACAAGAGACTCCACATCCATTACCAAAGGAAAAAAAAATCCAATTTATAGAGTTTGCCAAAATGGTTTAACAATCTTGAAAATACTCAAAGTTGGGAAGACACGTTAATAAAGTGCACTTGTAAGTCAATATGAACTGTCTCTAGCATACTGTGAACTTAACGTTAAATGTAAAAACCCCAATAAATAGATATTTACAAACTTCATAAATAGTATGCCCAGCTGGCTTCTTTCACAAGTATTTGCAAAGAACCTAACTTTTTCCATTATAGAGCTCTAAGTCTTCAAAATGCTTTTCATAGTCTTTTTATTGTTTAATAATAGCACTAAATAAAAAATAAAACAATTGTTACTACAAATATTATTTGGAAATAAGTTATTCTGTAAGCAGTGCACTCCTTTTATTCTAGTTATCAAATTTTATTTTCTAAGGAAGATTTAGGTTCTGATTAAAACTATGTGGAAAGTATAGAGAGAGGCCATATACTCCTGTTTTCATACATACACAATTTCATTTCCTGTTAATATATGGTATCATAGTGGCACTTTGTTACGATCAGTGAATCTATATTGACATAAATACCAATCAAAATCCAGGTTACATTAGGTCCCACTCTCCCTGTTGTACCTTTTATGGGTTTGCACAAAATATGATAATATGTAGCCACCATTGCAGTTTTATGCAGAACAGTTCTCTGTGTTCTACCTTTTCTTCCCTTCCTTCCCCTAACTTCTTATAACCTCTGATCATTTATTGTCTCCACAGTCCTTCTTTGTCCAGAATCTTGTGTAATTGAAACTATATAGTTTATGGTATTTTCATACTGGTCCTTTCTACTTCATAATATGCTTTTAAGTTTTCTCCATGTCTTTGTATGGGTCAATCACTTATTTCCTTTTAGTGCTGAATAATATTCAATGTTCTATACGTAGTACAGTTTATCTACTCGACTACTGAAATTTGCTCCTTAGTTTAGGCAATTACAAGTAAGCTGCTATAAACAGTTGTGTACAAGTTTTGGTATGGGCATGTTTTCAATTCATTTGGGTGAACATCAAGGAGCATGACTGCTGCATAGGATAGTAAAAATACATTTTATTTTGGAAGAAATTGTTGATTTCTTACAAACTGGCAGTACCATTGAGCATTCCCTCCAACAAGGAATATGTGTTCCTGTTGCTCCACATTCCTGCCAGCAGGTGGTGTTATCATAGCTTTGGGTTTTACCCCTTCTAATGAATTTGTTATGGTATTTCATTATTGTTTTAACTCATGATGCTAAAAGGACATATAATGTTGATCATATTTTCATATGCTCACTTGCTCTACATGTCTTCTGTGGGTAAAGTATCTATTCAGGTCTTTTTTCTATTTTTTACTCAAGTTGTTTTTTTCCTTATTATTGAGGTCTTATCATTATTTGTGTACCTTATCAGATATGTCTGTTGAAAATATTTTTTCTCAGTGTGATTTTTGTTTAAATTCTCTGAACATTGTCTTTCTTTGAAAAAATAAGTTTAATCAAGCCCAGCTCACCAATTCGTTTTAATGTATCTTGCTTTCCATGTTGGGTCTAAAAAGTGCCATACCAAATTTTCTCTAGGTTTTCTCCAACATTAATGTTAATATAGTTTTGCATTTACATTCAGAACTATGAAGTCTTTGTCTACATTATCTCTTTGCATGAAGATTCCCTCTTGTTAGCACCATTTATTGAGAAAACAACTGCTTTTGCTCCGTTGTATCACCTTTCTCCTTTGTCAAATATCATTAACTACATTATGTAGGTCTACTTCAGGGCTCTCTATTCTGTTTTATTGCTTTGTCTGTCTGTTCTTTCATCAATACCACATTATCTTGACTCCTGTGAATTTATATTGTCTTAAATTCCAGTACATTTTCTTAGTCTTCTAAGATTATTTTTCTCTTCCAATATAGTTTTGGCCATTCTGAGTCTCCAGCCTCTCTAAATAAACTTTAGAATCAGTTTGCCAATATCCATAAAATAAATGGCTAAGATTTTTATTAGATTGCACTGAACCTGTAGATAGCTTTGTGAAGAAGTGATATGTTAAAGACACTGAATCTTCTATTCATAAACAGGGAATAACTTTCCATTTATTTAGTTCTTCTTAAATTTTTTTTTCATATGAGCTTTACAGTATTTCTCACTTAAAGCTTGCAAATATATTTTAATATTTATACCTACCTATTTCATTTTGAGAGGTCCTAATATAAGTTGCATTTTTAACTTTCCTTTCCACTTATTCCTTGTGGAAACTGGAAAAGAATTGATATTAGAATATTAAACTAGCACCTAAAAACTTATTATAATGGATTATTATTTACAGAAAATTTTGTTTACTCTTTTAGATCTTTTAAATAGAGCAGTCTGTCATTTGCAAATAAAGACAGTTGTTTAATTTTCATCTATAATTTGTAACTATTTTATTTTTTATTCTTGTCTTATTACATTATCTATGATTTTGAAAATGATGAGGAGGACATCCTCACTCTGTTCCTATTCTGATTCGAAGATCTATGGTCTTATTGTTAGGTATGAGTCATTAGCTTTAGTTTTTTGTAGATATTCTTTATCAATCAAAGAAGTTCTCCTCTATTTCTAGTTTTGCTTAGATATTTATCATGAGTTGGTGTTGGATTTTGTAAGATGCTTTTTCTGCTTCTTTTATTTGATTTTATATTTTTCTTATTTAGCCTGTTGATGTCATGAAGTGCAATAATTGATGAATGTATGTATGCATGTATTTATACTGGAGCATGATCCCAGAGCCTTACACATGGTAGGCATGTGCTTTAATGTGAGAGGGGTCTTCATATAAACCTGCCTCAGTTGAAGGAACACTTTTATGGTTGGATGGCATGACTGCTAATCATCTTTGCTTCAAAGAGGTTAAAAGAAGGATCAGAAAAGCTCTTCTGAAGAAGGGGCCTGGTTGTAGGTCTACCACTTGTGTCTGGATTTTGAAAATTTGGGGGAAGTTTGTTCTTCCTATGTAAAAAAAAAATCTTCACTATTCATTCTATCAGTAGCTAAATTATGAATGTTTCACAATAATTCTGAATGTTTTGTAATATTGTTTTGGGGGGAAAACAAAAAATGAGAAACAGTCATTCATCTAATATCTTTTTTCTCTTCTTTTTTTAAGTCTTCAAATTTTTACCATATCCCTTACTGTAAAAGATCTTAACATTAGTTCTTGATCGATAAGGCAGACATCCTGCTCATAGCACCTATTCTTTAATATCCAATCCACTTCCAGTACTTGCATTGTTAATTAAGCCATAATGCTCTCAATCTAGGTCCTCTTCAGTACATATATAAATAAAGCCTTTCATTAATTTGAACTGTCTTCATCCATTTTTAGGATGTCAGCTTTTCCCTAGTTGACAGATTTTACAAACTTTATTTTTAAAAATAAAATTTTTATATCCTTCAGAGAATTTCGCCTCTTTTATGGCCCATTTGCATGATATACATGTGCATGATGTATGATCTCCTCTACCTTGAGATGGTACCTTTATAGGTGTCATGTAATTTGGAAAAGTTATGTCCATTAAATTCTAAATTCTAATTTTATTTGTCCTCCTTAATTGTCTGAACTAAAATGTGACATAGAAAATATACATATGGGGTTTCAAAAGTAATTGAAATTTCTCCATGGAAAAAGCCTAAATGGGTATTATTTTCAAAATAAAAATATCAAATAATTTAAAAATGTAACTCTAAATTGTTGGCAAAAATAAAATAAAATAAATCAGCAAGTGCCAACCAAAACATTGGTTTCTTTATTTTTAGTTTAATTAATTATAACAGTAAAATCCCTAAAACTAATCCATAATGTTGTCATATAGAATACCATAGTAAATAATGAAAGCAAGAAAGTTTTAGCTGTAGAAATAGATGTCTAAGAGGTTAGATTATAAATAATATCTGTATAATTTAAGTCATTATTGCACTTAAATTTATTATTTTTAATCATAATTTTGTACATTATTTCTCAATGTATGTTCGAAGGAACATTATGTTTTCAAGATATGCCATCAAAAATTGCTCCATGAACAATGAGTTTGTCCCAACTCTAAACTAATTTCTTATTCTCCCTAAGGAGTCAAAGTGCATGTATATTAAATATCCTGAAAATTTGATCAGAGGATTAAAAATTTATACTGTATGTTCTATACTTTTCTTTTCTATGATACTTGTGAACATCATTAGTTTTTGGAAAAGGATACCTTGCATATTAAATGAAGTTAAGAACAAGTTATATTGGAACAAACTGGGCCCTTAATTCAGTGTGGTATCCTAAAAGGAGGAGAAGAGACAGACACACAGGGAGGGCAGCACATGAAGACACAGCCAGACATTGCACTGACATTTCTACAAACCAAGCATGTGTGAGGATTCCTGCAGCAGCAGAAATTAAGAGAAGGCATGGAATAGATGGTTTGAGCATTCAAAGAGAACATGGCTCTGCTGGCATCTGGATTTCAGATTTCTAGCATGTAAAACTGAGAAAATATATTACTGCTCTTTCAGGCTACCCAGTTTCTGTTACTTTGTTAGGGCAGCTCTAGAAAACTAATAAGAGTGACCAAATTTAATAGTTAGAGCTAATAGGTGCATAAACCTCTCATATTTACAGAAACGTTTACATACTACTAAGAGACAATTGATATAGAAAATAAATACCATCCCCAAGTCTGCAATGTCATTTGAATAATTATTTTCAAGTTCATTTATCTAAAATAATATTAGTTGAATTCTCATTTAGAAAATGTATATACTTATTGTTATTTCAAAATGCTTTACATGTGTTTGTACTTTATCAATTCTCAAATTTAAATTTAATACAAAATCCTACTTTTTTAGTTAAAAGTATATGAAATAAATCCCATAATGTTCGTTAAGTTTGAAGTAATCGTCAAATTCCTTGTCTCTAAATGGAAAGAGATATACACGTGTGTGTGTGTGTGTGTGTGTGTGTGTGTGTGTATCCAACTCTTACTTAGGAAAATTCTGCATGAAGCAAAAGAGAGAAGATCATGTTATCGTAACCAATAAACATGAAATCTGATTCATTTGGGACAAGGTTAATTTTTGCTCATGTCACAATCAGAATATATATATGCATAGGTGGGTATTTGAATTTTGTGTGTTTTCCAAGATATATCCTAGTTTCTTATAAACATCTATAATAGCTTTCTATAGCATTGAGATACTATCCCTGGAATAACTGTCTTCCAAATAAAAACAGAAGATACAAATCATTGAGAATGTTCTTCCAAGAAGTTGATTTCATAAATCACTTAATGCTGGAATAAAAGAAATGCCAAAAGTTTAGAATTGTGCAGGTATTTTAGTATTTTTGTGGTTTTTGAAACACATTATTATCTTTTATTATTGAAGCTGATTTTTTTGTTGTTGTTATTTTTGCTAAAATAAGTATTAAAATTTACTAGGAAGTCTCTGAACCCTGTATTTTATCATTCAATATTACTGGAAAATTATCAGTCAATCAGAAAATCAGTTTTTAAAAAATCAGCTGATAAAAATTGAAACCCGTGATTTTTCCAAGAACAAGTCCCATATATAAATGATTAAATATTTATGAACTTAAAAAAATATAATATCACAACAGTGTTTCTTAATGTTAGAACAGAGTTGTTGGTTATTATCAAACATGGACATATAAAACAAAGAAATTTGTGAGAATTTCAATTATTTGAAGGAATCCAACTCTCACTTAGGAAAATTCTGCATGAATGAAAAGAGATAAGATCATGTTATATTAACCAATAAAAATGAAATCTGATTCACTTGGGACAAGGTTAATTTTTGCTCATGTCACAATCAGAAATATTAGGAAGCTCTCTCTCCTATCAAGGAGCAACTTAGAGATCTTCCTTCCTTTCATTTTGTACTGTTTCTAGCTTTAGGAGGAGCTCTTTAGGAAGCACCTTGCAAAGGTGAAGTGAACAATTGCACTGGGGTTTTTATTGCCAGGTTTAGAAAAGCCCTTCTGTTCGAATTCCAGTCAGGAACCTCTCATATCATTGAAAAATCATCAGAAAATGTAATATTTCTATGTTCACAGAAAATAAAACAGGATCGGATAAACACAAAATAGCATCTGACAGGACTTCAACATTAGTCTCTATATATTTTGGAACTATCAATAATCATAATCCTTTTGACCACCTAATAAGATAAATCTGTTTCTCTTATGTAAAATGAGAAGAGAAAGTTTTTTTCCCTAAGGTTTTCTCTAGCTTTAAAATTATCATATTCTATGATAGTTATTAGGTCTTAATGAATTTTTTTCTACTCAAAGTTCCTGTATATACTTCTCATATATACTTTTATTTCAATAAATAATTCAGAAAATTCTATGCTTATTGGAGATTAAATTTACCTAAGAAGAAAGAATCTTCACTTCAAGGTTTTAACAACTTAATTGAGTAAAAAATTATTTTAATAATACAAACCAGAAAGAGCTACACAACAAAATAGAGATATAAAAATATTGGGACACTGACAAAGAACAATTGATATTCGATTTGGCTATCTTCTAGAACTCTGAGGGGGGTTTCTTCTTTTGTTTCCTTCATCTTGCATTCTTTTTTATATTTTCTCAAAATGTGATCTTATAAATAAAATCTGTAGTAGGTTAGTTCTCTATGCTATATTTTCAAATTCCTTAAACTATGCCATATTTAGTGCATGAAAGAAATTGATTTACAGTTTCAGTTTCATATTAACATAAACAATTCAAGAAACATTGCGCTTTTAAAAATATCTAAGCTTGTGACTTTTATGTTGTAGCATTTATTCCATAATTTTCAAAAAAAATAAGAACATTTTTCAAGTGTTTATCAGTCACACTTAAGTGGTTTCTAGCTTTTGTTTTGATGAGGAAATGATGAAAATCCAATCTCAATACAATATGTAGATTCAAGAGAACAATTTTCATTAGTTTCTTCTCCTGCTGTGGAAATGGAATGTGGCTTATTCATTTGTGGAAAACTTGTATAGGTTTACTATGTGCCACTCAGAGCTTTAAAAATATTCAGTTTTTATTTATTTATTTGTTGGTTTATTTATTTTTGTAGTGCTGGGGATTGAACCCAGGGCCTTGTACATGGAAGGCAAGCACTCTACCAACTGAGCTATATTGCCAGAACTATATTCAGTCTTTTAAAGCCTCATCTCTACTTCGTGAGTAGACACTACTCTTACCATCATTTTATAATGAGAAAACAAGACAAGAAAGATTCAGTTACTTGTCCAACATCTCCACGGTAAGGGCTGAAGCTGGGATTCTTTTTCAGACCCTATGGCTAAAGAATCTGTGCTCTAAATACCATGCAATGGGTATGAAAGAAATTTGGCAATTTACTAAATACTTGTACGTATAGTTAACGGCTCTCGTGGTTAACAGGCATCCAGGTAAAGGATAAATAGATTCATGTCCAGTTCTTTGACATGAAAAAGTTATCCAAGAGAAAAATAGCCACCAGAAGATATTAAACTGTTGGGATGGTCATTTCTATATTTTCTAAAACCTTTCTGTTAGGAAGCAAACAGACCAAAATTTCCTTTCAAACTAGTTGTTTTACATATAAAAACAGATAAATTTAGTACGGACATCACTGTGTAATTTCAGACTAGTTACTTAGAACAGGAATGAAGTTTAAGAGTGTGACTACTCTTAAAAACACGCTCAAAGAAAGACAAACACTAGCTTCTAAGTCATTGATTCTATTACTATTTTAGATGTAAAGAAAATCACACAGCTTTCCACGTTCCAGAAATGAAGTAAGCATCTGGCCACGGGAGAGTCGCTGTACTCCAGTTTGGAAATAAAGGGCATGTGTTTGGTAACAGTTTCTTCAAAAGAATTACAGAAAAGACAGCGATGATTTAGAAACTATCCTCTAAGGAAATTTATCATGCTCTTTGCAGGAGACAAAACAGCCTTCAATTTTGTATGCAAATTCTTGTCAGCAAGTACATTATGGTGTAATAGACAATATATGATCATGCTATGAAATTGTTTTTGTTTGGATTTTTGTTGTTGTTGTTGTTTTGTTTTGACATTGGTAAAGATATTCTTGATTTGGTTTTCTTCAGATCCAGGCAGGCACATTATTAGTGTGAAGACTGATTTACTTACCTGAGTGCTATAGGTACAAAACTTTTTGTCTTTGACCAGATAAAACCACATTGCCTTTTTGTTACTTGCTTTGTGTCACAGGACAGACCTCCTTTTATATGAACTGTTTTGCAAAGTGAGTTATTAGTCATTCTAATCCCATTTATGTAATAATTTATCATGAACCTACTATCTTATATCTTGGATCCTAGACCTACTATTGTATTTCACTGACCTATATATGTATTGACAAGGAATAGATCTTTTAAAAATATTATAGATTTCTAAGCTTTGTATATTTGCTAAAACAGATTGGCATTTGTCTTCTTACACTGCCATAACACAAACCATAGACTAAGGGTTTAAAAAAACACATTTATTCTCTCACAGTTTGTTTTAGTCAGCTCTCTTGTTGCTGTGACCAAAAAGACCTTACAAAAACAATTAGAGGGAGAAAAGTTTATTTGGGGGCTCATTGTTTCAGAGGTCTCAGTCCATAGACTGCTGGCTCCATTTCTTGGGCCATAAAGTGAGGCAGAACATCAAGGCAGAAGTGTGGGGGAGAAAAGTGGCTCAGGACATGGCAAGGAAGCAGAGAGAGCGAACTCCACTCAACAAGAACAAAATATATACTTCAAAGACAGTCCCTAGGGACCCACCTCCTCCAGCCACACTCTACCTTCCTGCAGTTACCACCCAGTTAATCCCTGTCAGGGGATTAATTCAGTGACTGGATTAAGGCTCTCATAACCCAATCATTTAACCTCTAAACCTTGCCTGTCTCACACATGAGCTTTTGGGTGACACCTCATATCTAAACCATAACACTGTTCCAGAGAGTGGGAAGTCCAAGATCAAGGTCTGGCAGTGCTTAGTCTCTGGTGAGGGTATTTTCCAGGGTGCAGGCAATCACATTCTCACGTGACCCTCACTTGCAGGGGAGAGTAGGCTCTCTGTTGTCTCTACCTATAAGAACACTAATCCCATCAGGCTAGAGCCTCACATTCATCTCTTCATCTACCTCTAAATCTTAACACACCTCAACAAGACTCCTAAAGTACAAGAAGTAAAATCAATAATTGAGAAATGAGACGGTATCAAACTAAAAACTAAAAAGCTTCTTCACAGCAAAGCAAACAATCAAGAACATAAAGAGAGAGCATACAAAATAGGAGAAAATCTTTGCTACCTGCACCTCAGATAGAGCATTAATTTCCAGGATATACAAAGAGCTCAAAAAACTTAACACCAAAAACCAAATAACTCAATCAACAAATAAGCAAAGGCACTGAACAGGCACACACAGAAGAAGAAATAATAATGGTCAACAAATACATGAAAACATGTTCAATATCTCTAACAATTAAATAAATGCAAATTAAAACTACACTGAGATTCCATTTTACTCCAATCAGAATGGCAATTATCAAAAACACAAGCAATAATAAGTGCTGACGAGGATGTGGGGGAAAAGGTACACTTATACATTTTGCTGGGTGGAACTGCAAACTGGTGCAACCACTCTGGAAATCTGCATGGCGATTCCTCAGAAAACTTAGAATGGAACCACCAGTTGACCCAGTTATCCCCTCCTCAGTATATATATCCAAAAGACTTAAAATTATCATACTACAGTGATGTAGCCACATCTATATTTATAGCAGCTCAATTCACAATAGCTAAACTATGGAACTACCTTGCTACCCTTCAATAGATGAATGGCTAAAGAAAATGTAGTATAAATGCACAATGGATATTACTCAGCTACAAAGAAGAATGCAATTATGGCATTTTCTGGTAAAGGAATGGAACTGGAGACTATCATGCTAAGTGAAATAAGCAAATCACCCAAAAACCAAATGCCAAATGTTCTTTCAGATATGCAGATGCTAAAAATAGAAGGTTTTTGGATTAGACAAAGGGGAATAAGGGAAGGGAGGGAGAATGGGAATAGGAAGACAGTAGAATGAATTGGACATAACTTTCCTATATGCATATATAAATACATGACCAGTGAAATTCCACATCAAGTGCAAGAGTGGTATCCTAATTAGAATAAGTTATACTTTGTGCATGTATAATATGTCAAAGTACACTGTTATGTTTTCTATTCTATTTTTTACTTTAAAAAGAATTTTAAAAATCCTAACACAAATACAAATAACCCTCAAAGACATCACACTGGGTTTAGAGCTTCAATGTATGGTTTTGAGATGGAGTGTAATCATTCAGATCATAAAACTGGTAATCTTTTATTTTATTAAAGACAGATTTTTGCTGTTTGTCCATTTCTATGGATGAAATCTAGATTCACAGACTTACCTATGAATGAAGTTCTATTATTATGTTTCTCTTCATATGTCAAACTTTAATCTTTTGGGGAACAAGGTCTACTTTATAAACAACTGCTTTGTATTGGGGAATATGGGCCTCAACTTATTTTTCTGAAATATTTTTATGTTTTTCCACCCCAAGTTTGTTTGAAAGTAATAGAAAAAGATATTTAAATTCAATAATGACATCTCAGGCATAAAGTAAGCCCACCCATAAGATGGTAGGAAATGTATAGTTTTTGCCTCATATCAAGAAATTCAGTACTCATTCCTGTATAAATTCTTTTTAGTTCCAAAAAAGAAGAAATCTGAATGGTTTTATAGATGAAGAACAAAGAGATACTTTGCTCTCATACCTACTGGAACATGGGGATTTAGACACAAAATGAAAATGGCAATAACCAGTTTAAAGTAGTACAGGCAGCAAGGGCATAATACTGATACTCAAGCTGTAACTCAGTATACATGGGGTGTATTATTTTGGAATCTTGCATAAGGAAAAGAGGTTCATTAGCTTCTAACATCATTGAGTCATGGTTGAAACCATTCAAGTCACTTCATTAAATTTCTCTCCACAAAGATTTTGGCCTGGTTTATTGTGTTTTCCAGACATAATGGGCCTATGGTGGGAATTATAACACTGAGTCATGGACAATGCTGACTATTTTAGCTCACCAAGAGCACATATGAAAGTGTTCACCATGCAGGAGTATGCACAGACTCTAAACTATGTCTGTGGCTTTAAATCTTCTTTTATTAGATGTTATTGCCTTTTCTAAAGGATCCAGGGCTGGAATTCATGCTGTTCTGAAGTAGCAAAAAAGAATGCAAACAACACCATAAGATAAAGAAAAACTGGCACTCTCTGTAACATTTTTTCTTTCTGTACAGTTCCACCAATTAATGTATGGAACTGTATTGATGTAAGTGTTGAACAAGCCAAGTCAAATTTATTCTTGCATTAAATATTTAAAAAACACTTAGATGTCCTTTCCTTTCTGCTTTATGTTTTTGAAACTCTGTAGCAGATGTCTCAGAATCTTTACTAGTGAAAATATTAAGATATTTCTTCAGTGAAAACCAGAGGGAGAGACAGAGAAACAGACTAAAATGTGTCAGAGCAACCTCCAAAAACTCTAAGAGTATAAGTTTCTTTGTTTGTTTATGAAAATATATTTATCCACAGACTGATTCTTCCTTTAACTTAAATACCACCAGAGGTATCAGGCATTCTTTATCTAACTTCAGATTTATAGGACAATCAAATTAACTTATAAGTCAAATTGATTAGTTTGCATATAGTGTCAATTTTATCATTGTTTGTTACAGTAAAAATTGCATCACTCTATTATGAGTTTAGGCCCATATTGAGGGCACTGAACTAAAACCATTCATATCCATCCTTTAATTTTATTTCCCAAGAATATGTGCCTCCTAAGGGATAATAGCATCGTAAGAAGTAACTCATTCTTACCAGAACATTGATGGTCACCTGAGCAGTAGCTCTTCTTTGTCTGAAGGGGTCAGGAATGGCATCGTTGTCCAAGTCTGCAATCCTGACGGTTATCTTATACTGTGACTCCACTTCCCTGTCTAGTGAATCTAGTAGCTTTATCATGCCTGACATGAAAATAATGGGAAACTTGTTACCCCAGTATTACCAAACATCCTCAATTTATGCTGAATTATAAACTATATAAATGAAATATAATCATTACAATAATAAATGGAAATTAACTAGTACAAAACAATGTAGTTATACATTCATACTTCCAAAGCATAATTTTGCAGCCAAATCACAACAGATGTTAATTCATAGTCTTTTAGTAACATTATTAGGTATAAAGGACATACATGCACACAGACTTTCTGGAGTTCAATATTTCAAAGATCAGAGCATCCATACTTTTCTTATAGTACCTGAGAATTTACAGATACGTGTCACACATCAAGGGGAAGACAGCATATTTCAAGAGAGAGTTTATTGAAAATGGTCCAATTCTCACCATTTCTATATAAAATAGATTCCAAATGAGCACATGTGACCTCTTTATATTTATTACTGATTGATGTGTTTTTACAATACCTGTATCTGGTTCAATGTAAAATTTGGGAGGAGTTCCCACATTGCCTCCAACAATGGTATATTTTAAGTTGTTAAATGGCCAGTCTGCATCTGTAAATGTAATTTTTCCAACTAGTGCATCAACTGGACTATTTTCAAATATACTGAAGGTAACCGATGTAGTTCCAACTGGATTCAGTTCATTTATGCGACTCACCCTTACAATGATTGTAAGAATAGCTATGGAAAAAAATGTACATAAAAAACATGGTTAGGGTAATCATGTCTCTGATAATATTTATTTTCCTTTTCTGTTTTACTAATACCTTAAATATTAAATATATGGATTACAAAACATATTTATGTTGATGTTTCATTATTAAATTTTACCTTTTAAATTATAGAGCATTTAAAGCTAAATTTAGATTAAAATACTTTATTAACTGCTTTTGAATACCTGTCAAAACAACGTGTTCTATAGTATGATTATACTAATCATATATTCTAAACTAAAAATCACAGTTTATCATGGACAAAATAGTGTTCAATGATTGGAATATGATTAAATTATTCCATCCTGACAATAGAGTCAATAATGAAGGAAATGCAATTTACTCTGAGAATCTGAATATTAGAATTTTCTCTAATGCTGATTTTTTTTTAAATTCTTTGGAAATCTTTCAAATACACAAAGATTACAGAAAAGTTCATCTTTGACATCATCTTCAAATAACTGTAAATTTCTATATGACACATTTGAACATTATATCTAACCTGGTTCCAGTTTTAATTTAGTCTTCTGGGTTATAAATAGTAGTACATATGCAGTAAATAAGTTAATATAATATCAGTCTATAAGCTTTAATGCAACAGATCATAGGAAGATTTTAAATATAAAATACTAAGAAAAATACTGGGCATTTTATGTAATTCAAATTATTTAATATTTCAATTTGTTAACTTCTTACTTGAGAGTGCAGGACTTCCTTCATCAGAAACCCTCACAAACAATATATATTTGAAGTGCATTCCTGCAAAAATAGCATTGTCAAAATCTAAATGTGTAGATCCAATCTGTAGGTGAAAAATATGAACAACAACAATTTTGATTAAACATCTATTTTTCAGCTTCATGGATCCAAAGCTAAGAGATGTGACAAATAAGTGAAAAATGAGAATGTACACAGTACTGTGCAATAGAAATAGAATATGGGCCACCAGCACAAGTTGCATGTGTGATTTTAACTTTTCTAGAAGCCCACTTAAAAATTAAAAACAAGTGAAATTAACTTTAATAAAGATTCTTATTTAATCAAACATATACAAAATACTGCCATATCAACATGTAATCAACATCAAAAATATTGGAGATGTTGACATTTGTTTGTTAGTACTAATTCTGTGAAATCCATGACTTATTTCACAATTGCTGCTTATTTTCATTTGAATAAACCACATTTCTGGAATTAAAGGCATAGATAGCTATAGGCTTCTATAAATTTATTTAAATTAATATTATTACATATTTGGGTAGTTTATATTCTTAAGTTATATTGTCAAATATAATAATAGCAAAATAGGTATTATATTTCATGTTCTTTTGTTTTCACTGATTCATTTACAATAGATTTCCCCATTTCCTACAATCTCTTCATAAACACAGATGATCTCCAAATTACCATAAACTTACAAGAGTTTTACAGTAGTGCTAAAATGATGTGTATTTAGTAGAAATGTACTTCAAGTTTTGAATCTTGATTCCTGGGCTAGTGATTAGTAGAATGATATTCTCTTTTGAGTCTGGGCAATGGCAGTTAACCATAGCTCTGTCAGCTACACCCATCATGAGGGGAACCAATCAATTTTCTGCAGTGTTCTGTGTTGATAAGCTGTGATGTTCTTTAGGGTTAGTTATTACATGCATTTTCAACTTACAACATTTACAATTTACGATGAGTTTAATCTGAACATAACCCCATTATAAGTCGAGAAGCATCTGTAGTTACTATGTTATGTATTTAAGATTTGTTAAAAGAAGCTGTCATAACTTTCTTAGCATTCTTTCAAAATGAATTAGATCTGGGTTAGTATTAGTGGGAATAATCTCCCAGAAGTAAGCTTTGAATTGCAAGCTTCAAAATCATGCAAAAACAGAACTTGAGACTGACTCTGTGAGAGAGGTCAAAGCATCTCATATTTTTGCTCTTTCCCTTTACTCTCCAGGGAAGGATGTGCAGGGCAGGCATGATGTTTTCAGGATCTTTAACAATGTTAAATATAAGGGGCAATCTGAGAGTCTTCCCTCCACAGCTCATGCATAATCACACAATCCTCTGGGTGGTCATAGAATAGACTAGATGTGAGACCATCTAAGGGAAGAGTGGAAAGAATATGATTGCATTCTGTGCCTCCAAGCTTTTCTGAGGTCCTTTTTGTGCATCAGCCACATCCACATTAACTATTTTTCAAACCAGTCAGCATTATTAGGAAGGGGAGTTATGTGTAGCGATTAAGTGATTAGTTGGGACAGAAAAGCATAGGTGAATAGCATTGTTTTCTTAAGATTCTGGGTTTCAAGAATTAGAGAAATTAGAGACTGTAAATAAGTCAAGTGGGAGAAAAAATAATTTCTTTGTGCATGAAGAAGAATATTAGGTGGTCTATAAGGTCCTTTTCAATGTTAAAATTCTGTACTCTGCATTCTAAGTGGCCAAAGGAAGGTAACAAAGAACGGCAATGGCACTGAACCAGGTATCAGTCAGGAAGTTAGTAATTCACCCTGGTAGTTGTCTTCCAAAATTACTACATGCTTTTTCTCACCCTGTTTACACTATGGCAACGTGGAAAATAGAAATAAATTGAACATTGAGAAAAACTACAACTACTATAAGAAAGTAACCAAAGGCAAATATGAATAAATAAATATAACATGGCAGAGCCCTACAGAAATGTTACTGGGAGAGTTAATATTCCAAATGGTAAAAAAAGTTAATTGACTCCTTGCTAACTTCCAAACCACAAAATTAATGCCTGTTTTTCCAACAATTTAGGTATGAAGGTCATTGGTTAAAATATTTATAGGAAAATATCCTATATCATATTATGCTTGAATACATCATACAAATCAATAAGGAAAATAAAGCAATAATGGATAAATACATGTTCATCATGTTCATATAAGTACCCTGTCCAAATACTTGCTGTTTATTCACACAATGGTGAATATATAAAAAGATCTACAATCTTATTACCAAACAAGCTAAACATCGTAATATGTATGAGAATAACCAGATATTGAAATAAGACACTGAAGAAGAACCATGCTTTAACATTGCTGATGAGAGTTCAAGCTGATACAACCAACTAATAAGGAAAACAACTTGACACTACTTCATGTAATTAAATGATATAACCTAGAGAACATGTTGCATGAAAGAACCAAGGGAAACGCACAATGGTATTCATAATAATATTACACATAATAAGCAAAAATTAGGAGGAACTTCAAACCTAAATTTTTGGGAGAAAGACTAGAATCACCCAATAGAATATTAAAGAATAATATGGAACATTATAATAATCATATTGATTGATATGACCCAAATATAGACAGTTATTAGAAGCACAACATAAATATCAAGTTATGAATCTGCATATATTATATCATTTCTTTTAAAGCTTTTCAATATAGTTCAAGAATATATACACGGTTGATAAAACTAAATTCCTCAAGGTAATATCAAATACAAAATTCAATATACCTATTTTCTCAGGAAGACAAGTGACAGGGCTCCCTGGCTACTAAGCTACGCTGCCGACCTATGGGGTCCCTGCCCAGAACTGGCAAAGGAGTAGTGAAGCTGCAAAGTGGCAGCCCAGATGGGTGGGGCTGAAGGAGTAAGCCCTGCCCCCCACCACGCAGGCGTGGTGGGCCTGAAGCACTGTGAGGCAAGGCTGGCAAAACTATTATCCTTCAGCCAGGCCTGGGCATAATACTGGTACCCTGCTGCAGGAGCCTACTCCACACAATACTGCTGCCCAGAACCTGCAAACATGGAACAACCCAGGACCTCAACCTGCGGCTTCCTGACTGGTGGCTAGAAAATGGAAGGGAGGCTGACCTGAATGGAAATTGGGGCTCAAGAGCTGACGGATAGTATTTGTGTTTCCAAACCTTAACTAGCATCAACTTGGACCAATTACATTGGTACTCTTTCCAAACCCTAATTAACATAAGTTTGGACCAATAGCAGTGACCCAAAAGCTATATAAACACCCAAACTAGTACAGTTGGAGCAAGAAAACCTGCTTTCAGGTCCTTTCCGGCACTGCTGGAGTTCTGTTCCTGTTTCTAACTATCAGTTAAATCCTGCTCTTACACTCACTCATTCTGGTCTGAGGATTTCACAAGACAAGAACCCAGAAAGAAGAAGAAATTGAAGGTAAGTGTCTGGGGTCTGCTGCAACATTGGAGGGCATGGACTGCAATCTTAGCAGATCCCATCCACCAACTGCCAGAGAATGAGTTTCATCTCAAAACTCCAGTTTCACAAGGAGGAGGGTGGGAACAGGTAAATTGGTGTTAGTGATTTTGTAATTCTGAAGTGCAGGGATGGATTCAGTGATTCATTTCATTACTATGCTGCATAATTTGCAAATATGTTAATTATGTTATCTTAAAAATATCAGCTCATTCTTAGACAATAATAATTAAGAATGGAATGACTAAAAAAATACTTAGGGTTGATTTCTCTCATCAATGTCCATTAAAGAGAAATAACCTAATAAAATACAAGACTAGCAATACTGACTTAGAGAAATATTCATTTCATTACCTTACTTAAAAGTTAAATCTATTGCATTTGAAATCATTTGGATTGATTAAATAGTAATTCACTATTAAACATTAAAATTATACATTTACTCCTGGTATCCTGGTGAAAATCATTCCTTAATTAACTGAGATAACTTTAAGTTAATATACACTAGTCTAATAGAGCTTTAATCATTATTTTAACATAAAGTTTTGATGCTTACTATAAATCCACATTTTGAATGACTGCTAGAGCTGTTTCTCCTTTTAATATAATATACATGCCAAAGGATGGTAAAAAGAACTAATCACCTCTACTTTTACATTTTAAGAAACTCAGTTCTAGATTGTGGTCTTTTGTGAGTTTAAAACTTAAGCATTTTTGGAAAACTAAATAGGTTTTCTTTCTATATTCTGCTAATAGATGTTTAATTCACTAAGCATTAAAATTGTCTTTCTTTTTACAAACTGGTTTTTCTTCCCTTGCTGCTATAGTAAGATTAGCATGTTACCATCTTAATAACCCTTTTTGAATTTAATATCCCATTTAAGAAAATTGCAATTATCCTCAATCCAGTCATATAGTAATTGGGAGAAAAAGACAAAGCAGTTATATCACATATCAGTAAGTCAATTGAAGTTAATATTCTACAATCTCCAGGGAAATGTAGGGAAATCAATGGTTTTCATTCTGTGAATATTGAGACTGGATTTATGTTAGTCAAAATTAGAGTATGTCCAATACAATAATTTTGCTATTGTTTATTTGTATAATTTTGGTTGTTTTATTTGTTTCATTTTTGTTAGAATTGTCCAAATAGGAAGAATTCAAAGATATATTACATAGTGCCATGATTTTTACCTTCCTAATTGAGAATATTTTGATACCACATTATTTTTCATTATTATCAGGATATGTATGTGTATGTATATGTATATATATACACATACATATATATATATACTATAGTTTATATGAATCTATTTTAATATTCTGGTCATATCAGCAATATCTTCTTACTACAAAGAATTGTGAAAAGGTAACCTTGATGCACTTGGCAGTAATTTGTTACTAAATCCTGTCAATGGCTTAAAAATGATTTGAAATTTCAATTTTGTGTATTTCTGATTCATTAATTCAGTCTTGATTAATATGTATCCAACCAGCACCAAATATGTCATACTCCTAGTTTAATAACAAACTTTCTTCTTTTACTCTAATTGGGAAAACAGAGGTGAAATATGTGATTAGTGCCAACGTGGGAGAGCTATAAAATGCTGTGAGAAGCCAAGGAGAAGCACCTCATCCAAACATCAAAGAGAAGAAACATCAGGAATGGCTTCCTAAAAGAAATGTTAATGCAAATTATGAAGGTTTTTCAAAAGGGGACATGGGAAATGGGGACACAAAAAAAGCTAGGGTGGATTTTGAACAGTATTAAGATTGAAAGGCAGAACTGAAAGACATCGCAGTATTTTAATGTCATGAAAATTATTCTGTGCCTCAATCACAATGTGGGACAGCAAATGGTAAAGATATAGGGGTTTGTTTGAATGCATCTTGGGTAGAAGTTCAATTTCAATGAACTCAGTATAAAAACAAGTGAAAAAGTACTTCTTACTTATATTTCACTCATCCAGTCCATGTTGTGTTGTTCGTAAGCTAATTGGTAAGATAAGAAACATTTTTATCACTGTGTTGAACACAGTGCATAATTTAACTTCCTGTTCTTTTAAAAATATATATATGATATAGCAACATGTAGAATGACTTTGTCCTCAAAACTTATAGGAAATAAAATCTATATTTACCCAATTGGTAAAATATTTTAGCTACTGCATATTCCAGGATATAGCAATAAGTGTGCACAATTATTCTAATTATATACCAATCTCATTAGTTATTTAATGCATTTATTAATGGTAAATCCAACACAACCTAAACGAGTAGACAGTATTTCATCACAGAACCATTTGTTCAAGGAAATTTGTAACCTTCTTAGTTCAGTTCACAAGATTAAAATTGCATTCCATTGTTCATCTCAAAGCAAGATATGTTGTTGGCAATTTCAGGTTCAGTTGAAAATTCAGGAACAAATTCTGCCATCAGCTATTTGAACTACTGTAGTTCATTAAGAATTTAATAATAATAAAAATAAAATGTTTTTCTATTTAAGGTTAATTACAGGGTCACATTCAGAGAGCAACTTTAAAATACTTACCCTCAGTTCATTGTTTGTGAGAGTAAAGGTTTTATTTGAAAAAGTATCCATAATCAAATGATAAGTTATGTTGTTATTAGGAAGAGTTCCATCCTTATCTGTGCATGTTAGAGAGACTAAAAGAGTTTCAGATGGAATGTTTTCAGGAAGTTCAATTCTGTAATGAGTAAAACACAAGAAAAAATGTGGTATAACATGTTAATCAAGATTTTTGCAGATGATAATATTTAGCATAAAAGATGTTTTAAACTGTGTTCACATTTTAAATAACCACTTTGCCAATAAGAAAATCATAGTGTTGATAAAGAATTATATAATAAATTATCTGGCATCCTGTTGAGACCAAAGGAAATGAAATATTATTATGTTGACTAAATAAGCAGCAAATTAGTAAAATATACATATTATTGAACAAAAATGACAATTTGTACCTCAAATTCATAATTTTATATTTATCGAGATCCTAGAACTTAATCAGCCCATGAGTGTCCCTGTAGCAGATACCATATCATTGTCTTAATTTTTAAAGTAAGGAACTGAGAATTCCTTGCTATTAAATTTATAGGAGGGTGAGCTGGAACTATTGATTCTGACCAATATTTATATTTCCCTCTGTATGTCCCACTTTCCTTATAGCTCCTGAACTTGGCTTATGTGAAGTCTACTGGCAAATGAAATGCAAAGGAAAATTGTGCATCAGCTCTAGGTAAGATGGTTACAATTTGGAGTACTTCCATATGTTCTTCCTTCCTTCTGTTCATGTGGTGGAGAGCAAAAGGGAATAACATTGCAAAGCAAAATTACTGAACAAACTGGGATCCCTGAATCAGTGTGGAGGAATGCCAACAGTATGGCCAACAGGCCTGCACTGTTCTTCCCATAAGAGGCAAGGACATGCTTATTAAATTTAGCCATTGATATGTACGTTTTAATTCATTAACAGTAATTAAGTGGAAAATATTGTGACGAGGGAAAATGACTATAATTGTATGTTTCCTCAATTGTAAAAAAGGTATTATTAATTCAATCATTGAAAATACCTTAGTACTAAAAAATAGTGAAATAACAGATGAATTGTTTAATTTGTTAACATGAAGAATGTTCTAGAAACTAAATTTTATAATATTCCTTCAATAAGAATCCATAAGCTACTAGCTGGAATAGAAAATGAAGGGAAGCCGGGGGCAGTGGCACATGCTTGTAATACCAGGGACTCTGGAGGTTGAGACAGGAGGATTTCAAGTTCAAAACCAGCCACAGCAAAAGTGAGATGCTAAGCAACTCAGTGAGACCTCATCTCTAAATAAAAATACAAAATAGGGCTGGGAATGTGGCTCTGTGGTCAAGTACCCCAGAGTTCAGTCCCTGGTACCCTCATCCCCTGCCCCCCCCAAAAAAAAAGAAAAAAAAAAGAAAGTGAAAGGGAACTTCTATGGAGTGTGCAAAAATATTGTTATTTCAGCCTTTTAACTTTTTTTTAGTAAAACAACAGTGATAAAAAGTTTACAAAGTAAAACTTGATTCTTTTTGAACCTTAAATTTATTTTTTACCTGGTACATAAAAACATGAAAATGATACATATTCATGGGTACTGTGTGATATTTTAATATATGCATACCCTGTGCAATGTTTAAACATATCTGTCACTTCAAACATTTATCATTTTTATGGTGAAAGCTTTTGAAATCCTTTCTATCAGCTTTTGAAATTCACCGCATGTTACCATTATCTATAGTCACCCTGTTATGCAATAGCACACCAGTACTTATTAATTTAACTGAAACTTAGTACCTGTCGAACAGCCTTTCCTTTCTGTCCTCCCCACTGCTGCGCCAGCCTCTAATAGCCACCATTTGACTATTGACTTCTATGAGATCTTAAAAGTTGAATCTTGGAGTACAACAGAGCAAAGACACTTTTTTCATATTTGGATTTTTTTTAACTGTTTTATTACTATAAGTTGATCAAGTACATATCTGCATTTTTTTCCACAAAATATTGTTTAAAATAGGAGATAAGTAATTCGAGGGCACACTACCCAAAACCTTTCATAACATATAAAATATCATTTCTGCTATTAAAGTGAAAATTCTCATGAATCAGGAGCTTCCCTTGCAAAACTTGCAGGATTATGTAAATTTTACTGCATGTAGTTGACATTAATCCCATCCTGGTGACCTTTTGGTGCTGGAGCACACATTTTTATGGTTTCCTCAGGTTTTCTATATTCAAGTTAAACATTTGTAATCCAAAATCTGAAATTCTCCAAAATCTAATAACATATGAGCACTCAAAGAATTTCAGATTTTAGAGGATTTGAGACTTGTTTTTATACGTTGTTTTTTTGAGAGCAAATAAAAGCAGATTCACTTGTTTCAGTGAGAAAAAATAAAGAGAAGCTGCATATTATCTGAAAATTAGGTGAGGAAAGAATGAAGGGCTTCTGCTTCCATCAGGGATGGCATGATGGTTATTCTTTATTTCTTTCATCTTTGACAAAATCTGAAGCTCACATAATTGCTCCTGTAACTTACGTGTAAATATTCTGTGAGCACTGAGGTGGATTATCATTCACATCTTGTAGTATCACTGTGAGTGACCCAGTTGTTGAATGAATCCGTTTGTTGTCATAAGCTCTAATATATAATACCCAAGACTTTGGGGTGGCTACATCCTCATAATCCAAAGGATAGGCAATTGTGATCTCTCCTGAATCTAAAAGGCAAGCAAATGAAAAGGTATTCAGCATTCACAAGATGAATGATTTAAAATAATGATTTAAAATAATGATTTATGATTTAAAATAATGGCATGGATAAAATAGTTCTAGGAACAAAACAAAGGTCAGTTGTTGACCTGTTGTAGCTCCCAAGTGAGTTACACACAACTTTGGATTTCTGAAGAATAGGAGTTGGGTAAGTGACAGGGGAAGAGAGAAGCCTCCTGCGCTGTGTAGATCAGATGGTATTTAGTGGGAGGGTTGTGAGGAGTACACTGTGAAGCTTAGGCTGAGAGTGGAAAAATGAGCACAGAAATCGGAGAGTAGATTGGGGTGGCTTGGATATAGCTAAGTGGATGTGTGTGAAACTGTGGATAATACACTGAGAAAAAGAACAAAAAGAAAAATTGATATTAATTTAATTAGGAACTGTTTTTTAAATCATTTTTATTGTATCTACATTTTCAGAGCATGTAACATGTACAATACACTGTCTCCTTTATAAACAGTGTTTTTTTATGCTAAATGTAAACACATACTTGATGTTTGATGTCATTTCTTATGTTGATAGCTCTCCAAGCATTTTGGTTGTCTAGAGTACATTCCCCAATGAATTCTTGAGGAAAAACTATAGGCATAATATTTCTTTATTGCTTTCACCTTCTGAAAATTTTATCTGCTATCTTTATCTGTGAAGTCATTTTGCTGGATGTAAATTTTCAACTCTCATATTGTGTTTTCATGTTTCCTAAGTATGTTACTTCATTAATTGATGGAAAATATGTTGTAAAAAGTTTTGTTTACAGTATGATTATCATTCTCTTATAAGTGACTTAGTCTTTTTGCCTAAAGACTCAAACACTTTTCTTAACATCTAAGTTAACATCTAATAATATACTGAAATGTGTTTCAAATTTAGTCATTCTGGGTTGATTTTCCCAAGAACCTCACATTTCTCGTAATATGCAGCTTCAAATCTCTTATTATAGGAAATGTATTCTTTTTCCCTGTTTTCTTAAAGTTGCAGTATAATTACACATAATAGTGAGATTTGTTGCTACATATTCATATATGCACAAAAGATAACAATATTTGGTCAAAGTTATTCCCCAGTATTTCCCCTTTCCCTCCCCTTCTTCCTTGCCCAGTCCCCTTTATTATACTGATCTCCCTTTTTTCTTGCTTTTTTTTTTTTTTTATCCTCTCTAGCTTCCACATATGAAAGAAAACATAGGACTCTTGACCTTCTGAGTTGGCTTATTTCCCTTAACATAATGTTCTCAAGTTTTATGTACTTTCCTGCAAATTACATAATTTCCATTATTTTATGGCTGAATAAAACTCCATTATTGTAAATATGTCACATTTTCTTTTTTAAAAATTTTTGGTTCATGTAGAATTTTATTTTATTATTATTATTTTTTAAAGGAGAATGGGAGAAAAGTTTATTAGGTTTGCTACTCAAAATAGTAAATATCTTGGATATGAGAAATTAAGTTTAATTAAATATCTTATTTCCTCCTATATGCAAAGTAAATGAATGATTATTACATAGAATTTATTTCTTTGATAAAGGTTTTCTGAATGTTATTCTTGGCCCTAACGCATAGGCTTTTGACAGTTATGAAACAAAAGTTTTATGACAGTTATGAAACAAAAATTGAAAGAAAGACACATAAATTTCTTCCTTAAAGAGTCAATTTTTTAAAAAAAATAATAGATTTTTGTACTACTTATATCAAATTTTTAATTTGTTCTATTTTACCATTATAATTAATCTTCATATAAGAAAATGAAAACCTAGGTGCTTTCCATAGTTAATTTAAAATTAAAAAACTGATACACTGATAGAAGAACAATTTCAAAATTCATAGCCATGAAAACCTACTTTATCCATTTATCCATTGACGGACACCTAGGTTGGCTTCATAATTTGGCTATTGCAAAGTGTGCTAATATAAATATGAGTATACATGTATTATTATAGTGTGATGATTTAAATCCTTTAGTCCAAAAATTGTTATAGCTGGGTCTTTGGGTGGTTCCATGCTGAGTTTTAAGGAACTTCTATATCGATTTCCATAGTGGTTATGCTAATTTACAGCCTACCAACAGTGCGAAAGTGTTCCTTTTTCCCGCCTCCTCTCTAGCATTTATTATTATTTCTATTCTTGATGACTGCCATTCTGATTGGAGTGAGATGAAATTTCGATATAGTCTAGGAATGTATTCTTGAATGACACTTTTATTTCTTGGGTCTGATGCTTTGTTTGCTTCCTTGGGAATTTGTAGAATATGATTTAAAGCGTTGGCTTTTCTCTGCCTATCATCAACAGCTATAATTTTTTTCATTTTTATTTTAAATATAATATTATATTTTTAAATAAAAATAAACCTGTGTAGAAGGCTTTTGTTCCTGAATATTCTGAGAGTAAGTTGCTAACATAATGCCTCATCTTCTGAAAACTTGATGTACATTTCCCAAAATATACATGATACAAGCATCAAAATCAGGAAGTTAATATCAATACATTTAATACTGAGAGTCTCATTCAAATTTCACTGATTGTGTCTATTTTTTAATCAAAAGAAGATCCAGTTCATATTGTCATGTGTTGTTAGTCAGTTTTAACTTTTTAAACTAAAAAAGTTGTTAAATCTTCCCTTGAGATTTACCACCTTAACCCTTTGAAAGATTTTTAAAAATAGCAATTTTGGAGAATTTCCCTCAGATTAGATGAGCCTGATGTTTTCTCAATTGATTAAGGTTTGAAAGCTTTTGATTAAATACCACAGAAGTTATACTTTATTCTGTCAGTTTGTTTCATTACTAATCATGTCCATCTTAATTACTTGACTAAGCAGGCATCTGCCAATTTACTCCATTCCAAAGTTACTGTTTTGCCTTGTGCAAAATATATTTTGTGGAGAAGTATTTGAAACTACATAAGCATCCTCTACCTCATCAAACTGTCATGTTTATTTGCATATTTACGTCTCTGTGGACTCATGGTGTCCCATTTTATTTATGGGTTTTAATATACAATAAACTTATTTATGTTTATTTATTTATTAAATATTTTTTTAATTGTTGATGGGCCTTTATTTTATATATTTGTATGTGGTACTGAGAATCAAACTCAGTGCATCACACATGCTAGGCAAGCACTCTTCCACTGAGCTACAACCCCAGCCCTATTTATTTTTATTGATATATAATATTCATAGATCTTTATGAGTACATTATGATAATTTGATATATGCATACAATGTATAACAACCAAATCAGAGTAATAAATATTTTTATCTACTAAAATCTTAATAATTTTTATGTTTGGGGAACTTTAATACTCCTATGTTCTCATTATTTGGAGATAAATTACACTGTTGTGACCAGTGATTGTTTTACTGTGCTGTAGAGAGCCAGAACTAATTCTTCCTACTGCCTACCTTTTGGTAACTCTTAATCTCCTTTTCATCTCCCATCCTGTGTCCTTCCAAGTCTCTATGACCTGAGAACATGTATTATCTATCTTTTTCTCTCTGGCTTATTTCACTTAACAAAATGATATCAAGTTCTGTCTATGCTGTTGCAAATGACAAGATTGCAAACTCTTTTAGAATGGAATAGTATTCCATTGTGAAAATATACTGCATGTACTTCATCCTTTCACCCTTTGGTGGACACCTTGTTTGATTCTATGCATGATTATTTACTTTGATATTCCAATGGTCCTAGCATTTCCAAATTATAACCAATTTTGTCTAATTTCTTCACCTTATTGACATTCCTTGTTATTGTTTGAGTAGGTTCTTGCATGTTTGTTCATCCTATATTTTAACTGCTATAGTCTCAAAAGGAACCATTCCTCTAAGGAGCTCTTGTAGGGAAATGGGACCTAGAGGTCAGTATCTGCACACAAAGTATACTTTTGCTATTGTGACATTGGGGTCCTTAAACTCTTTCAATCTTATTGTAGACACAGGTACAGAATTTATGTATGTGTGTATACACATGTAGTTATGTCAATATTTTTTGTGTATTTGTGTATATTATGTATAGACACATATATACAAATATGTATATTGAAATGCATATATTCACTCTGATACCTTCAAATTTTAATTCATCCCCACCCACATGGTTTTCATTTTCCATCTTGATAATCCTATAGGAGTGTCAGCCTTTCCTTAATGTAGTTATCAATCCCCCTGTATGTAAACTACTGTCATTTCTCTGCTGCCATCTCCCTCATACCCAGTTCAAGGACCCTTCTTCCTCTCCACTTAAACTGTGACTTGCCATACCTAGCCACCCCTCCATGGGTCATCTTCCCTAACCTCAGATTCTGACCCCCTACATGGTGGTCTTTCTATTGATATGGTAGACCATTTATATTAATCCAATTATGTGTATACCCTCTTTAAAAGATGAGAAATTTTTCTTTCTTCCTCCTCCTTGCTTTATACCTAAATTGTTAGAGGCATGAACTTCTAACTTCCAGTCATGTGAGATGTACTCAGAGTTACAAGTGTCACAATCAAGCAGATTAAATTCACTACAGGTCTTCTAAAGAAATTAATCATATGAGTTTGGCTAAATTAAAACTCCTCTCCAGGAGTTACATGATAGATGGGGGTTAGGACAGTAAAACCCCAAAGGGGTTATTATGCATGCAAAGTCCTAGAAGAATGTATGATATAAAAATAAATATTCAATTTATGTTAACTAGTATTCTGGTTTCCATGGGAAAGTTTACTTCTCAGAGGGAAACTATACAATAAAATCCTAGGGAATACTGTTATGGATCTGAATTATCTGAGAGTTTCCATACTTCTGAGAAGGAAGAAATGATTCCTTGTTACTTCATAGAAATATGTAAATACACTGCTAAATATTTTGAAGATGTTTTCATCCTAATATAATGATAATCAGGCTTATTTTTAGCTAGTGAAAAATACATTATATTGTACTTTCTGAAATGATTAGCCACAAAACTTTTTTTACCTTCATTTATAGAAAATTCTTTTTGTGTACCTATAAATTCATAGTGTACTGAGTCCCCTATGTCTCTATCAGTTGCTGTCAACTTGACCAGCATTGTTCCAACAGGCAGATTTTCATAAATATTTATAGGTGCATCTGGTATGTATCTGTGGGACAAAAGAGTTTTTTTATCATTCAGTATAAACAAATGTCTCTTTTCATCTGTGTCATACAACAAATATTTTAAATTTCTTGTGATACATATTTTGTAACATTTTAAAGCCACTGGCCTTAAATAATTTGTAGATTATTATGTATGTAGGGAATGCTTACATATCATAAATGATCTTATAATATTTCTTCTTCTTTTTTTTAATTTTTTTTTTTTACCTAAACTCTTTCTCCAGTCCTTCCAATGACTAGTAAATTATACTGTTTTCCAGATGATAAAATTCTACAAACATTCTAGCAATCACATTTTCATTTCATATGTTTGGAAATATTTCAATATCAGCAAGAACTTATTGCCCAAATTCTCTTGAACTGCCACATTGATTCACAACATGAACATATCTCTGAGTTTTCTGTAATATTTTACATATTAAAGATAATCAGCAAGAAAATAGCAAATGTTAGAATCTTTTCCACCAAAGTATTATTTTTCTTTGTAGTGTTGAAAGCAAAGTAGAAATAGAGTTGATTTTTAATCCTTATTTTAAAAAGTAATAACAAAGAGTTCATAAAATTTTGATTTCTAATAATTTTAAGAAAATTATAATAGAAATAGTAAAACATTGACATGTTAACTGCTATTAAAAAATTTCAGTGATTTAATCATAGCACTTAAATATTTAGATTACTCATTGCTTACGTAAGAACAGGACTCTCATCATTAACATTCTGGATGTTTATAGTGATGGTGCCAACACATGACTCCACAGGGAGGTTCTCCTTATTCCTAACAGCAATTACAAATTGGAAATGCTAAAATAAACAAGAGAAGAGAGTACATCTTTATTTTTTTTTCCTTGAGTACTTAAAATATGCATCTTCCCCTTCATAAAAAGTTCTTTAAAAATAAAATAGAAGGGCTGGGGATGTGGCTCAAGCGGTAGCGTGCTCGCCTGGCATGCATGCGGCCCGGATTTGATCCTCAGCACCACATACAAACAAAGATGTTGTGTCCGCCGAGAAGTGAAAAATAAATATTGAAAAATTCTCTCTCTCACTCTCTCTTTAAAATAAATAAATAAATAAATAAATAAATAAATAAATAAATAAATAGAAAAACAAACTTTAAAAAGCTCTTAGCATAAAAATGTAGCATCCCAAAAACACTTTAAAATCATTTCTAGAAAAGAACATCTCTTGTATTCTCACGCAGATTTTGCAATTAATGCTAACTTCCCAATTGTTATGAAACTGAGATTAAATTTTTGATGGTTTTCAGCATACCACTATAAGGAAGTATGTCAAATTTAAATTTGTTAAAATATCAAATACTATTACAAATAAGAGTAAATAAATAAATTTTTAAAATAAATAAAATATCAAAATAAAAGTAACTTTACTGTTTAGGGAAAAATCTCTGAAGCTCAACAACTTACTTTTAGAAAATACTGACTGAAAAAAATATAAAATATAAAAATATTTTAGAAACTTCAGAATAGAAATTTTATTTAAAGAGGTAACATTCCAATGCCATAAACAACAAAGAAGTGTAGTCTAAAGGGGTAATACCTAATTTTGATGAAGTCAAAGAATGATTGTAATTTTTTGTTTTATTTTTAAATTTAATTTTATAATAAGTTATATGTATATGCAAAAAGTACTTTAAAATACATTTAATCCACAAAAATTATAACTTTTTGAGCTTTCTACTTCAGGAATATTTTAAATAAGTGAGAAGAAATTGAAGATCACAGATATGGATATTCTAAAATTTGCATGAACAACAATATATTACCTTTAAGCAAATTATTATTCAGAAAAAAGCACGTATAAACTATTTGTTTAGAAATAAGGTAGAAAAATGCATAAAATAGAGATAAAATACACAATTAGGAAAAAAGTAGGAGAAAACTAAATGTGTGGTACTTAGAAGTAAAGGTAAGAGTTGCAACACAGTACTTGGAAAACAAAAATAGTATTTTTGAACAAATGAATCTGTTGTCTATGTTTTGAATCTTAACAAAACATTGGAAATTGGTAGCTAAAGTTAAATGCTTTCATTCAAAAATTATTTCTCAAGTACTGACTATTTGATGCAAGTGTAATACACTAGAGATAAGAATTATCTTATTAAGATTAGAAATAACCTTAAGTGTGTAGGAAAGCATGTCTAATCGGGAAGATTGACATGTAAATCAAAGAAAGGTGAAAGTTGATCAAGTGAAGTTTTGCTTTTAAATCATATTGACGTACAGAATAAAATAGTTTTCTGTAATCCTTCAAAAATACTACTGAAATGATATTGTAAGGGGAAAGAAAAAGTGGGGGTAGGGGTGGGGTATTACAGGTGAATAGTGACCACATTAACCATCTCCTCTGAGAATTGCCAAGGCATGAAAATAACATATGGATTTCCCAAAGGCCAGTTATGCCAGAGGCATGTCTTACAGAGTCAAATGGTAAATACCCTTTGGAAGAACAGCTCCTCAACACTGTCCAAACAGCTGTGGGGAATGGGGGTAAGGGGGCTAGCCAGAATTCAAGTATCAAATGAAACTAAAATATTAATTAAGTGAATTAGCAGTCTATATTGAAAACCTTCTCAAGTGGGGTTGGTTATATGCTAAAACACAGGATGGTATAATAGTAGAAAATATGTTTAAGTAGCTTAGAACTTTAATAGATGAAAGAAAAAAGGAAAATGTAATCATTAGAACAAATGGAGAAAAAAGGTATATAAGTCAAAATCAAACTCCTGATTAAAAAAAAAACTCTTACTAAAAGAAAATTTCATTATTTAAAAAGATTAACTATATCCTACAACAAGTAGCATTCCAATTTGAAACATTTAAACAACGTTTTTGAAGATCATGACAAGATAAGGATTCTTTCTTATACCACTTCTAGTGAACTTTTTTTCCCCCTGGAAGGTTCTTATCAGAACAGGAAGGCTTAAAACAAATAAATTAAAATTATAAGGATTATAGAGAAAGTAGTAACTTTTATTTTTCACAAGCTCTTTATGAATGTTGACACATAAAAAATGAAAAATCACCAAGATAGTATTAGAATCAAGAAAAGGATTTTGAGATTTGCTGTCTTTGAGATCAGGAAACAAAAACCAATAGTTTTCTATACAACTATAAAGAACAATTAGAAAATGGATATTTAACAATAAAATGAAGGGTGGCTAAGAATGCTATACAAATAGTATGAAAAACCTGGATAAATATAAAGTCTTATTGAAAATTTAAACAAATTTTAAATAATTTTCAATGATGCTTTAAAGATGATGAGATGCCATTATACTTTATAAATTCAATGCAATTAAAATCAGAATGTCAATAAAAGAACAAAAATAACACAGGCAATTTGTGTCTTTAGGAGTGAGTGAAAAACAGCAAAGTTGACTATATGACAGGAGAGTCTATAATACCAGAATGAAAAGTAATTTTATAAATGGCTAACCAGATGTCTTGGTCTTAGAGAAATGGCTGGATTTGTTTGTTTTGGGTTTTGTTTTGTTTTGTTTTTCTTTTATTCCTACCTGATGAGAAAAGTTCTGGCCAAAATTTTTGCAGTTTAGGAAATCAGTCTCTAGGTAAGAATAGAGAATAGAGGGGGAAAAAAACTTGATAGTTTTAGTGGAAGCATCATTGAGAATTATTTAAGAAACTGGAAAACATTTGAAATTTAAATGATCCCATTTCTCATAACAAGTTGGTAGGGAGAAGTGATTTATTATGTTTCTCCATCTCCTTATACTTTTCTCTTTCCCAATCTTTTTAAATTTGAAATTTGACCAGGACAATGAGGGAAAAAAGAAGTTAGGTCTCTACAATCAAGTAAAGTCAGACAGATGCAGTTCTCCAGATAATTCAAAACTAAGAAGTATGATCTCATTAAATTACCCAGAACATTGTCTCAGTTCTAGGCTTTTGAATATAGAAAGGATCCCTCTTCCAACTTTTACACACACCTATAGAAGCACACACAACAATTGAGATATTTTCAAAAGGTCTAAGAAAAAAGTAAGATGAATCAATTAAGTTTTTCATCAGTTTTCTTAATGAGAATTTCTACATGATCTATGTGACTATGAAAAGGCCATTACATAAAATTTGGTATATTTTTATTTCAATTTAGATAAGTCTCAATAATTATTTTTCATTGAAAAAGTATTTAAAAGCATTTGTTATTTTAATTCTCTATTTTATATTTAGTCTCACCTTAGGATTTGTTTCATAGTCCAAAAGAGGTTCAATGGTTTTAGAAATGACACCATTACGTGAATCCAAAGCAAAGTAGTCAGTGGCGTTAGTTGAAGAATTTAATATTAGAAACTTAAAGAAAAAACACAAACATGGTAAATACATTATTGAAAAAGCGTGAATTTTGAGCTGACAGTTTTGATGCAGATATTTGGCCAGACCTATATAAAAATTAGGTTTGTAAAAACAGTGCCCATAAATTAAATCTGAACCTACTCTCAGTTCCAGACTTCAAAAACAATTTGAACATTCTTTTCGCATTTTAACTGTACTTTTTCCATTGGTTCATGTGCTTAAGTACTAGAGCATTTTTGTAAATATCTGTTACTGTTTTCATAATTACTTTCTAGTTTCACATATGCAGCTTTTTCCAATTAAAAAAAAAAAAGTCACTCCCTCTTGTATACTCAGAAAGTGTATCTAAAGGAGGTACATGCACTGAAATACTTGGAAGAAACCATTTGATGTCATCTCTGTATTGATTTTCTGTATGGAAAAAAATAAAATATTGCTTTGGAGACAAAGATTTTATGGGCATAAGCCTGTTCCTGTACATTGATGTCACTCATGCCTATAACTGGGCCCAGGTTCAAGATGAATACTAAAGATTTTGAAAAGAATTTCAGAGAGAAACGAAATTACAAAAAAATTTACATCCAGATTGTGGCTTAAAGAAAAAGAATAAAACTTGGAGATGTGATATCCAATGTCATTTCTAAAAAGTCACAATGGCCATTTTGACGGGCATAACGGCTTACATTTTATTGTCTGTAAGTGAACAACTAAAGTTGGCTTATTTTAGAATAAATTCCACTAAATATTCTTGTGGAATTTTTTTTGTTTCTCCCCTTACTATTATGGTTTTGAAATGTTAAAAATTATCATCTTCCAAGTCTTTGTTTCTCTTTCCTAATGACTTTTGCAATAAAATCCAAATGTTATAAATTTTACTTATGGAATATACATGTAAACACATAATTACAATTTATATTTATGGAAACACCAATTCTACACATAGCCTAAACCCCCACATAAACCCACATATTTTAAACGCATAAGACCCCTATCTTCTGTCTTTTTCCCTCCTGAGACACACACTCACGCAATGGAGGATCTGAACCTGTAAACAAGGAATTTCATTTTTTTCCTGTGTTGTCTTCTATCCTCCATCTAAATTCACATGAACAAAACATGTAATCGAGTATGCTAACCAATGCCTCATTAAAATCAGGTCACCATAAAAATTATATATAGGCTTAATTCTCCAGAGATCTGCTCCTCTAAACTTTAGTTTCAACTGAATTCTCAAGTCATGTTTATAAGCCAGTATTTTTGCAACAATTATGAACAAATAGGAAACAATGTAAGTCTCTTCTATGGAGAATTAGAGTTGCTAAATTTAAGGAAGAATGTTCTAATGTATTAATAAGATTTATAATGTATAATCAAGAATCCAGTTGTTTTCTTAAAAAAATATAATTACATTTAGATCATATTGCACCATTAGAAATTTCTGAGAAAATGCAGTTATGAATAAATTATCTTAAATTTTTTCTTTACCTCCTCTTAAGCTGTAACCATGTTGTCATCTATTACTTATGAATTTTCTATTCTTTAGGAATTATTGCTGAAACCAGAAATAAGGGGGAGATCTAAAATGTCCATTATTCAAATTACATGTATAAGAAGAAAATATGCCTGATTGGAGTGAATAAAAGAAAATAACAATGAAACGACATGATTGAAATGAATTAAAAAAAACAATGAAAGGACATTTCATTAGTGTGTAAATCTGTCACTAGGTGACTACTTTAGTTAAAAACCTGATGAAATAACTTTTTGCTGATTAAAAATTAGACACTTTTAAATCAAATTTTTTAAAAAATTAATAACTGACAGTTAAAAACTTACTTCAACTTCTTGTCCTATATCTGGGTCCCTTGAAAGAATCATATATATAAAAGCAGATGCAGGAATATTTTCAGGAACAGACACTGAAACACCTATAAAATTACCAAAATCATGAACAAAATTTTAAATTCAAACATTTTTTTGCCTCATATGGGTGTGATAACTCTTCATACTGTAAAACTTTCAACTTCAGGTTTTTGTTTGTTTGTTTTTGTTTTTTAGACAGAGTCTTTTTATGTTGTTCAGGCTGAGCTTGAACCCCTGGGCTCAACTGATGCTCCTGTCTCAACCTCCTGAGTGCTGACACTATAGGTTTATGCACCCATGTCTGGCTTTCAAGCAGTTTTCTTAATACATTTTCGGAAAACTAAAAATATTTATTCACATGAACATCTGTATTTTTTTAAATCAACATAGTTCCAATTCATATTTCTAAATTTAAATTTAGGGCTAGTGTGTGGAATGGGATATAATTGCTCAGTGCTTGCACAACCTCGATAGTCTCTAAGATATTTTATCTGGGATTCTTATATGTTAGAAAGTTGAAGTTTTCATTCTGTTCCACAATAATGTTCACAATGTGGAGCCAGGTAGCAAAGTCAGAAGAAATGAGCTTGAATTCCTGCTTCATCAGTATTCTCATCTGGACAATGCAGATAAAGTACATTTCCAAATTCAAAGTAGTTTTGAGGACTAAATAAAATACCATACATAAATATCTCACAACTGCTACTCTCATTTCCCCAAACATTTCTTATTTTACGTCCAATGTTACCATGTGATTCTCTCACCCCAAAATCAAATAACACAGATGTATGCACATTTAAATCATTGATAGTTTCTTCATCTAGGATTCTCAAAATGTCTCAATCTTGGATATAAATTAGGTGATTCTGCAAAAGCCTCATATTATTTGACTATTTCTAAAAATGTTAAGGAATAATTTTTGTATGAATGGAACTAGCTCTTTTTGAACTTTTGTTTCAAATTGAACATGTAAAAACAGATTCTCTAACTTAATGGTTTGCTCTGTGTTAATTATAGAGAGATAACAAACCACAGTGAGGTGAACATGTGTGTCAAACCAACAACTTGAAAATCAGATCAACACCTTTTCAGAGAGGCACTTAGTTACCCTGTGTTTCATATAAAGTAATTTTCCCCCACTATCCATCCATCCCAAGGACACAGCCCACATAATGGAAAAGAGGGCATCATGATCTTGATAGTGCTTGAGCAGTTTGTGTTGGTTCAGCCAAGTCTGGTAGAAACCAGGTCAAAATGACCTTCATGAGATCCATGTGTATCTTTTTAAAGCTTACTATAATTTGGGGAGACTGAATGGAAATTGCAGAGAACATCCCATTGTTTCAAAGTGATCCAAAAGATACTATCTTCACAAACATCAAACAGGAAAGCTGGCTCATTGCCAGAGCTCACCTAGGGGATTTCTCTTTCAGCCTGAGAACAATCCCTTTGACATAAATTCCTATTTCAGAGATATTTATTAATATCCATAGCAGAAAGTATGTTTTTGCTCAAAGCAAGAAGTATGTGTGTGTGTGTGTGTGTGTGTGTGTGTGTGTGTGTGTTAGAAATTTTGAATTTTCAAAAGGTGATGCTTCTGTGGACAGAGAAGAGGGAATACTGTGGAAGTCGCTACACAGCTGCAATAGACAGGCACTGGTGGTGGGGGGGAAGGGAGACTGTTTTAATGAAGTTTGCCTTGTTCCTCTTGACTTCAACTTTCAGTTTCTCCTAATAGAAATAGGGAGAGGAAGACAAGCACTCAAACAGAAAAGGTAAAAGGAGACAAATAACAAAGTGGGTAAGTTTAATATGACAAATAACAAAGTGGCTAAGTTTAGGAAAAAACAAAAGAGAAAAGAAGAGAGAACAAGCAGAACAGATATAATTATTGAGATCCAGTTGACCCAACTAAAATTAAATCAAGCCAATCTGTTTCAGAGCTCCATTTATGTGCATTGTCTAAATACAGTCAAATGTTTAAAAGAGTTTATTTTTAGAAAGCCTTCATGAAAAAGAAACCAACACACATAATGGTGAGGTTAATGAACAGTATATAAGGCTCTGAATTATGTAGCACAAAGTTATAAGAACATATTTCATTATTTTATATATAAAGGTATACAGATTCCAGTAATTCTCTTTCGGGGGAGTAAGGCTATCAGATGTAATAACACTATTATATTCTTAATACACTGAAATTTTATAATTAAAGCTAGAGTTTTTTAATATGAGACATTAAAAATTAACAGTAGAGCCAGGCACTGTGTGACTTGGTAGGCTGAATCAGGATGATTGCAAGTTAGAGGCCAATCTTGGCAACTTAGCAAGAATCTGTCTCAAAATAAAAAGCGAAAAGAGCTTGGGATATAGCTAAGTGGTAAAGTGCCTCTGGGTTCAATCCCGAGCACCCAAAACAAACAGACAGAAACCAAAAAAAAAAAAAAAAGTCAGGCATGTTCAGACTAATTTACTGTACGCATACAAAAAAGAAATGATTAAATAAAATAGCATATGTTTATAATTATTGGGGGGACAATGTACAATAACATCATTGTACACAAAATTAAGCAAACTAAAGTGTATATCATTGTCATCTCATGCCTATTATTTTTTAAAAGGTAATTTTTAAAGACTAGGTAGTAATTCATTAAAATATATACAAACTTTTGGTCAATTTCCTATAGTTAAACATTTTGGTTATTTCAAAGTTATGCTTATTACAAGTTTTGCAATACATCTTGACCATGTTTTAATATTTTGGCAAAGATAAACTCTAAGAAACAAATTCTGGGAGAAAGATTGTAATCAGTTTTTAAAACAAATATTTACTACCATAATATTCTGTGTGGTTATTAAAAAATCCGAACTTAAAATTGCTAATTTTTCAATGTCTATATAACATTACCTTTTTTTCCTGTTATATTTATGTCTTGAACAATATAGTAGGTGAAAAATATATTTTGTTATTTATATTTTCTGGTATTTGGCATCTTTTAAAGCCACACATTAATTTGTATGTGACAGATAAACTTAGAATAATTTTGTCATTTCTCCTATCCTCTATCTACCACACAAAGAAAAAAATAGCAATTTGAATATAGTGTTTTCTTTTCCAAATCATGTTATATCTTGTATTCAGGATTTAAATTATTTTTAATAAAACTAAGTAAATTTGAACTACAATTCTAGGTTTTATTTTTAAATTTTACTGCTGTATCATTTAATATATTTTTTAAAATAAAATTAACCTGTAATATACCTGCTCCTGTTGAAAAACTTGAGTCACAGGAAATAGGATCATCTATGTTCTCCACAAAAACTGTAAACATGTAAGTGTTGGTATTATTTCCGTTATCTCTGGCCTCAATTTCCAAAGGGTAGGTTTTGGAGTTATTTGGGTTGTCAAGATTCAAAGGCTGGAGAAGAGTGATTATACCTTTAACTAATGAAAGAAATAAAGTAAAGAATTAACAAATCAGTAAGCTTATGTTAGTTTATTTATATTGACAATTTTTAAATTTATTTAATGATATATTTTTCTGTGAATGAGAAAAACAATTGTTAGCAATTATACATTCATTGGAAATATTTCTTTATTTTATAGTTTGCTTCTGCTTTACTGTATGCTTATATTTTAAAATAATCATATTTAAAAATTGTTTTGTCAAATTTTCCTCCAAGTTTGTAAATTGTCATTTATTTGTTTACAACTAGTAAAAAAAAAAAGCAAACACAGACCATTGTATTTCATTTTAATTACAATAATAAATTGTTGCTAATGCTTTTGAACCTTAAAAATTAGTAAAAACATTTCAAAATCCTAATCATTCATTGCTTTTGCCTTTCAAATTAATCTCATTGCATAAAAAATGAAAAATGAGTTTAAAGATCAAACTAAAGAAAGTTTGCAAAGCATAAGAGACTATCCCTGCTGCCACCACCTACCTACCTTCCTTCCCAGAATTCCGTCTTTTTGCTCTGGAATCATCTGGCTTAATCCTGAGTGTCTTCCTAACTCTCAAAGGCTTTAGTCTTGTCGAAATTGTCCTTAACTAGTTTCTTCTCCCAATGACATTTGCATCTTTTAAAAAATATTTTTTTTAGTTGTACGTAGACACAATACCTTTATTTTATTTATTTATTTTATGTGGTGCTGAGAATTGAACTCAGTGCCTCACATGTGCTAGGAGAGCACTCTACCCCTGAGCCACAACCCCAGCCTGACATTTGCATTTTAAAGACAGATGCATAAATTGGTAATAACTCTAAGAACTTAAATTAATGATCTCAAATGTTGGTTGATCAGTATGATGATTCTGAAATATGTCAACTCTTCTAAGCCAAATTTTATTTTTCACAATTCTAATTATTGTGTGTGTTTTGGCTCATGTGGGTCATAAGGGAGCTTCTTGGCCAATGTGAAGGATGAGGATAGCAGCAGCCCTTTTGTTCCTTACATATGTTTTGGCTGGTCCCCTTCATCACTGTTGGTGTAAACTAGCTAGCTGAGCCTGCAACTACCTGACCTGCTGTAGTTCTTCCAATTTCTCTGACTTGCTGAACAGGTATGTGTGCTCAGCCCTATGATGAAATGCCCCAGCTTTCATGAGCTACCAACAACACCCAGGTCAGAGACAATAAGAACCAATGTGGATCTCAGTCCATACTTGTGGGGTCTATCAGATGCTTCTATGTTCTAGTCTACCCTTAACTTACCACACTTTATACCTGTCTTCTCTTCCTGATTTCTTGCCTTGTGAACTTCAAGTTCTAGCATTATGTTAGAACAGCCTTTCAGAGAGTATTAAAGAAGCTCCCTCAATGTACCCCTGGTGCTTCTGATTGTCTGCTTGAACCCACTATATAGAGATATATAGTGAATGTTTTACTAATAAAATAAGTTATCTCAACAGCCTATAAGAAAATTTCAGAAACGGAATCTTCTCCACATAGAAATCTATCCATAACCAAATATGCTAATCAAATTATCCATGAAAAGTCCCAATCTCTACAAAAAAAAAATTGGGAGATAATAATTATGACTTATGTGTCATATAGTTTGCAAGGATTTCACAGATGCCTTTTTTGTTAATTATCTCTGAAAAATGATGGCGACTGGGCTGGGGATGTGGCTCAAGCGGTAGCGCGCTCGCCTGGCATGTGCGGGTGCTGGGTTTGATCCTCAGCACCACATACAAATAAAAAAAAGATGTTGTGTCCACCAAAAACTGAAAAATGGATATTGAAAAATTCTCTCTCTCGCTTTAAAAAAATGATGGCCACTTATAAAAAATTAGTTTATATCACCCATTATTTCATAAAAATGCCATTTTAACCAGTAGGAAAATAGCAATTATAAATGCCACGTTTTTGGTATGTGTGTTTCTCCACATTTAATTTTGAAAGGGTAGTTGAACCAGGCCAAGTTCTAAAAATGTATAGAGATATATAGTGAATGTTTAACCAAAGTAGGCTCCAAGAAATGTATCTAAAACTCACGAGGGTCCAAACCAAACATTTCCTGCTGAGTTTTAAAGGAATAAGTGATGCTGTTATCTTCATCTCGATCAGTTGCTTTTACTCTTGCTATAATTTCTCCTACAGGTTTCTTTTCAGTCACATTAATAGAATCCAGAGGAAATGGCCTTAAAGAAAGTTAAAGACAGAGTTGAAAAAAACAGTTGGAGATTTACAAATTTACAAATTCTTACACACATAAATGCAAGTTGTGTCAAACTTTGAAGAAAGTTTTAGATTTGTGATAATACTACTTCCTCTTGTCAAGAATTGAAGTGTCACGGAGCTGGCGGAGCTATCCAAATGTGGAGAAAATTCATTTGTGGCACAAAGTTACTTAGTTTCTGCAAAAGCATTAATTTTCAATAATATAGTCTCTGGTCCCTTGCCAGGCATCAAAGATACCATGACATAAAAGAGATGAAAAATGAAAAGCAGAATGGAATTATATAGTTCTGTTATTCCAGATATCCAACATATGGAATAGTTGCCAATTGAACGTAAGGTAATAAATATGGCCATTTTCATCTTATTATCTGGTATGATGAAATGGTAGCCAAAATTGCAACTTATTAGAGCAACCATGGAGATGATTTTGGGAACTTTATTTTTTTAAAAAAAACTTCTAATTTCTAAATATATATATATATATATATATATATATATATATATATATATTAGTTGTTGATAGACTTTATCATCTTTAATTAATGTGGTGCTGAGAATTGAACCCAGTGCCTCATGAATGCTAGGTAAGCACACTACCACTGAACCACAACTTCAGCCCTGATTTTGGGAACTTTATTACACACCTTTTTGAGTCATACTTAAAGTCCCTGATCATTCTAGGACATTTTTGAAACTTACATCTTTTTCTCATTCTGCCTTCATTCAAGGCATCAAATACTTATTGATAATCTACCATATGTTATGCTAGTTTATGCACAGATGACTAAGCCTTGTCTCCTAACATTCAAAAATCTCACTGCTAATAGGCAATACAGTTGTAAAGACCTATTATGCTATGTAATTGTTGAGATGCTAAGTTTGCTGAAAGTTTACAGAAAAGGGAAGACTGATTCTGGGGACTGGAGAGATTTTTCAAGGAAGTCTTCAAAGGAATGTAGTGTCTAAGTAAAGTGAAGTGAGTGAGTGATGCTACGTACTTCATCACCAAATCCAATGTGGTTCTTCCTTTATACCTCAGCATAATGTGACTCCTCATATTGACATTCTGAACCACTTTCAATAATTTCCTTTTCTATTTCATTAACTGTTATTTAATGTATTATGTCTCTAAAGAGATGAAAAAATGTGTTCAGGGATGACAACTTGGTAATCTTGGTATTGCTTTTATCTAGCATTAAATTCTAGTTATTTAGTAAAAGTAATTATAAATATGCTTACTCAAATTGAGGCTTCTCATCATTTATGTCTATAATCTTGATAATTAGTGTCCCTTGGCAGAACAGACCTGTTTTATCTGTTGCTCTCAGGGCAAGCTGGAAAACCTGGAAAAGAGTTTTTAGAAATTTTGTAATATACTATTTGGTAATTGGAAATACACATGTATTTTTACAGTGTGTCTCCTGTTAGGTTGACCTTTTTCTCTCCAATTAGATATAGCTTTTTATTTTTCTTCCAGGTAGTTAAAATAAATACAAGGGCTTTCTTACTTAGGTTAGTAGTAAATTTCAAAATAGCTTCAATTTATATGGCATTAAATTTACTCAGAGGTCTGTATAGTTTGACTATATGTCTAAATATAGAAGCAACTAAACCAAAACTATGAACAAGTTTTAGATTCAATAATAAACCCCAAATCTAATGCATTTGATGGTAAACCCTAGACAGGACAAGGAGCTACTCTGGGTTCCAGGACTTGCTATAACTTCTGAAGAGTTGAGAAGCTTAACAGATCTCAAATACATTTCATGTCAGCCTATCATACATCTCAGTCCTTAGATATTTATTCTGATCATCAGCTGTCCCTTTGAAAACAAAAACAGTACACCACTGAGGCATTAAGAGTTCCACTATGAGCCTTTCCTGAGCAAACATTAAATAAGCACCCACAATGTCTGAGTCTCTATTGGGTAAACCCTCCAGTGATTGTACCAAACTTCAGTTTCTTGGATGGGTAATTCAGATCTCATTAGGGTACATAGTCGAAAGTTGAAGAAGGATTAAATAGAAAATTGATTGAAGTAAAGGCAGCAGTGGAAGTGAGGCAGGGGAGGGTTAGAAGTATACATCTGAAAAATACATAAATACATAGCTCTTAGGCATAACCTCCATTTCCTTTCCACCTCGTTCTAATCTCATATTGCATTCCTAGTACTCAAATTATTTAAAAGCTATGTAACATTGGCCTCTCCGTTATACTCCAACATTCAACAAAACCAAATTATCTTTAAATACAGTTCTTCTGCTTTCTTCCATTTATGTCTTTCAGACAAAAATGTTGAGATCATCTTTAAATATTATCACTTCCTTCTCCCAAAAAACTAATCAGCAATTCATTCTCTATGTTTACTGTAATGTTTTGCATCTTGCCTTTTGTCCCTTTTTCTTCTGTCACCTTATTGAATCATTACATATGGAGGCATTTCTGAGAACAGAAATGTTTTTACAATAATAATAACACTGGTGATGATGATAATAACATCCTCTATTTCTCAATTTTCACACATAATTTTAATGTGGAGAGACTATCTCAATAGCCATTTAGCTGGTTTCTTTCCAATCAGCTGTTCCTACTTACATATCCTTTTTCACTCAAAAGCAAAAAAAATCATCCTCAAAATGCTTTCCTTACATTATGTTTCTCATAGAACTACCAGAAATATTCTTTTCCACCATGTTAGTCTCAAGTTCATCATAAGGCTTATACTTGATCCTACCTTGGCTAATATTCTAAATGAGGCAGGGTATGAATAGTCAGTTTCAATATGAAAACTTGACCATTTTAAGTTTCATCCATTTCCTTTGATATGCAGAAGGATTTAAATTTTAATCTAAAAGGTCAAGAAACAATCAGTATGTTTTGCTAACAATAAGGTTCAGATCTAGATTTTTAGCTGTAAAAATACAAGTGAATCTCAGAAAACACTACCCTTCTTTAAAATAAAAGTGTTCTTAGTTTTTCATGAAGAATTCAAAATTATTTCTAAAAATCCCTTTCACTCTGTATAGAAAAATTAATAAATATATTAATTACATGATATCCAGCTTCAAAGTCCAGGGGGTCTCCACCTTTCAAGCTAACAACACCACTTACAGGATCCATTCCAAAAGAATTTGCTCCTTCCTTTGGTCCAGATAACTGTGTCTCAATGGTGTACTAGAAAAATAAAACATACCAAGGAAATAGAAGATTATAGCATACAATAATATAGCAAATATAATTAATTTCAATTTTTCTTCATGATCTAGTTAGTATCAGAATCACTGATAAGTTGTAATTCACAGTACTTGAAAAATAATTCAGTTGTTTAGCCTATAAGCACAATGGAAACATCTGCTACTTTTTAATAGAGCTGCACAACACTCTACATTTTTCTAAGAAAATTTTAAGAATATACATAATTCTGATTTTTCAAATTAATGTACCTTTGATTGAATAACACATAATTAAACTCATCACTTTAAATTTTACAAAACAAAACAAGAATTATGAGTATAAATGAATTTCAAGTATTCATACACTTGAATATACAATTTGTGATATATTTTATGTTCTTCATTTTACTTTGAATTTATTTGACACCACCTTTGAGGTGAGGGAGAGGCAGATAAATCTTTCCTTAATTTTGACTTAATTTAACATAGTAAATTTTAGCTACAAATGAGATAAAAATTCAATAAGAAGAAGCTCAATTACTTCTGTGTATTTCTTTTCAATTTAATTTGCATTCTATCCTTAACAATGTAATTATTTTTCAAAACGCTAAATTTTAAAACAATCACCTTCTGGTACTTCTCATGTTTCTGCAAATGACAGAGCTAGAAATAACTATTTTCAACTGAACTATAAGTTATTTTTTTAATCTTTTGAAAATATATCATCTAATGGAAAGGATCTCATGTTTCTTAACAATTTCATACCAGCTAGTCTACAACAAAATAATTTTTTGGAGTATTCCACAGGGATTTTGAATACTTTGACTGACAGCAAATACATTACTGAAGGTTAGGGAAAGAGGGAAAAAAATCTCTTACAATTGTGGACTCCAAGGGCAGGAGAGATTAAGTGACTTCCCCAGGATCTTATCACTAATAGTGGTAAATCCATAACAGCCCAGGCAGCCAGCTGACAGTCCCACTGCCATTTGGTACTTCATTACTTCATACTGTGAGTTACTAAATTAGAAGTAGTAAACTACTTCAATACGTGTTCAAAAAGAACAGCTGCAGAGCCAGCGTGCTGACTTTTGCAGTTCAGTGCACAACTAAACTCTCCAGATAGAACTTTATGGATTATAAGTTCTTTTTATTTTGCCAACTCTTTAAGAGACATTACAAACATAAATCATTTATGAAAAAAGCAAGTTTCTTTGGGTTAAATACTTAGTAATTAGGATACTGAAACATGTATGTATGTGTCTATACATATAAATATTAATTTATATTTCACATGTGTTATTGACATAGAAAAATAAAACCATTCTGATTGGCTTTCAAAAAGCAAAGCCCTAGTTTTCTCTCACCATGGATGTTTTCCTCTTAGCCCACACCTCCAGGATAAGTTACTTTATCATTTTCATATAAATTTCAAGAAACTAAAAATACCATTTTCAACATTAACACAAATATTAACACTAAAAATTAACACTAAAATTAACACTAAAATTGCATTTTAGTGATTTCTAACTTCATTATATGCTCTTTAATTATCAAATTGTATCAACTACTCCCAAGAAACATCTCCAGTGCATTGCTCTGTCTGCTGAAGCAATACATGCATCTCACACAATGGAATCCACGTACCATCAGCTGATCACCATTTACAGAGTCCTCATCTGTGGCAATCACTCTATAAATTGATTGAAATAATGGATAGTCTTCAGCAATTTCCAAGGTAGCTGTGAGGAAAAAAAAATCAACATAGTGTATTAAAAATTAAAGTATATTGTGCTTTCATTATTTATTTATTTTGCCAACAGTGATTAAATCCAGGGGTGTTTTACCTGGATATATCTATATATCCAGTTCTTTTCATTTTTATTTTGAGACAGGGTCTGGCAAAGCCTGTGAGATAGGTCTTGAACTTGTGATCCTCCTTTCTTAGCCTCCTGAGCTGCTGGGATTATAAGCATGCTCCACCATACCCAGCAAGGGAAGTCTTTTTGATGTCTCAATAGAAAGTTTAGCAGGTTTGGGGAATGATCCCGAGGTCAGCTATCTCCAAAGAGTTGTTCCTAATGTTTTTTTTATGGCTAATAGGTGCTTAGGACCTCCCAAGAGAAGGTGTCTTATTGAAGGTCATCCAGATGGCAAGTTGAGTAGTAGTAGCCTGGTCCTCTTCTTGGACTGTCTGGGCTAGTCCAGCCTGAAGAAGTGCTGTCAGTGTGGAGTGCAGAGTCTTGAAAGTCTTACAGAAACTGGTGAAGATGAGGAGTGAGTTCCTCCCCCCCCCCTCCCTTAGTGCTATCAAGTGTGAAAACAGCAGGCACTCATGGAAACTAGAACAGGCTTCTTAGTGGGCAAATCAGCAATATACAAGGAGGAGTCTTTAAAAGAGGCCTATCCTATGCCTCAGCAACACAAATTTATCAGTTATAAATTTGAGGTCTCAGCCTCAATTTGAGTCCACTAGTAGATATTCTGACCGGAAATTGAAAACTCCAGCAGAATAAGGAGAGAAAAGGAAGTTGAAAAGCCCACACCCCCATGTGCTCAAGTTCTTATCTCACTGAAGTCTTTCCATAACAGAACTTTTAGAAATAATTCCAGGAGGCCTAGGATTCTCTGGAGGTTCATAGACTAGGTTCCAAGCACTGGTTACTGGTTAAAATGCTCTTTTCCTAGCTGGGCACAGTGTGCACACCTGTAGTCCCAGCTACTCAAGAGGATCACAAGTCTGAGGCCAGCCTGGGCAATGTAGCAAGACCCTGTCCCAAAACAAAATAAAGGGCAGGGGATAGAATTCAGTGGTATTAATGCTTGTCTAGTATGCAAAGAGCCCTGGGTTTAAAATAACTGGGTTTAAAATAACTTCTTTCCCCAGTTCTACTGCCAAAGTGAGACAAAATATTTTCATTCCTTTATGCCTTTGCTGAGGATCTAATCTACCCGCCACCAAAATATGCCACAGTCACTGGCTTTCTGCCCTAACAGCCACCTCTCAACAGGGAGGCTTAACTAAGCCATCTTCATTGGAGTGGGCAAGGAGCTCTGGTGTTAGACTCAAAAGAATTTACTCTAAACAGAATACTAGGGTAGTGGTGCAAAATTGAATTGTGAGAGTCAAGCATCAAGATGGTTTACTGAGACACGAAGAGAACAAAAACCAAGAATCCTTTCCAGAGGTATTTGCTGAACCCTGGCATTTCAATTGGAAACCTGTTCTGATGACACAGTTAGCTTTTCCCCAGAATGCTCCAGTGCTAGCAGGTAAATGTACAGAAGGGATTACAAGGGAAGATACATGAAGCAGCACTTGACCAGCAACAAATTACCTGCCAATAGGTGAGGTTTTCTGAAGCTATGACTGCACGCAGTGCCTTTTTCTCTTTCACGTTTTGATCATCATTTACCCATGAAAGTATTTTCCCCAATCCCAGGATTCAAACAGTATTGACAGTTTAATTCTGCCTTATATTAAAAATAAAACACATTCAGCTTCATATGTTTAACAAAAATCAAACAGCAGCAAAATGGCTACAAAATGTTACTTCCAACAGGTTGGAAGTCAGGTTATGAGTGTATTTTGTTGTCTCAGTCACATGTAGGAGTTTTGTTCACTTAATTCTGCTTCTGAAATAAGCAACATCAAAATAACCAGGAGTCAGCAATGTTCCATTTCCCAGGCATACTGCAGAGGGGCCCTTCTTCCTGATCTTACTAAGGTTTCTCCTCCAAACTCTTCCACCACCTACCATCAGGTCAGCTCATGTCTGGGCACTGAAGCACATTAACCAATCATGTACGCAGGGTCTGAGGCTTAGTCTTAAAGGTGACTCTCCAAGTGGGCACTGGGGCCTTTCTGTTCTGGTCTCCTTTGGAGGACAAGAGTGTCTCCTCTTATGAAGACACTGGGGGACTTGAGACCATGATGTTCTGGGAAGTGCTGACCCAGACCAGACACCACAAAAGATCTTTGACCTCATAAATTCAGTCCAAAGCTGAGATGACCAGCTCGAGTCAGCTTCGAGTCCCTCCTGAGTTTACAAACAGGTTTTTGTTCTTGCTGATAACCATAATTATTCTTCCTGAACCACTGTACTATAACTCCCTATAACTTTAAAATAAATTAATTGATTTCTGCTTTTTAAGATAATTTCACACAATACTACCAATGGGCCAGTGGTGAAATTCCTCTTGCCACCATACAGGCTACTCCAAACAATCTGTTTAATAGATTTTTTTCTCTCTTTTTTTTTTTTTTTTAGGGGGGTTAGAGGAGGACTGGGGATAGAAATCGGGTCCTTCCACATGCTAAGCTGAGCCACTACCCCCAGTCTCTGTAGACACTCTTCAAACTGCAAGAAGTTTGGAGTTAACTAGCAAAAAGCCTAAAAATCTGGTAATGTATACAGGTACAAAGCTGGTTCATCAAATCTCTGTTCTGTCCCCAACCCACTGCATTTCAACAAAGGCATCATCCATTTCCTTCTTAATGTTTATCAAACACTTAAATAGGTAATATCCAGCTGCTCCTTGGAGGGACTTCCCCCCACTTTTCAGCCCCTGGGTTGTTAAACTTCTCAGAAGCCTCTGGATCCTGGGCTTCATTGCAAAAGACTTTACAACTGTCCACAAACTTCTCCCCTCCCCTTTCCTCACCGCTTTCATCCTCCATGGGTTCTGGAATTTCCCCTTGGGCAGTGGCCCCCAATAGTGGCAGACTCACCCTCTGCAGAGCAGACCCCTCAGGATACCATCCTGAGGGCTTGGGGCCAAATTCTGGCTACTGCCCAATTCTCTGGGGATGGCTTTTCTCTCCTCCTAGGCCTGTATGACATCCTCAGGAGCTCGAGGCACTTCCCTCAGTTGTATTACTCCCTTTCTTTTCTTTCGCCTTAAATGAATTCAGGAGTTTTCTGTGGCTGTCAGGGAAAGACCAGCTCCCTCTTTTCCACAGGGAACTCATTTATGCTAGACCTTTAAATCGGTGAGAATTTTTTTCTATCTGTGTTGTTAAAACCACTATGCCCTCCACTGTCTCAGAGCCCAAAGATGATTCTTTGAAGGATAATTCTTTCATCACAGACTCCAACACCACAATGTAATGGGTTTTCTTGGCTTCTCTAATTTTCTTCGCTTACGTGATGGGGATGGTACTGTGATATCATCATAAAAACTCCAAGCTAAGGCCCACCTCATTGACAAAACCTTGGCAAAACTCAGTGAATGTAACTTTGGGAACCTCTTGGATGCAAAGTTCTTCCTTCAGTGGAGCCAGGCTACATTTCTTTCCCAGCATACAGCTCTACCACCTTAGTCTTTTTTAAAGCTGTAAACTGTCATAGATGATCATTTTACAAATTCTAATTCAACTCCTCTGCCATGATCTCTGTGATACCTCCTGTATTTTCAGAACTAGGTGGAGGTCTTTGAGGGTTTCGAGAGCTTACTCCCTAGGCTTCCAATTGTTTGGCAAAAAAGGAGTGGGGAGGGTGCTGCACATACAAAAGTTATAGATTATCTCAGAGTTTTCTTTAAGACTGTCCATCAGGAGTATCTGTGGCACTTTTACCACTTTCAAGAGGTCAGATAAGTTACTCTGTTCCACATTTTTCTTTGCATAGTTGAAATACGTATCATCTTCTTCTGTAGCAATAAAATGCCAGCCATTTAAGGTTGCTCCAAGTGAGGTAAGGGATAGATGCAGGATGCCCCTGTACCTATGTCAATTCCTCTTTGGAGAGTATTTTTGTCAGAGTCTTGATGATCAATCAGGTCTTCCACCCAATGAATATAGTTAAGTCTCAATAGATCTGTGGAAAGTAATCTCTCCAATGGGATATCAATAGAAAGTCCAAAATCTTTCTTTAGGAGAGTACAAGTTAGAGCTCTGACTGCTTTAGGTTCTTTAAAATTAACACTTAGTCTTGCATTCAGATTTATCTGAACATGCTGCTTAAAATCTGGGTATTTAGATGTCAGATATGCAAAAACAGGAGGTATATCCTTGTATCTATTTCTTTTGTGCATTAATTTACTCAGAGCCATCTCTGACAACAATGTTCCTGACCAATGATGTGCCTGGTGTGGGTCTATAAAATCTCAGAATTTTAAGCCACCCGCACTTCTTAGCACTATCTGTAGAAACTATAGGTTCATGAGAAAGAGTATCACATATGGGCTGACAATCTTTGCTGCGTTTACTGAGCCAACAGGGTAGTGTCACACAAGATCTCACTGCTCCAATTTCTAGATTAATGGGGTCATGCAATGAAGAACTCTGTTTCTAACAGAAGCACATGATACATAGATAACTGATTTACCTCCAACTCTCACACACATTTAACATATCTTTGCATTCTTGACCATGATTAAAAAAAATCCCAACCCACAATACATATAGATAGAATAAAGGATTCAGGTTAAATTAATTATTTCACTGGTTTCTGGCTTATTATTTGTGAATGTATGTGTGTATATGTGTGTGTGTGTGTGTTTCATTATACCCTATTTGGAATATAAACTGGAAATAAAGTTTAACTCAAGTTGAGTAACAAGACATTTAAAATTTTTATATTTCTTACGTAAATTGTTGAACCAAATTTATATGTTGTAATAAAATTAAATTGTAACAAGCTGCCCAACAAAATTTAATTTTTCTAACATAGTTATGTTTGAAATGAGTGACCAGATTTGGGGGTAACTGAGTATGATGGTGGCCATCTAGAACCATGTTTTCCAATATTATCTCCAAAAACAATATAGAAAAAAAGAAGAAATAACATTACACCAAAGCCATGCCCTCAGCATAACCTGAAGACAGAGTATAACCAAATTTCAAAACTTTAAGTAAATTAAAAACTAATAAAGAAATAATTTCAACAAATCCTAACAAAATCTCAAATTTCCATATTACTGTGAGGCTTTGTGTTAAACAAGAAAGAACCCAGAAAAACTGAAGTTAAGGCAAAAAAATAAAGGCAAAAAAATAAAATATTAATATTGGGCTTGTTGTTAGCTTTATTATTTTTTTGTTGTTATTACCAGAAAAATTGAGTCTAATATATATATATAATTCTATTCTGTTATGTGTACCATAATTGCTTTATGTTAGATAGATACATAAATGAATAAAACATCCCCAAACTCATTTTACTTAAAGAAAAAAATCAACAATAAAAAAATTGATTTTAAGATAATAAAATTTTTTAAAAAGAATGAAGTAAATCATGTGTTAGTAATATGCTGGTATCCAGAACCCCCTTTTTTTTGACTCAAATAGAACACAGCTTAATGGTTTTTTTTTTAGCTTTTTTAATAGTTGGATAAATATCAGATTTTGCTGTACTTTGCAGAATAAGCCTAATATACTGGTTATTAAGAGAATTATTAGAGGATTGACTGTATTTCACCCTGATCTCTTATTCTGTTGCTCTTCAACTTTTTACAACCATTATTTCAAATCTTATCTTTTACCCCAAACCTCTTACCCCTTCCCCTGCCTTCTATCTTGCTGTTCACAAGGAAGCTCTCATCTTATCACACAGAATAAAAAGAAACAATTAGACTAGTGATAGCTGATATTTTCCCACAGGATATACCAACCTATTTATATGTGTATATTCTTCCCTTTTTTTGTGGTAAAGGAGAAAATTTCATCATTAAAAATACACCTTGTTCGTGGCAAGCTGTCTCATCTGTTCTTTCTGTGAGACTTGACTCTTAACTTTACCTCTCATTTAAACTGTTCAAGTCTCTTTCATTACTAAAAAAAAAAAAAAATAGAAAAGAAAACAAAAATATCCTTTATTTTAAGCATACCCCATGTTCCTGTCTCTTTCCTACCCCTCAGGGCCACAGTTTATATTCTTCTTCATCTCCTATTCAGTCTTTGCTTCTCTCTACAAATAGAAACTGCTCCCCAAATGTTATTCATTGCCTCCATGAGGCCAGACCAACAGACCCCAAGTGGATATTCACTGTCCATCTTACTTGACTTTTCTTCAACATTTACACGGTTAACCTTCCTTCTCTTGGCAAAAAAAAAAAAAAAAAAAGAGCACTGCACATCTGTAGGAATTACACTAAGATTTCTAAGTACTTCTGGAAGAATTGTCTGGGAAAATCAAAGTTGGCAAGATTCCTGAACAGCCATTAAGTTCTCAAAGCAGGTGAAATCCCATATACAGATTCCAAATCTTAACCAGCAAGGTCTTAATAATCCATAAACTCTTGTAGGAGTTCTGTCATCCTTGAGTGTACACCTTCTATCCCCTCATATCCTGGTCAGAGCCAGAAAGGGAACAGAAAACAGAAAATAGGTGGTTATAAGACTCAAGTGCTTTTAGTGGCCCTTGAGATCCAGGGGTCTAAAAGACCAGGAGAACTCAGGTGAGAAGATCTGGTGTCCTACCATTTAACTAAGATAGGAAGAAAAGAAGAAAGGATTATTGTTACTTATTCAAATGTATATACAAATATCATTATTGAAAGTGGGTTGCTATGTCTGTGTTTGTTTTGAAAAATAACTACACATGTTATCAGAAAACATGGATCATAGTAAAATTTGATTAAAAATGCATTTGTAGCAACATAATGGAATAAAAATTATATTTTTAAATGTAATTTGTTTCCTTCTGCAGTTCTTTAGGAACTAGATGTGGGTTTTTAAAAATTTATTTTAGTTGTTGATAGACCTTTATCTTATTTATTTATTAGCAACCGTGAGAATCGAACCTAGTGCCTCACATGCCAGGCAAATGCTCTACCACTGAGCCCCAGCCTCAGCCCCTGGATGTGATATTTGAGCACAGTATAATAGAGTTGCAGATACAAAAATCCTACTTTATTTTTACAGTCAACTTTAAACGGACTTAATATGGCTCACTTAATAAAATGAATAATTTTGTTTTATGGGGTCCAAACTTCAAAAAGGTAAATATTTTGCTTCTTTTTAAAAATATTTTTTTAGTTGTACTTGACACAATACCTTTATTTTATTTATTTATTTTTATGTGGTCCTGAGGATAGAATCCAGGGCCTCGAACGTGCTAGGTGAGTGCTTTACCACTGAGCCATAACCCAGCCCCTATTTTGCTTCTTTTATGTTTCTAAAAGAAGTTTACAGTTCACAGTTATTATTTTTCATATCTAGAGATAATAAATATTATTTAGAATAATAGATTATATTTTTGAAGTACTATATTTTAAATGCAAAAATCAAGAAAATTTCTGTCAGGCACACACCCAAATGAACTGGGACCCACAACTCCGAAGCACTTTTTTCGAAAATTGTGTTTCAAGTATAATCTTTGAGATTTAAATTTTTGAGACTTTTTACAGTTGTTAAACATCAATTTACAATTTACATCAATTTAAAATTTACATCAACATCAATTTAAAATTTACAATTTTATTTTTAAAATTGTAAATGTGGGCATGTAAAAGTTTACAAGACGGATGGGTCGGCTAGATTGATAGATGATTGATTAATTTCCACTACACCTTGATTCCATCTCTTTTCTACTATCTTTTTCATGTGTCTTCAACCTCTCCCAGTAAAATCAATTCTCCTCCTTTGTAAAATAACCCAGACATCTCCTTTTAAAAAGAAGTAAACCAGGGAGGGAAAGGGAAAGTACTGGGGAACAGAAATGAACAGATTTCATTGTTATATTATGTGATGTGCAACTACATAGCAAAGAATTCCACTAGTGTGAGTAATTATAATGCAACAATTCTTTTTTTTAAAGAGGTAAACCAGACACCAGTCTTGAAATTTTTATATAGATCTGCTTTCTCTCTAATTTCACGTTCAAATTTCTACAGAAATGTTTTCTCTTTACAGTCTCACCAATCTGCTCCATTCTGTCTTCCACCTTCTATTACCCATAACATCGTTCTCAGACTCATGAGCTATCATTTCTCCTACATCACCAGTTAAATGCAATGAACTCTGTAATCCTCCATCTTGGTTGACTTGAATTCAGCCAGCTAACCACCTGGCACTCTTTTGAAACCTGTCCCTTTGCCATTCATGGCGTAACTCTCTCCATCTTCTACTACAACCCCAGTCACTCTTTCTTAGTGTCTTTGGCAGGCTCAGTTTCTTCTCCACGTCATTAAGTGTAGGAGTTTTTCAAGGTTTGGCCTTAGGCCTGCTTTTATTCTAATTCTCTATTGTGTCTGAGTGATTTCATCCAAATCCATGGTTTCAATTACAAAACATTTATAGTCCTAAGCAAGACCTCTGAGCTCAACTGCTAACTTAAATCTCTCCTTTGACATAACAAAGGCATATCAAATATGACATTCAAGGGGGAACTCAGGATTCTCTGTTCAAATTTGGTTTACTTCTGTGCTAACCTACCTTACCTGAGGCTTACCACAACAGTCATGCAAATCACAATTCTGAGATTTGTCCTCCCTTGCTTTCTATTTAATTCTTCATCAGATTAAGTTCTTATCTGAATATCTCAAGACTACCCTTTTCTCTTTATCTCTGTCACCTCCTTAGGACAAACTCTATCATTCCTTCCCTAGATTATTGAAATAACCTGATAACTTCTCTTCCTCTTTCTACTCTGCTAGTCTTCCTGAGCCAAATCAAGACTGATGACTGTATGTGCTCTATGAGCTGAGAGGAGTTTTTAGAGTTTTAAATATAAATAGTTAAAGGTTTTTAAATGTTTTTTAAATATAAATGGTTTTTAAAAAACCACAGAATACTAATATTTTGTGATGCATGAAATCTATATGAAATCAAATTTCAGTGTTTATAAATAAAATATTAACAGGCAACATATATACCCCCCTTGTTACAGATTGTCTCTTGCTGCATTTTTGCTGCATTGCACATTGAGTGACAGGAATGACACCGTGCATGGTGCTCTCTTCACTTCAAATATGAATTTGAGTAATCCAGTCATAATAGCATTCTCAGTACCATACTGTTCCTAATCACCATGCCTACCCATCACGGAAAAACAGGAAGAGAAAAGAGGACTTTGAATAATACAATTTTAAGTCATGATGGAGTGTGAAATATGCTGTTGAATTATGTGGTGAAGAAGTGTATTTTATACAATGGCTCTATAACTCTGCTAAAAGAATATAACGCATGTCATGTGAGTTGAGGGTCCCAGTTGACTCAAGCATGTGTTTGACTAAGCTCTCATCACAGTGTCTTCACTTACATGGAAATCAATGGTCAGAAAAAGTAGAAAATTTTAATCTAAATGTTTCATGACAAATTTTATTCACAAAATTAATACTACAACCAAAATAAGATTCTGAGTAGTTCATTTGTTTAATCAAGCAAGGAAAGCCATTCACTGATAGTGAGTTATTTAAAATCCTACCCTATAAAGGAATTTTCTATATACCTCAAAAAGAAAATTTATTCTTCTTATTAATAGACCAATAATAAAGAAAAAAATATACTTGTTGTGGTTACTACTATTATACTATGAAAATTTTATCAGGAAAACTGTCTAGCTATTTGTGTTCTTTCTTATTATTTAAGTACTATATAAATAATGTATTCAATTTTGCCTTGTGATATGGTGATATGCATACCTTAAAATATTTATTGGATAGAGCTAGAGAATATCATGCTACTCAAGATAAGCCAATCCCAAAGAACCAAAGATCACTGTTTTCTCTGATATACAGATGCTAATTCACAGAAAGGGGGAGAGACTATGGAAGAATAGGTGAATGAAGGGATGGAGGGGATAGGAGTAGGAAGGATAGTCGAATGATTTAGACATTATTGCCCTATGTGCATATATGACTACACAACACAACATACTTCATATATTACTACAACCTATGTAACTCTACATCATGTGCAACCAGAAAAATGAGGTTATACTCCATTTATGTATGATGTGTCAAAATGCATTCTACTGTCATGTGTAACTAATTAGAACAAATAAAAATATATATATTTATTATCTGGCCCTTAGCAATGCTTGCTCACTCAGCCTACTTCTGTTTCCTTCCAATCTTTCTCTGTGTCCAACTAGATAAATCAACTCAAAATACCTATCAGCTTACCATAATTCAAAGGATTCCCACTACCCATTGGACAAGGACAGACATTCTTAAAACTACCTTTATTAGCATTTACCTAAAAGTAAAACTTTTACTTTGTCTCCCCTGACTTATTTCTTTTGCAAGTCCTTACATAAAATCTCTTGACTGCTGGGCATGGTAGCATTTTCCTGTAATCTCTGCATTTCAGGAGGCTGAGGCAGGAGGATAGCAAGTTGAGGCCAGCCTCATCAATTTTAATGAGGCTCTCAGCAACTAAGTGAAACCCTGTCTTAAAATAAAAATGGCCCAGGATATGGCTCAGTGGCAAAGCACCCCTCACTTCAAGCCCCAATTTAAAAAAAAAGTAAAAATTTCTATATAGTAATACTGTTTTCAATCTATTCCATAGGGAGAAATAGGTGTAATGTGTTTTCTTATATACATGAATTTCTGCACATATTTTCATATACTTATATAAACACATTATATACATAATAAAACTTCACTAATCATCTCTACATGAAAAAGTAGCCCTGGCCTCTATTGAAAGTAAACATAGGAAAATGATGTGTGATACCTGTGCCTGAAGAAAACTGTGGATCAGCAGTACAGTTTGGAGGTTCAGGAACATCAATGATATTAATAATCAGAACACGTCTCATGAGTCCTCCAGTATCAACTATAAATAGAAACCTTATTGGATCAGTTTCGTAATTAAAAATTTTGGTAGAAGTGATTACACCAGAATCTAGTAAAGAAATAATCCAAAAATTATAATTATTATCAGTCTAAGAAACATACCTTTTACATCTTAAAAGGTGTTATAATTACACATTTTAACTCTTTTATAAAGAATGTAAATCAGAAATGACATGATCTAACCAATATTACCCAATTAACAAGCATCATATGAATTTTTAATGAATTTCTAAAAGCTAGGAATGCAATTAGTCTGCATTTTTAATTTTTAGCCACCTCATTAAAAAGTTTTCAAATATGCAAAAGGATAGCAAAAGCTAGAGTTTTCTTTTCTTTTCAAATTGGTTTGTAATTTAGACATACATTTTTAATCAACTCTATTTTCCCCTCAAATATTTTCATTGAAAATCATTGCCAAAGACAACAGGGGCCATCAATGACCGATTATGTTGTGAGTACATTCATGTCTACTTTTTATTAAAAGAGAAAAAAAATATTATTTTATATCTAACCTCCTTATTTGTATGAGTTTACCATAAAATTATAACACAGATTTGGCAAGAATTCTCTATTATCAAAGGAGGCATACTGTCAGAAAAGATGATTATTTGTGCTACTGATTGCAACAGTAACCAATTCCCTACTGGACTAGGCTAACACGTGAGAGTAAAAGAATTAATTAAGACAAGAAAGGTATATATGAAAGGAAGAAAAATATAGACACTGATAAAAATGAAAGTTTTTATTTCGTTACTATTAGCAATATAAGTATTCTATTAAATATGAAATTTAAAAATTAATTTTGAATGGGTGCATTATAGTTACACATAACATTGTGATTCATTGTGATATAGTTGCAATGCCCATAACATAATTTGGTTAATTCCATCTTATAGTACCTCTCCTTTCCCTTCCTCCTAAATCTGGACATTTTCAAATGAATTATAAACTATTAGTAAATAAGTTATTTTATAAATTGATGTAATATTTGTAATGCTTTTTTAAAGCTTCAAGTCATAAAATCTACTGAATTAGAAAAAAATTATCCTGTATTCTGAGAAATTCACTATTATCAAGTAGCAACATGTGTTTAAAATATATACTAATTATGCTTTTATAATGAATTTAATCAAGACAAAAAAGTGAGTTTCCCTGAAACAAATAAATTTCCTACAAATTTATATAAATTTTGCTTTTTAGCTTTATGGAATGATAAGAGTCAAGTCAAATCAAGACATAACAAGAAACCAGAATAACCCTACCTGAACTCTTTTTCAAACTGAAATGGAGCTTATAGATTCCTTGTACATAATTCAAGAAACTCTCTCAAATTGGGGTGTTGGATCAAACCTCAAGAGAATATTAATAGAATCAACCATTGGATGTATGTTTAACATGGTGTCTCCTAGCAAGTCTTCTCTAGACTGATTAAAAGAACTAAAACTTGACTGAATGGTCTCATAGTTCTCCTTTAACTCCCAAGAAAGATTTTTTGCTCCCTATTTTGGTATGAAGATATTTCAGGAAAAGTCCCAGTACCCATATTGACAATGTGCCAAATAAACTGTGGCACACTAGAAACAACTAGAACCATTTAGGGCCTAGAAGCACCATCTATCAAAGGAAGACATTTCTACAGTATGTTATTAAGTGGAACCTATCTTCCCAGTGCTAGTGTAGTCCCAGGATATTGTAGATGGGCCACCAGGAATAGCATCAGAAGGCTATGGTTTCTATCCCAGTTTGGATCTTAAATGTCTCCCAAAGTCCTAAGTGTTCAAGGATTGGTTCTCCATCTTGGTACTATTGGAATATGGTGGAATCTTTAAGAAGTACAGCCAAGTGAGAGGTCTTTGGGTCACTGGGGCATGCCCTTGAAGGGGACTGTTTTATTCCAGTCTTTTCTTCTTTCTCTCTTTTACTTCCCAGCCATCAGACGAGAGGTTTTCTCACCAGTGTACTCCTACCATGATGTACTACCTTGCCACAGGACTAAAAGCAACAGGACCGACCAAGCATGGATTGTAGCCTTCAAATATAAAAATAAAACTTTCTACAGGTTGCATTATCTCAGATATTTCTTACACTGACAGAAACTTAGGTAACAGCACCTTAGAGAAGCTAAAAGGAAACAGATTAATTTAGATGACATGGGTACATTAGTTTCAGAAACAAACCTGTAGTTTCCTGAGATTAATCAAGAATAGGGGAAGAATCATTTAGCCAACTCAGTGTTGTTTAAAGCCACATGTTTTGAAGGAGTTCATTACATAGTCCCTTAAGACAAATAAGGGAGGAATTCAAAGTAGATTCAAAGTGGTAGGATAAGAATTGGAAATACAGACATGAATTTATTGGTATAGGGATAGACACTAATAAAACAGGGAAAACAAATGAATCAGGCACAATCCTTGGGCTCAAGAGGTACAACCAAGGAAATAAAGCTGCTAAATTAAGTGGACTAAAAATACAAAAAGGAATATTTTATACAGTGTTGAGGGCAGGGTAGATGTTGTGGTTACTTGGGAGGAATTATTTCCAAACTAATAATTGATAGTGATGTGAAAAATTTGGTCAGGAGAAAAGGAGGCAGAAAATATATTGAAAGACCCAGGGAAAGAAGAAAAATTTGCATTAAGAGATGTATATTTTGACTAAAATATAAAACATTTAATGGAGAGTGGTGAACTTTATAAAGTTCACACAAAGGTTAAAGTAGAAGCAGCATTATTGAGTCTAGATTTGAATACTTTAATTTAATATGTTTGAAAATATATCTATGAGGTAGAGACATTGGTCTGGAGTTGAGTCATAATATTTGAACCTTGTATATACATATTTGGGATCATACGAATCTTTTTGTAATTGTAGTCAAGGGATACATAGGTGTGGTTTTAGTCAAGATAGATGCAAGGTGGAATGTGCAGAGTGTAAATACAAAGGAACCTAAATAGCCCTAAATCACACCCTGCAAACATGTACAGATTAAACAAAGGAAATATAAGAAGAAGGAGAATAAATAAGAAGAACAGGAAAAGGTGATAACGTGGTAAATAGGGAAAATCTGCATTAAATTATGTAAAAAGCAATTTAAATATGAATGTGTTTCAAAAAGTAGGGAGTGATTTTTTTTCACTTCCAAATCTTAAAGAGAGATTATATGTGATCAGGACAAAATATGGCATTGTGTTTACAAATAAAGGGGATTGTTCTGTATGGTAACAGGTCTTGATGAAGTAACCTATCACAGTTCATTTTGAACATCATAGAAGAATAAATGAGAGGTGTGGGAGGGGAAGGTGTTGTATAGAACTCTTTAAAGATATTTATCCAGTCTAATGAGAAGTGAGATATTCTATAAAAAGTCAAAAAGAAGACAGGAGAAGGAAAGGAACACTTGACAAGAGTGGATTTTATTGAAATGCAAAAGGCTTAAAAAACTACTTAAAGATTAGGAGAAGGGAAAAAGTAAAGAAGAGAAAATATTCTTTTCTGACTTAAAAAAAAAAAATTGAAGGATGTCCAGAAAACATTTTGGTTGACATGTTAACATGTTGATTCATGTGATTTTCTCCAAGAATATCCAACAGCCCAAGCATAGCAGGAAACATTAACAATTGATTAATCTCATGCTGGAATTTTCCAGAAGAGAATTTGCAAGAGGAACCACAGGGTAGGTTATCCAAGGATAATGTTAAGGAGGAGTTGAAAGATGGATCAGAATGACAGGGCATAGAGAAGAGGTGAATGATAGAAAGAAAGAAAATAAATCAATGGACTGGTGACCTTAGAGATAATGGCAACACAATATTATAGTAATAACTGGAAAAAAAAAAAAAAGCTGAAAGAGGCCTAAGAGTGAGATTCTGAATTAAGAATGAAAAAATGGAATTATTCTGTGTGCTGAAGTTCTGAATGCAGCCACAAGAGTATGTAAATGGTAGTTAATTTTAAAGACATGGGAATTTAGGTACAGGCTTTACACTGAATAAGGTAAAGGGTCTTACATGTGGGGTGCTGGATAGGACAGAGTGTGCACATCATAGTAACTTATGAAATGGTGGCAGAACTTGAAATAGAAACATTGTGAGGGATGCATTAAAGTCCCCAGGGCTTGTGGGGGAGTGATTAGTTTAGTGTGGTGAGGAGCCAAATATCCGGAGCTCCAAATGAGCAGGGATCCTTCCCAAAAAATGTCTGAGCAGTGGTCAGGAATCAGCTTTGCAGGGTAAGAAGCATGCTGACTCCCCACTTCCTGACTCAGAGATGCAAGATGTGTGTGGGAGAAGGAAGAATAGCAGCTTAAGGCCCTCTGCAGCTGTCCCTTGGGATGATCAATTCTGGTTAAAGCCAAGAGGTAGAGAATGTCATGAAATAGAGTGCAAAAGTAAGGAATTTTTAAAAATTGTATTTATCGATTTATAAATGGTACTTCAGAGGGCATAACATTGCAAAAGAGAATACAGGGCCAAGTTAGAGGAAAGCAAGCTTTGAGTAGCATGGTGATAAGGATAGGGGAGAGGATACATGCGTATTTGTGGCTTTTCATCCTAGGCAACTACCCAGAAGTTGAGAGGCAGAGTGGGGCACAGAGTTCCACAGAATCAGATTGAGACATTTCCTTAGTATAAGTGGTGTGCAAAGAGGAGGGTGATTCATCTGGGAACCAGGCCATGGTTTATCACTTCTAGCCAAGGTCAAAAAGAAAAGGAAAAAAAAAAAAAAAAAAAGACTTGGATCTAGAGGGCAGGCAATCAGCGTCTAGGGAGGTGAGTCTTACTGCAGTCTGACCACCAGGAATCAGAAATCCTGTACCCCGGGGAAGGTTTTCAGTATCACTAGTCAAGGAAGCAGGGTTGTTCAGGTTTATTCTGAATTTGAGGTTTAGAGCGACTGAGAGGAAGGGAAACAACCAAGTTGGCAAAGGTTAGAATTAATCTCTGCAGAAAATGGAACCGGGGGCCTTATTCTTAGAGTATAGAGCTGTGCTCAGCCACCAGTAAAGCATTCTAGGGAAGTGACACTGGGTGGTGGCCAGTGAGACATAGTGCTATTTTCAAAAATGTTAAATTTATAAAAATCATAGCAGGCAATATTTTGGCATTTCCTGAGCATAGTACAAAAATCAATGTATACATAACAGCTATAGGAAATATAAATAAAACAGTTGTTCTAGCATGCATCTCACTTTAGAGTTATCATCTGCTCAATTATAAGTGAGGGAAACGGATCTATTTTTTCACCCACCCACTGATAGTCTACCCTGCCAGCTACCTGACCAGGTATGAGGTTCTCCCTGTCTTGGCTAGTTCATTCACTTTGGGGTGGGGGGAATTGCACTTCACTTAGCCAAAGTATATTTTAAATTGTTTTTCTAGAAAGTAGTAAATATACTGGATCATCTTTTCTATTATTCAAAGGCTGTTTTGTTTTTTTTTTTCCCTGAAAAGAAGGAGGTGACTCTCAGGTTAACAATGAACAAAACTTTTACTTCTTTCTGGAAACACTGTAGAACATCATGAGTTAGGGGCAAAGCAAGAATCTGAAGTCTCTTTAGAGATATTAACTAAAGCAAAGTATGCCAAAAAACTCAATATGCCATATGAGTATAACTAAGTCATTTTCTTTTAAGCTTAAATCTTAAATAATAAATATAAAATAAATAAAAATATACAAATGCTAATATTCATTTACTTCCATCAATGACAAAATCCTTTGTTTTATTCAGAAAGCGATATGCATCTGCTTTTCCTGCCACATCTTTATCATAAGCCCGACTGAGTTGTGTTCCAGGGGCCATGTTTTCAGGCAAATTCACAGGGTTAATTAATATCTGAATTTCTGCTCCAATGTAGGAAAACACTGAAAAGATAACACAGAGATACTTCTTAAGTAATACCAAGAAAATACACAAATGAAAAATTTTACCAATAATCATTCTAGATATTTGTCCCCTAAATTACATACATAGCTGAAATTATATTTGGGAAAAAAATTTTCTTCTAAAACTGAGTCATATGTTTGTTTTTTTCTCTAAACTGCATTCAGTATTATGTTTCTATGTTGGGCTATACACAACAAACTTGAAAGAACAAGTTGAGATCCCAAATTTACTATCTTTATTTTTGCATTCAACATGCATACTTATTACCATACAGAATGATTTCTCCAGTCAAGATGGTAGTTTCACTCACTTCCTTATTCAGTTTATAGATCATTTCAGTCAATTTTTCATGTTCACTTGTTATATTTTTAAAGTCTTTAAAGCCTGCTGTTTTTCAGTATTAAATGCTATTTGAAAAAACTCAATGCGTTTGTTTTAATTTGACTTATTTTCATTTTTTAAGAATGAAGAGAGATTAATTTTGATTTAGTTATAACTTATAAATTGCACTATATTGCACCCCTAGAGTGAAAACCAGAAATAAACACATCCTGAAACTTACTCCCAGACAGTGTGGTATGATTAAAAGGATAAACACACACACACACACACACACACACACACACACACACACACACACAGAGAGATACCCGTAGTTACATAAGATATCCAACAATAGCCTAATATTAAAAATAGTCATAAATTTATACATATTTTGTGACTTCTTGTTATAAAATAGAAGATTTTTATAAAGCAAATTAAGCTACAAAAAGAGGACCCTAAAGAAAAACAAAAACACTAAAAGTAGATTCCTATTTGAAATAATTCCAGATTATTTTGAGTCTTTGTTCTTAAATATCTTTCTCTCTCTCTCTCTCTCTCTCTCTCTCTCACACACACGCACACACACACACACACACACTTCAAGAACAAAATATTCAATAAATTAAATGGATCTCAACAAATTTCTAAACTAGCATTTATTAAAAGGAAAAAAAACATCAATCTAAACAAACCTGTATATATGAATAAAATCTTGAAGATATTCATATTTAGACCGGCTCCCTAATGCCCGTGGCAATACCATCAACAAATGTGTGGCTATTTATATACAAATTCAGTCTTTACTCAAATTAAGCCATCAGGTCAACAAGTTGTTACTCAACATGGAAGCCAATCATTTAATTTTATTTAATTGAGTGATTATGCACATAGGTCATATTACAACTTCTATGTCTGCTTCCCATATAAACCTGATGAGATTATCTCAGCAAAGCCAGGATCACTATATAACAATTTAACTTGTGTCTTGAGAGTTGATGTGGTGTATACTATGGAGAATTTTTGGCAAGAAGTTTGGATGAATTCTTCTTTAATCCTTATTAACCTAGTAGAAGGTGCTCTGCAAGTAGAATAGTTCTGTTTTGTTTGTTTTGTTTTGTTTTTTTAAAGATTACTCTTGTCAGGGGAACTTATGTGAACCTTATATACCCATGAGGGACTGAGAATATAGTGCAGTGGTAGAACACTTGCCTACCATGCATAGGACCTGGATTAGATCCCCAGAACCACAAGAAAGGAAGAAAGAAAATAAATAAAAAACAATGTTAAATTATTTGTGCAAGAAGTAGTGTGGGCTGGGCACTGGACTCCAAGATAAAACCTTGTGGTAGATCCCAGCAAGTGGAGTCTTTCTTCACACTTTGCCACCCAAAGTTGGGGAGGCAGTCAGTGTTGTCTGGGTTTCAGTGGCACTGGCATCCAGCAGGGGCATGGAGTTTTCCCAGTACCAGATTTCACCATGGGAGATCTGCTCCTGGGTTTCAAGTCTAAAACCTGACTTCATTGTCTCTTCCCTTCCCAGAAGCAAGTGTCTCTCAGCAGGACTGCTTGGCATGATCACTCTTTTAATTTAATTTTTTTAAAATTTTTTAATTTTTTTTTAAGAGAGGGAGAGAAAGAGAGAGAATTTTTTTTTATATATTTATTTTTTAGTTTTCGGCAGACACAACATCTTTGATTGTATGTGGTGCTGAGGATCGAACCCTGGCCGCACGCATGCCAGGTGAGCGCGCTACCGCCAGCCCCGCATGATCACTCTTTTATTCCTACTTTTTTCAATGCACCTTTTGAATTCATTATTCTAAAAGCAGGCACTATGGTCTCTGACCTGATTTACTTAGCTGTTGTGAAGGTGGTTTGGTCCTGAGAGTCTTTCACATCTGTGTGTCTGTGGGGAGATAGTCACTGGAGCATATTAACTGCCAACTTACTTTGCTTTCTGAGTTGCAGTACTTTTAGAAAGTGTATCAAAACATTAAAAACTCTGTTACTATAGGTTAGGAATGAACAAAAATGTTTAAAACAGTAAAATATGAATTTGATGCATTGTAATTTAAATGAGAATTAAAATGTTTATGAAAAATCTTTTAAAAAATAATTTCAATAGTGTTAACCTTTCCATCATATAACTTTTATCACAGATCCTTTCTGTGTCTTGGCAAATTATTTTATTTCTTTCTAGTTTGGATCAACTTCCCACATTTTATCTTTTACACAGTCAGTTTGTGAAATATCTTCACAATTTTCTTGAAGATTTTTTAATATATCACATCCTCTGGGATGTCCTTTTTTTTTTTTTGTCACAACCAATTTTTTCATTTATGTTGATGTGACCTTCACTGAGCCCTTTGGTGACATACCTCTTTTTTTTTCTTTTTTTTTTAATAGCAGTAGTGCCAGCATTCCTACCATAATATTTTTTCTATTTGCTTCATTTATTACTGCAAAGTTATTTGCATTAAGAAATTCATATTTATGTCATACTGCCCACATAGGATTCATTGTTCATTTCTTCTTAGATGCTTTTATGATTTCAAAATTATGCTTCATGTAATATTTAATCCAAAGATCACCTATAAAAATTGCATAATCTCCAGTGATAATGTCAATAGACTGAAAATCCATCTAAAGTTAGCAACAGTTAGAATTTGGAAAAAATCCTTGATTTATTGACTGAGTTAATAAAGTTGTGCTTGATGAGAAAAAAATACATTTTCACATTTTCATTCAAGACCCTAAGAAAATCAAAATGGCTAGGAATCTTAACTGGTGTTAGTACTTTTTTAAAAGTTAAATTATTTAAGTAGAACCTCTCTACTATGGAGAATAGATAAGGATATGTATGATTCAGCCAACTACAGTGCTAAAAAACACTTTGAAGCGTACCTGTCCTTCAACTGTGGCATCAAAATTCATCCAAAAGTAATAGTTTCTATGATTTAAGTAAAAATAAATTCCATTAATCATGCAATAAAATCCACAAACTTCTGTCTGACACTGACACTGAAATAGAACTTGGCTTACTTACCCAGGTCAAGTTCTAGGAAATGTTTGCATTTTAAGGTTTATGTGGGATTTCAGATGTGTTAGTTAGAAGTGGTGGGTGATTAGATGTTCTTATATGATCTCCAGTTCATGTTCACATTGGGTGCAATCCTGGTAGATAATTCTCCCTGGTTTTTCCCATTTCTGAAGGTCTTGTGAACTTAGAACCTAACCACCAGTCTTAAAATATAGAAAGTGCCTCCATCTAGAACAAGGGGCTGGTTTGTTTATTGTCTAGTATAATAAAGTCTTCCTCCTAGATCATCCGGTGTCCCTTTTGAAGATTCTGTCACCAGAAAGATAGTCTGAGGAGTTCCTGGAAATGGGGAAGGAACTCAACCTAGGATAAGTGGGGTCTTGGTGTATGTGAAAGAAAAGAATTTCAGTGGGTGTCAGTCAGAGACACAGATATTTATTAAGAAAGTAGATTCATTTTCAAGAAAGAATCTGGGCTATCTAAACAAAGAGATAATTTGGGGGGTTCTTAGGCCCTTCTTTTAAAGGAAACTTGGTGAGGGATGGGCATGGGAAGGGTGTGTATGTGAGGATGACATCAGTCTTATGATCAAAGGACAGTTTATACCCATCTGCTCCCTCTCAGGATCCTTGTTCTCCTTTGTCTGATTAATAGATAATATTGGAAAATCCCCTAAATTATAAGTTTCTTAAGATGTTGCTTCTGTCTTCACTTGATCTATTTATTGCATGAGCTAGTTAATAATGCACAAGGTGATTTTTATAACTGAGTGAGTTTATGGTAACTCTCTAATACGATTTACAGATTTCCTAGAAATTTTGGAATGACAGATCTAGGGGAGTGACAGACCTTGAAAGGTATGAAGAACCTTAAATTAATATTAGATTTCTCTGTTCTTCTTTTTGTCTCCTTTCTACATATTGTTATTTATTCTATTATATCAGAGTTTCAGTTCCCTAAGCTCAAAGTTTCTCTCCTCCAATCAACCTACTGCATGTGCAGATGTCATTTGGTCCTCTTTGTCTTACCTTTTGGATTTGGGAATTAAGGAACCAATGTGAATGTTAACATTCTGATTTCTGCAAGTCTCATGAGTAACAATGTCTTTTGTACTTGAACTAAGTGTTTTATATCTTGTAACAGTGTTCTGGAACCTGAGGAAAGACAATCTCTCATCTTTCAAGGAAGACAAAAATCCCAGACCCTTCCCAGTTCTTAACACAATAAACTCAATTTATCTTTCAAGCTGAAAAACCAGAATATTTCAGTGCACAAACTACAGTAAGGTGCAAACCTGTAGAAGAGAAAGCATTTCAGATGTGAGCTGTGCCTTAATCACAAAATGCTGCAAATGCCAATCTGCCAGATATTTAATGAAGCAGTGTAGTGTTGCACGTGAAATTAAATGTACCTGAATCAAAAATGCTTTTCTGGGGCTGGGGATGTGGCTCAAGCGGTAGCGCGCTCGTCAGGCGTGCGGCCCGGGTTCGATTCTCAGCACCACATACAAACAAAGATGTTGTGTCCGCCGATAACTAAAAAAAATAAATATCAAAAAATTCTCTCTCTCTCTCCCTCCCTCTTAAAAAAAATGCTTTTCTTTCTATGAGCTATTATTTAACCTCCCTAGATAGCATTTTCCTCATTTATAATATGCGGAAAGTTATAATAACTACCTCAGAACTGTTACGAGGAGTATATGAGGTAATGCATAAAAGGAACTAGCACAGTACAGGATATATGAGAAGCACTCAACAAATATTTGATATTGTTTTAGAATTACTTAGGATACCTCATTAAATAACTCAAGGTCTAGAATGGAATTTTGTAAACCCTCATATTGTATACCCCTTGAGATTATCATTTAAATATTTTCGGAAGTAACCTATCCTGTGCTGAGTTCTGTTCTGCATCAACACTAGCGGTAAGATTCCTATGTAATGTTATAAAGTTTTCCCTTAAGAATTAAAGCATCTTTATACATGTATCTACAGGGACCTCTCATGAACAGCTGGCAAGTGTAGGAGATTGCCTGCATGGTGCAATCTATCCTCTCCATCCACTATCAAGCAGTTCTATTTTACAAACCTGATTACATCATTCTTCTACTAACACGCTCTTCCTACAAACTAGAGTCAAAATACTCAGAATGCAGTATTTCATATTTTTCTCATTGCTTCTTTACCCCCTCATATACTATGCATTCAGTAATATCAAGACTTTTTCATTAGTTTTTTCATTATTTTCATTTATTTTACAGATATGGTATTGTTCCCAGAAATGCCCCTATCATTTCTTCCTTGTAAAGCTTCATTCATTCTTTAGGAACCATATTACATATCACTTTCTCAGAGAAGCCATTTATGACTTTCTCCAGATAGTTAATAACTCCTTCTTCTTATTATGCAAGAATATTATCATTCTGTATACAAAATTATTATGGCATTCCTCATGATATGGAAGGTAATGATTAAGTTACATGAGTCTTTCCCTATTGTCTAACTCAGGTTTGTGTTTTCAGTGCTCAGGAATAGGAAAAACTTACTATATACCTGTTTGACCTTTGAATGAATGATGGAACAAGAATGTGTCTATTGCTATTTTATGGATTAAATTATATCATAAGAACTTACCCTTTTGAGTTTTAAGTGTGTTTATTCTCATAGACTTTTATTTTAGAATCTGAAACTGTCTGGCCATCACATTCTGCCCTATGCATTGCTGCCTCAGTCACTTTGAGCTGACATTTTCTCTGCTTGGAACATGCTTGCTTTGGGTGGTCACAAGTCTTGATCCAACAACTCCTTCAAGATTTTGCTCAATTATTTTCTCATTGAGATTTACTTGCATTAACTGGTTTAAATAGCCATTCTTCCAGAAGGCAATGGAGAAGATGGCAGACTAGCAGAAAGTGGCTTTTCTTGCAGCTTTGAAACATGGAACTCAAACAATGGGAAAACTGCTTCTCTGAGAGGTGGGCGAAAAAAGCACTTCACTAATACTCCGTATTGGACAGAGAGCCTTGAAAACTTTGGATATATTACACAAGAAAAAGGAACAAAATTGGAGCTGAGCTCCTGTTAGGAGAAGGAGAAATTTGTATACAATGTTGTAAAAGAGTAAAATGTGCTGCAGACAGGCTTGGCGAATCCTGGGATCACAGGAGCAGTCTGCCGTGGGCTGACCTAGATGCTATTCAAAAGTGTACCAGTTGATAAGCTGAATATACCCCCTGGGTCTGACTATTGTGCATGGGGAGACATTTTGGGATGTTTACACTGCACCAGTGCCAACTTAGATGGAGAACTTATATCTGTGAGTTAAGGGCTGGCTCTAATACCTTAATTGGGCAGATGCTAGCCAGTAGAACTAAACTGAGCCTAGCAAAGCAGGAGAAGTTCTGGCACAGAAAGCATTTTTCCCAGGGGTAATACAGGTCCCCTGAATCCAGCCCAGGATCAGTGGCAGGGGCTCAAGAATCTGAAAGGCAGAGTGGAGGGTAAGTGTGTGTGTGTGTGTGTGTGTGTGTGTGTGTGTGTTTGTATGTGTGTGTGGGGGGGTGAAATTGCTTAGTACTCAGGAGCAGAAAGGGAAGTATCCACAAATAACAGAAGCAGTGAAGGACTGGCTCCCCTTCACAAGAGTGGAGCCCTGGGTAGACTAGTGGGGTACAGTCTTATTGGTGCATAGATTCACTAACACTTGATAACTTCTCAAGCAATAAAATACCTGGGGTAATACCAGACCTAATCCCCACCCATGGGAGCTTCACTTACAGAAACTTATCACACAGAACCCAGCAGCATCTATATGCTGGAAGTTGAGCCAACACAACCTCCCACAGCACCCCGTCCTCCTGAGAAAGGAAGTTGAGAACAAAAAAATACCGTTTGGCACAGAAAACATTTACCCTCATTGACTATTCTGTGGTTTGTTTTTTATTAATGTGTACTTGATTGATACATGATGGAGATTTATACATTTGTACATATACATATTTGTTTCTGATTTCTCATTTCTTGAAGGAAATTATTTTTCTTTACTACATTGTTAGGGTTTTTAATTAGTGTATTTTGGATTGATTTTGTATTCTCTGTTTCACAAATCTATTTCCCTTTGTTTCTATTTCTCTGTTTTCTTTTGCTAACAATCACACTCTACTGTTCTTTCACTCTTCCTTTAATTTTCTTACTTCTATTTTTTCCTTTCTCCTCATAAACAACAACACATCCTACCTCACCTCTGCATCTGCCCTGTTCATTCTTGTAAGTACCAACCCCTTTCTACCCTCATCTCTTCTTCTGTATTCTTAATTAATGCTATTCTTAACTTCTCATAAACTAATTGTTTTATAAAATACTAACTTTATAGCAACAATTAATACAAAAAAGTCATAAATAACACCTATTGTTTGATTTTATACCAGATATAATTCATGATTACTGTATTTACTGATATAAATTGCTGAAACTACCAATTCTGTTTATTGTGTTAATTAACTTTGTAAGTATCAAATAGAAATTAGGTACTTAATTTATTGCTAAATATTCTATGCATAGTTGGTTGTAATTGTTTGGCTCCCCTCTAATCTGTGAGGCATTGGAAACCTATAGGATCGATAAAAGCTCATAGAATAGAAGCTGTGCTGCTTCAGATCCATTTGGATAGATTATTAGACACAAAAACAACATTAACAAGCCAGGGAACAAACCATCCCAACCAAACTGGGAAGCATTCCTTCTAAAAATAGAAACACAGGGATACTCATTTTCACCACTTGTATTCAACATAGTCCTCAAAACTGTAGCCAGAGCCATTAGGAAAAAGAATAAATTATAAGGAATACAAATAGGAAAAGAAGAGCTAAAATAAGCTCTGTTTGCCAACAGCATGATCCTATATTTAGAACACCCAAAAAACTGCACCAGAAAACGTATAGAACTTGTTAATGAATTTAGCAAAGTAACAGTACAAAATTAACACTAATGAATCAATTGCATTTCTACACTCCAATTACAAATCAGCTGAAAGAGAAATTAGGAATACCATCCCAATTATAATACCCCCCCTCAAGAAAAATACTTGGGAATCAATCTAACAAAAGAGGTGAGAAACCTCTACAAAGAAAATTACAGAACATCAAAGAAAGAAATTGAGGAAGACCTCTTAGAAGATGGAAAGACCACCCATGTTCTTGGATAGGCAGAATTAATATTGTCAAAATGGCTATACTACCAAAAGTACTGTACAGATTCAATGCAATTCCTATCAAAATTCCAATGATGTTCTTCATGGAAATAGAAAAAACAATCATGAAATTCATTTGGAAAACTAAGAGGCCCAGAATAGTCAATGCAATCCTTAGCAATGAATGCGAAGTAGGAGGCATCACAATCCAGACCTAAAGTTAGACTACAGAGTTAAAGTAGCAAACCAGCATATGCTGGCACCAAAAAAAGCAAAAATACTAATGCAACATAATAGAAGTCACAGAGAAAAAAACATATAAATACAGTTACCACATACTAGACAAAGGTGTCTTAAACGTACATTGGAGCATAGATAGCCTCTTCAACAAATGGACAGGGAAACTGGAAATCCATAGTAGTAAAATGAAATTTAATTCCTAACTCTCACTTTGCATAAAGTTCAGCTCAAAGTGGATCAAGGACCTAGGCATCAGAACTGAAACCCTACACATACTAGAAGAAAAAGTAGGTACAACACTCCAGTATATCAGCTCAGGAACTAAGTTTCTTAATGAGGCCTCTAAAGTACAAGAAGTAAAAACAATAGTCAATAAGTGGGATGGCATCAAACTAAAAAGCTTCTTCAAAGCAATGGAAATAATCAAAAGTCTAAAGAGAGAACTTATAGAATGGGAGAAAATATTTACCACCTGCACCTCAGATAGAACATTAATCTCCAGGATATATAAAGAACTCAAACACTTCACACCAAACAAATGAAAAGCAAGTAACTTTATAAAACAAAATGGGCAAAGGAACTGAACAGACACTGCACAGAAAAAAATAGTCAACAAATATATGAAAAAATGTTCAACATCTCTAACAATTAGAGAAATGAAAATTAAAACTACACTGAGATTTCATCTCACTCCAGTCAGAATGGCAATTATCAAAAATACAAGTAATAATAAATGTTGGTGAGAATGTAAGGGAAAAGGTGCACTCATACATTGCTGATGGAAATGCAAATTGGTGCAACCACTCTGGGAAGCAGTATTGAGATTTTTTTAGAAAACATGGAATGGAACCACCATTTGACCCAGTTATCCCACTCCTTGGTATATACCCAAAGGACTTAAAATCAGGATACTATAGTGACACGGCTGTATCAATGTTTGTAGCAGCTCAATTCACAATAGCTAAGCTATGGAACCAACCATTGTGACCTTCAATAGAAGAATGGATAAAGGAAATATGGCTTATATCTACAATGGAGTATTAGTCATAAAGAAGAAGGACTTTATGACATTTGTCAACAAATAAATGGATCTGGAGATTTATCATGCTAAGTGAAATAAGTTAGTCCCCCAAAAACCAAAGGTCAAATGCACAGTAGGGGTGAGTTGAGGGGAAGAGTAGACAATGGGGAATGGAGGGAAGGAATAGGGGATAGGCAAAGGCAAGAGTAGAATGAATTTGACATTTTCCCATGTACATATATGAAAACAACATAGTGAATCCCACCATCACGTACATCCATAAGAACAGGACTCTAACTAGAGTAAGATATGTTCTATGCTTATATAATTATATCAAAATGTATTCTGCTGCCATTTGTTACTAAAAAGAATCAATAAATAAATATTTAAAAATGCCAATTCTTCATTCTCCTCATTCTTAGTTCACTGTCTTACTTTATCCATAAAACTTATCATTCTTTAATATATGGTATAGTTGTTTAAAGTGTAATATTTATTGTCTGATTAAACTCACTATAATGTAAACTGTATTAAGGAGGAGATGTATTCTTTTTTTTTTTTTCTTCAAGAATATCTCCAATAACTGGAAAATAGCGAGCCTGGTGATTATTTGAAGGATTTACTATATGGAAAAACTATGGTAAATATTTTCACATCATATCCTATATAAATATTATATCCAATATCCTACAAAAATTGTTCAAAGAAACATGAAAGGATTTGACTGATGATATTTAAATAGATCTGGGAGTGCCCCAACATGATTTCATAGTTCTACCCAGGACCTGGACGGATAGATAAGAAAATTGATTGGTTCCTGTGTTTACATAGTGGGTGTATTATGTTCATTACATAGTAAGTGTATTAAAAGAAGCATTCAACAAATACTTGATATTGCAGAAAAGTTACTTAGGTACTTCACTAAATACCTCAATGTCTAAAATGGAATTTTGTAGACCTCCAAAGCCTACATCCCATGAATTGTGATTAAAATATTTTTGCGAACAGCTTATACTATTCGGATTTCTAAGTTTAGATAGATGATAGATAGATAGAAGATAGATAGAAATTTGTATACAACAAATACAGCAGATATTGTTATATTTATTTAACATTTTAAATATTAATGAGTATGCAAAATATCCAAACATTTGGTAAATAAAACCACCTTTTCTTCTCTTAGTGATTGTATTGGTTGTTTTGCAATATAATAATTTTAAAGCATCTTTGAAAGCTAAGAACTAAGATAAGCAACAGAAGGGCATGGTAAAAACAGTCTATTAATATGCATACTCTGCTGAAGCAGAACAGAACAGAAAATGGGGATGGGAAAAATGGGGGTTGGGTCTGTTACTCATCCTATGAATCACTGGTTGCGTGCCTGAAAAAATACAGATCTTTCATGAGGAACTCAAGCTCTTTTGAACCAAAGGCTTAAGTAACCCTTGGAGGAAATGGTAGTTTATAATTGGTTTTTGAATTATTATTTAATGTTACACCTGGGACGAATTCCCATCAATCACATGAATTTTTCTCATATAAGATATCACACTAACAGATATAGATATGAATTTAATAAGTAGCACTCCATTTTCCACTTGATTTATGTATTTAGGACCATACCATTTATACTAATAGGATTATAAGATCATTCAGATATTTGCTTGCTATTTGGTTGTTCAGTGAGTTTTTGACTTTTATTCTGAAAAGTTCCCAAATGATTCAAATTGCATTAACTGTAAAAAAAAAAAAAAAAAAAAAAAAAAAAAAATCACTGCTTATTTATGTCTAATAGAAAGGGAATCCAGTTAAAGGCACTCTTTTTAGTTTTGTTTTTTTATTAATGGCATTTATGCTGATAAATAGAGAACGAAGAGAAAACTCAAGGGCAGATTATTCTTTTTTTAAATTTTCTTTTACCCTTTCTAAAATGTTCTTTTGAAAGTTTCTTTGTTTATGGATTTTGTAAATGTAGTCAACCCTTGAATTCTCAAATTTATTAATCAGGATATGGATGGCATCCAATCTGTCACAAAATAAAGATTTGAAGAGATTTTTTCTGAAATTGATGCAGTTATAAAAAGTCAAATTACACTTGTCCCTCAACTTCCTAAGAAGCCCAATTGCAATTCTTTTTACTGTTTCATAAATTCAAAACGGAATATCATGTAGCTCATCTTTCAATTGTACTTACTTTGTCTTTTAAATGGCCCATACACTTTCATTAATGCCAGACAAATAAACGTCTATTCCTGTTTGCCTTCTTCTTACTGCTTTACCAATGGTTTTCCCACCATCATATATATTTTATAATATATGAATATTTTCTTGTTAAAAATATAGGTATATATTTATCTCCTTCCTTTTTTTCTTTTTCCTTTTTTTTTTTTTTTTTGAGAAAAATATATCCTGTCTTTGGAACAGACATGATCCAGTACAAACACTGTTTGTGATTTCCTATTTTTCCAACATTTATTTATAGAAGCATGTGGGTATCAGAAATATGCCTCCTTTAATTATTTCTGTGATTATTGAGAAAATGACTGTCTACCTTAGTTGATTTGAGATGTGCCACTATGGCATGATTTCCAACGGCCTTTTCCCTTGAAGAACTAACATTTAGGGGCTGGAGTTGTGGCTCAGTGGTAGAGCACTTACCTGGCATGTGTGAGGCCTTGGGTTCAATCCTCAGCACTATATGTAAATAAATAAATTAAAGAATCATTTACAAATAATTTTTTTTTAAAAAAATAACATTTAACAAATTTAAGTTTTGAATTATATAGGAAATTCTAGTGTTAGCTGTTTTTTTTTTTTTTTATATTTTCACCTTCTTTGGTAAAAGACTTTATGATATACTTCTTTCATATAATTTTCAGTACCTCAGAATTGCAGAGATGTTGCATTATGTTAAAAAATGCTGTTACTATTTTGGTTTCACCTATTACCAAACATTAAAAGATATAGTTATTTTGTAATAAAAATAAGAATTATACATCAGGTAATATAAAACCTTAGGCATTTTTTTCACCATTTATTATATAAATGAAACTTGCCATTAATTCATTTCCTAATGTCCTTAACTATCAGACTATTTTCACGTTTTTTGCCTTGGCTCTTCTACTGTTGTTTTTTCAGTGATATGTAACAGTAAAATGTATTTTTTATATTTGTTCTTTTTGGTTATATATGACAGTAGAATGTATTTTGACATATCATGGAGTATAACCTCCCAATCTTCTGGTTGAAAGTAATTTGGAGTCACAATGGTTGTGTATTCATATATGAACATAGGAAAGTTATATCTGAATTATTCTACTGTCTTCCCAATTTCCATCACCCTCCCTTCCCCATCCCCCCATCCAATCTGATGAACCTTCACTGCCCCCTGCCCAACTACTGAGAGTAAGCATCCACATATCAGAACATTCAACCTTTGGTTTGTGGGGATTGGCTTATTTCACTTAGCAGGATAGCCTCTAGTTCCATCCATTTACCAGCAATGCCATAATTGCATTCTTCATAGCTGAGTAATATTTCATTGTGTGTATGTACCATGTTTTCTTTATCCATTTTTCTTTTGAAGGGTACCTATGTTGGTTCCAAAGCTTAGATATTGTGAATTACTCTGCTATAAACGTTGATATGGCCACATCACTATAATATCCTGATTTTAAGTCCTTTGGGTATCTAACAAGGAGTGGGATAACTGGGTCAAATGGTGGCTCTATCCCAAGTTTTCTAAGAAACCTCCATGCTGCTTTTTAAAGTGGTTATACCAATTTGCATTCCCACCAATAATACACGAGTGTACCTTTTCCCCCACATCCTTGCCAATATTTGTTACTTGTATTCTTGATAATTGCCATTCTGACTGGAGTGAGATGAAATCTCAGCGTAGTTTTAATTTTCATTTCTCTAATTGCTAGTGATGTTGAACATTTTTTTTATATATTTGTTGACCAATCATATTTCTTTTTCTGTGAAGTGTCTGTTCAGTTACTTACTCCATTTATTGATTTGGTTATTTGTTTGTTGTGTTTTCTTTTCTTTTCTTTTCTTTTTCGGTGTTAAGTTTCTGAGTTCTTTTGTGTATCCTGGAGATTAATGTTCTATCTGAGGTGCAAGCTGGAAAGATTTTCTTCCATTCTGTAGGCTCTCTCTTCCTGTTCTTTATTGTTTGCTTTGCTGTGAATAAGCTTTTTAGTTTAATACAATCCTATTTATTGGCTCTTGATTTTACTTCTTGTGCTTTTGGAGTCTTGTTGAAGAATTCAGCTTCTCAGCCGACATGATATAGATCTGGGCCTACCTTTTCTTCTGTTAAGTGCAGGGTCTCTGGTTTAATGCTTAGGTCCTTGATCCACTTAGGGTTGAGTTTTGTACAGGGTGAGAGATAAGGGCTTAATTTATTTTGCTACAGATGGGTTTCCACTTTTCCCAGCACCATTTGTAGATAGAGGCTATCTTTTCTCCAATGTATGTTTTGAGTGCCTTTGTCTAGTATTAGATAACTGTGTGTTTTTCTCTTTGTATTATATTTTGTACCCTTGATCTTCATAAATTATACTATGCCTCACAATGGAAATATCAGTGGTTACCATATCCTGATCTTGTACTACCTAGGTGACCTGGCTGAATTTCTATCTCACCCTATTTTTGTTTAGCTTTGAAAACAGTAGAGCAGAAGTTCCTCTTTAAGTAAGTTCGGCAAAGCCAACTAACCAACTCGATCTCAAATGGCTGCCAGAGTGACCAACAGACAATCTGACTTCATTATTATTCCATCTGACTGTAAACTACACCCCAGCATCATAACCATTGACAACTGCCATGTCAGTAATCAGAAGAACCATAAAAGGATCAAAAAGAGGTGTCAAAGCCCCAGAAAATTAGTCCTTCCCTGAAAAGACAGGAATATTCTTCCTTTGTTATTGTAGACCTCTCTTTAATTTCTTTTACCCTATATCTCCAGGCTCCCAGTCCACAGGACTCAAGAAGCTGATCTGTGAGTTTATCTTCCACTTCTCTATTTTTACCAACAATTAAAGTCTCCTTCACTACTCAGTCGGTGCTTGATCTTGTTATTAATTCTACAGTTCTAAGAGGAAAAAAGGACCTAATTCAGGGTCAAAAATTGGTACAACATATGCTTTAAAATTTTATTGCCTCAATGGTACATGCTAGTAATCCCAGCGGCTCAGCAACTGCAAGGCGCTAAGCGACTCAGTGAGACCCTGTCTCTAAATAAAATACAAAACAGAGCTGGGAATGTGGCTCAGTGCTCGAGTGCCCCAGAGTTCAATCCCTGGTACCCCCTCAAAAAAAATTATGTCATATTAATAGACTATAAAAACAATAAATGAGATTTTTTAATTATGTAATATATATAATATATATATGTGTGTGTGTGTGTGTGTGTGTGTGTGTGTGTGTGTGTGTATATATATATAATTTCAGGGATAATTAGCTACATTGTCTTTGTATTCTGATTCATAAAAGAGTAAAATTACATATTAATTTCAGCACAAATATTCTAAGGCAAGTAACCATCAGACTGAGTCACCATTATGTTCATACAGCAGTTAATAAGTAAGTGTATGCCCATACTGGTGGCACTGTAACAGCCATCATAGGACACAAAGATGATTATTATGCAGTTGATACATGTCAAAATGTATTTGAAAACTGTGCTGCAGAGAAAAACCATCCATCAAACCAGAGGTACTATGGATGTCCCCAGTCACCAGTTCTCATGATTCCACCAGAAATATTTTCAGACAAGTTCCTCAGAGTCGCAGGTATGAGATTTTTTTAGAAATTTTAGGGAAAGAGGAAAAGGGGGAAATTCTTAAGGGTCCTCTCAGATTAGAGATAGAATGTCACACCCCTCCTTCCTCCTATTTTATTATGGGTTCCAGGTAAGTTTCCAGAAAGTCCCACCCAGATCAACTTCTTGACTTCTCATTGAAGTCAAGAGTTGGACTGGCTCAGATTTTTATGTCCCCACCGCCCATGGCCTTACCCTATGGAGGGGAGAGTTTGCTATTATGGCATTCTTAAGACTCAAGGAAATTCTGAGCCCCCTTGGCCTGTGCCAATCAATTCTAATTGGAATATGTTCTTACCTATTTTATGGTTAGGGACTATCTCTTTGAGTCCCAGAACCTGATCTGCATGAAGGTCACAAAGTCTCTTAGGGTGACTTATGTTCTTATCAGGCAAGGAGGAACCTATTGGGCATACACTTCTCCTGCAGATAACTGTTTGTTGAGGAATGTTACATATCCTATTGACTCAAGACAGGCAGAGTTTTGGGTAAACTGCTCTTTTAAAAGAAAGCATATGGGGTCAGCACAGTAAGCCCATTTCATAGATTTATCCTCTTAACCTCATGTTCCCACCTCTCAGATCTATTACTTATCAACTAAATATACATATATAATAATATGCCAAGCAATAATGTGAATTATTATCAAATAAACATATAATAAATATTAATGTGCTAAAGAATATAGATGTAATAATATAGTAATATTCATATTGAACAATGTTCATATTTAGCTTTATGAGGTATTATTCTTCTCACAAATATATATCTTTTGGCTACCACAACTCTGAAAAGAATTTTCTGCTCAAGCCATATGGAACTTTTCAAATTTTTCCCAACTGTGTTCTGCTGTTTGAAACCACATAATCTTTATCACTATCCTCAGATATAATTAATATCTCCTTCCATTATCATTATACTTATTCCCCCAGAATGTTAACTACTTGCTGATCCATCTCTTCTCCATATCAAATTATAAGCAACTTAAAGGCAGGGATAATTTGCTTTGATTTTTTTTTTTTTTTACTTACAATATGCAAGTCAGTACATAATGAAATGATGAATGAATGTGTGAATTCCATCAATGTATAAGTGAGTATATGAAAGTGTGAGTGAACCATTAAATGTGTAATGGTTATTTATTCTGGAATACAAGCAACCATGAAGAACACAGTTTCTTTATTTACCATTTGTAAAATAACTGAGAGGAAAAAGGAACCGTGTTTAGATATTATAAGTTAGAAACCCATTCTCTTTTTTTTAAAGAGTAAAATACTAATAATTAAAGATCTGGAGATTGTACATAAAAAATCTGTTTATTTTTTCCTTTGAAAAATCACAGATTTGGCAATTTATGCTATGTATTCCTAAATGACAACCATTAGATAGTAGCTGCACTCTTTAATGTGGCATTCACAGTTTTCATTTTTATATTCTTACATACAGAATGACCCTTTCATTACCAGTACATGAATTTGACCCCCAGGACTCAATGAGCTTTATGAAAGCACTAATCTGGATTATTTAATGTTATATACCACCATTCTCAGTAAAAAAGGAGTGATAGACATTTTAGAAAGAGGAAACGGAATGGTTAAGTATGTAAACATTGAGCATATTTAGAATTAATGAAAAAATATTTAGAAGGTTTTATCAAATCTTAACATCAAATCAATATGAGCCCAATCTGGTGGCACATGTTTGTAATCCCTGCTACTCAGGAGGCTGAGGCAGGAGGATTCCAAGTTTGAGGTCACTTCAGCAACTTATCCAGACCCTATCTTAAAAACAATAAATAAACCTGGGGATATAGCTCAGTAGTACAGCATTTGCCTAGCATATGTTCAGCCCTGGTTCAATTTCCAGTGTTGCAAAAAAATAAAAAACAGTGTAGGGTTTAAGAGCCTAAACTTTGTGTACAGAGATCTGGTGAAGAACCTTGCTAGATTGGAAAAAATTGCCTAACTTTTCAGTGGTTAAGTTTCTTCAGAGGAGAAATTGGAACAAAAATAATTATAACAGTGTAGATCTACCTCTTAGATTTATTGTAAGGATTGAATGTGACAACTTATATGAATGTTTGATTGAATGTAAAGAATTTTGACATTTCTTGTAGCCTGAGATGAATTTCTGAGCCCTACAGAGAGAAGGTGAAAATGTTTTGAGAAGGTCTATGAAAGAAAGGGGGAACACATGCAGCAGTGCCTGGATCCTCATTTTGCAACACTAGTGGCCATCTCAAAGGCCTATACTCTTGTTTTCAAATGTACATGATGTATTTAGACACAGTAGTAGGTTGCAGATGATCTATCAGGAGATGGTGGATGACAAAGTGGAAAGTATCTCCACTCCATACTGAGTGGAGACAGTGGTAGCTAGCAACTGGTGTAACAGTAGCAGGTGTGTTCACAAGGCATTTTCAAAAGGATGCTGAGGGTCACTTCATAGGTAGCTGATATCCTTAGTAATAAGAAGAGGCAAAGACCACTAGTATTTATGTGCTACTGGTTACTATGACCCTAACAATTATACAGTAACAAAAAATGTGCATTGATATTCAAACTTTCTATTTACACTTTCTCCTGGGTATAACAGAAGCAACTCTGTATTTACCAAAACCCATTTTAGTGTACCCTGTTTTCCCTGGTACACAGCTAGAGGACATAACTGAGCCTTTCATTAGGTGTGGCCAAAGGGCTGTGGGAGTGCTACACACAATTCCAGGGCTGGCACATAAAAGCATCCAGCATGAGCCTATAAACTTTTTCTGATGATCAAATACAGAAAAATCTTGAGCCCTCCTGACTGAGAGAGCCACAGGATTTAAAAAACCTAGATCCCTGAATAAAAATGAGGCAAGCTGCACCAACCAGAAACATCTTCACTGGGTTTGAGTGAAAAAGAAACTGTATTAAGCCACTGATGTTTGGGTATTATATACCCTAACAAATAAACCTAGTCAACCACATATACTGAAATCCCCTTTCTTCACATCTTTTTAGTTGATTATCTCTCTTCGTCTATGTTAATCAGAAAAAAGTAACAGCCAGAGCTGGCTGAAACCAGAAACCACAAGCAGTCTTTGTTCACAAGTAAGGAGTTATTTGATCTGTCCCACAACCATCGTTATTTCAATCCTTGCATTGTCTACCTGAGAACCATCAAGAGCACTGTTTGTCTTTTTTGGTTCCCCATCTGGAAGAAAGTAGACATGTTCAAACTTCCATTCCAGAAGTATTGTTAAAAAAAAAATCTCTGCACACTCACAAATCAGTACTTTTCTCCCTGAAATAGGGTGTTGACCTCAAACAAAAACAGGTTTAGGCTACATCGACATGGGTGACCATGTGTGGCATAAAATAGACTTTCCAGCATGCGTTTATTTGGCAATGACTTAAAAGTACAACCAGATGTTTTCATGGAGAATAGCTCTTTTAGACACAAATGTTTCCAATTTAAATACATTTGTTTTGACTCTACTTTGCTGCAGATGGAAAACATCCATTTTCTTTCTTTCCAGTGGGGATAGACGGTGAACGTTGGCAAATCTCATAGAGAATGATTACCAGGGTAGACAAAACTTCAGTGAAAGCCGTATTTCCATAAAGAGAATTTAAAGAAGACAACTTTGCATTTTAAATAGTTGGCTCTTTAAAGAATATTTTTCCCTCTAATTTGTACCATAAGTCCTAAACATCTGTATGTGTTTGATCCTAGAGAACTATCTTACTTTTAAGAGATAAGTCAAATGGATCTATTCAGAATGACAGCATAGCTTCTGGGTATACCATCAATACTACCGATAGAGAATAGATATTTAAGATTTTATCAAATGTGTATTATGTGGGAGTGTTTTATCAAATTTGCTTGCAACTGGCAGGTTGAAAAAAAAATGGGAACTTTATATAACATTATAAAAATAACAGAAAAAGTTCTCTTATTTTTTCAAGAACAAACTGATGCGTACGTGACAAAGTCAAAAATGATCTTGGCAAGAGTATGCATTTCTGTTTTAAGAACCTAGGAATTAGTTATATTTTAACTCATAAAATACAATGTTTTCTTTAAACAAATTATTCTTAACATTTGTTGTTTTAGCTTAATTTTATGATTTGTGAGAAGCTTTTTAAAAGTTAAAAAAAGGTTTTTAAATTTTTTCCCCTTAAGTGAATAAAACACTTAAATGAATAAAAAAGTCTGAATACTGTTTTGAGCACTAAAATTGTAATTATAATTTCCCCCTGAAGAGTAGTCTCTGTCCGGCAAAATATACCAGGAAAAAAATTTAAAAGGAAATAAAATTGTCACAATGAATATTATTTTTGTCATTGCATTGATGCAAGAACCATTGGTTTCCCTTATGTCTTCCTACTATCAAGTGTTTCATTTAAGATTTTGTTCATCATGGAAGGTGTTCATATATGTGTTGTTTAGTTTTTCCTTCCAAATAGCATTTATCTGTATTTTTCAAATACTATTTGATTAATCTTTTTTTTTAATAGAATTTCCAATAAGTGAAAACAATGTTATTTTGCTAAAAATGTATCCACTCACTCACTCTTCATTCTAGGTTAACGACTGAAGTTTTTGTCACTCATGTAAGGTCACCTTAGACTCACACAAGATATTGGTCTTATTGATATTACCTGAGGGGAGAAATCAAGGTTTTTCCAAGATTCTAGTTAAAGAGAAGAACACTAGGAATTTGTCCTTGTTGCAAAAACTTTCCAGTGTCTCTCCAAGTTTGCTGCCATTGGTTGAAAAATTTATTTTTGCCAGATCACAGAGTTGGATGGGATTCTGCAAAGAGGTATAGTCAGAAATTGCTTAGATGATCCATTAGAGTTGACTGTTGACTGAGAAAAATATATACCTTTTGCTTTTATGTAAGCAGAGTAAAATGGACTTTCCCAAATTAGCTAGTATTATCTGGAAAGAAAAAAAGTACCATAGTATTTGTCCACTTACATGCTTTCTCAATAAACTTATTCCAATTAATTTGTAAATTATAGTGATAATAGCAAAAATTTTCACTATACTATTACTCAATATGATATACTATATATACTGGGAGTTGGCAGTGGGCAAAAAATAGAGAAGACTCTCTTCCACATGAGCTAAATATCAAGTTATGCTGCAGTTAATTTAAAAATCTGACAGCCCTATTTTTTTAGATTGTTTACCATCATAAAGTTACTAAAAAGCAGTCAGTAGGAACATTTTCTATTATAAAATATACTCATCGTTTTTAAAAAATCTGTTGGAATATCTATCATGGGTTTAAGCATAGCTTTTGTTTCCTTTAATTAAGTGTCATAATACCTTAGCCTATTTTAAATATTGTCCAGTACATTTGCTTTGTTTCCATATTTTCTAATACAAGAAAGAAATATATTTTCTCACATTCAATCATCTAGGCAGTTGTTTTTAAAACTCTGTGAGAAAAATATGATAGAACATTAAATCACCATGGAATTGTTTTTAAAGCAATATTTGAAAATAAAATCAAACTTCTAAGCCTATAGGAAAAATAAATAAAATTTTACATATTATTTCCCAAGTATTATAATAGGTGTTATTTTAAAATTAGCCCATAGAATTTTTTTTATTGTCTGTTATGGTTGATAAATCAGTTTCCAGATTAGTAACAGGGATTTGCTTAAATAATTACTCTTTAATTACCATTGTTATCTCATCTTTATGAGATATTGGTGTAAGGTCTTTATAGTTCTTTATGAAAGTAATGCTTATGAATATAACTATTGACCTGTTAAATTTTTCTTAATATGTTTACTTTCACTATTTTACATGTATTTTAGATCGGATGGGTTTTTAATATTTCTGAGCTTATTCATGTAGTTTTCACCTATTCTCATAAATGCATATGTGCCCCTTTTTAAAATCAGAAATTTAATGGATCCAGTTGTTATTTTCTAGTCCTTTATAGTTTCAAAATATAGTCCGATTTGAGGTGAAAAGCACTCTAATGATTATCTGTAACACAGATGTTAAAAAACAATGCTCTATACTTTGTGAAAGTTAAAAAAGGTTAAATTTTAGGAATTTGAAATAAAAGTAAATTTGTGAATTTGTGACATCATTTTTCTTTGTATAAAAAAATTAAGAAATTTGTTGTTAAAAATATGGCACAAAAAGACTAAAATAATGAATGGAGTGAACAATAGTTTCCTCTCATATATGATGTCATGGACCTAAGGGAATTACTAGGCTCTGCATCTGGTCTGTGATGACTAACAATGAGCAATCAGATGAAGGATCTTGATTCAGTAAAACTGAGTAACCACAGAAAGGTAAAACATCCTATGATAGCAACACAGTGGTAAACATGGAAAAGCATGGTCCTATAAATCCAAAACACTTGTCTTTAAATTTATTTAATAAATATTTAACACAATTCATTAAAATGTATCAAAAATTAAAGTTTCTATTATTCTCACCACAAAGAATTACTTAAATTCAACATATTAAGATCCACAAACTAAAAATGTAAAACATTACATAAAACAAATGAGATTTAAACAAAAACTCAAAAAGGTAATTAAAAGAGTAGAAACTTGATAAACAAGAAATTGACTTATATCTATATTTGTACAAATTCAATTTTGGAGACAATAGGACAACGTAATAACACAGTAAGCCATCCAGAAGTGGAAAAACTCTGGGATATTATAGTTATCTTCTACTGTGTTCTCCACCTCCAATGGGAAGGCCTAGACACTAATATCCTTGAAATCCAGGTTTTACTGGGATTTTTAAGTCCTTTTGTAACTTTAACTTTTTCACTTCAACCAATGCTTTACCTTTTTATTTATTTTCAAAACCAAAAAGAGTAACAAACATTTCAAAATATATTCTTGAGTGAATGAATGTGACACTATTCTTATTTAGTTTTTACCTTGGTTATTATTATTTAACATTAAACTATATCAGTTGATAGTGAATAGGAAAATTACTAGAATCTTAAGGTTGTTTGATAATAATATGGAATCATATTGGCTTCTGATGAAAATCAAAATCTTGACATCATACCTGTAGGCTAATTGTAAGTAATGCACAAAGCATTTTTTCCTATGTACAAATAATTTATACTGAAAATAAAAGCAAATAGTTAGAAATGAAAATTTAATCTGCAAATTGCCAAGGAGATGTAGCTTAAAGTTCACAAAGCATGGGTGACGATCTGGTTCTAATTTTTGCATACCAATTCTGTGCTTTTGAAAAATTATTTAATTTTTTCTAAGTCTTACTTTCTTCTTCAATATAGCAGGGTTAAATTCCTTTTCTAAAATATCCATGAGAATTAAGTGAGAAATTTTATGCAAAGTTCTTAAAACTAGATGCATACTAACTATACAATAAAGGCTGGCTAATCCTATTCATAATAATAAAAATAATAATACCTTTTAAATTATTTAAGTAAGTTTGTGATTTTTCCTGTGTAGACAAGTCATAACAACATGATTACATGGATACAATAACTATTTGCTTTTAGATTCGTGTGCTATAGATACTAAATGACATATGTAGGCCAGTGCTCCGTAGAGAATGACCAACTTCTGAATGACCAACTATAAGCAAGCACAATGCAGTTTCTCTGCCAGTAGTTGCATGTGCATTTATAATTTTGTTAGTTCTCTGTTAGCAATGGAAAATACAGCACTAAACCTTTTATTATGGCAGAAAGCAACTATCTCATACATGTTGTTAAAGTCATGTTTAATTACTTCTCTAAGCATAAAGAAAAAACTTTTTCATTAAAAATTCACATTTTTTAAAAAAATATTTATTTTTTAGTGGACACAATATCTTTATTTTACATTCATGTAGTGCTGAGAATCAAACCCATTGCCTCATACATGGTAGGCGAGCACTCTACCACTGAGCCACAATCCCAGCCCCTAAAAATTCACAATTTAAGAGACTGTAATTTGGTATTGCAAAAATGACACCATGGTAATATAACACATTTTTTTAATGATAAGAGAAGAAGACATACAATGTGTCCAACATGCTCAATGAAATGAAGTAAAATAACTTGACCTTATGCTTTATGAAAGGTAATTGTAGAGTAATTAAATTTAAAAAATGTTAGAACTGATTTATCACACAGTAAGCATGTGAACAACTTATTTATCACAAAACATATCATGTTTTGGATATTATATTTAGAAATATAATATGTCAAATTAAATTGGTTTCCATTTGAATTCCTTGACTGTTTGTAGTTATAAATAAGTTTTTGGCTTATAGCTATATTTTATCTACAAACATTAGAAGCTTATCCCACTATATATAAACCATTTCCAGTTTAGTAGTACATTGTAAGCCAACTTAGTGGAGAAGAAGATCCATCATTTTATTTTGCTCATGGATCCTGTACATAATGGGAATTGTTCAGTTCCACAGTAGTTGAGAAGATTCAGATGGCTACAGGTGACCCAAATTTGTTTATGGCAAGCATCATCTGGAGGCCTCTTCACTCAAATATCTAGAGCTGGGAAGAATCTAAGAATGGCTCAGCAGGGAATGTCTACACATGTCTACACATGTCCTCTCAGTTGTGCTTGGAGTTTTCTCAGACACCATGGCTTCAGACCTTACATTATGACTCAGGAATCCAGTATCAATTTAACTAGGAAATAAGATATCTGATCTTTTATAACAGCCTCAAAAGTCACATTGCATTACTCCTGCCATACTCTATTGGTCAAGTAATCACAGCACACTCAGGTATAAAGTAAAGGAACCTAGATTTGACTTCCTTCTTGGAGAAATATTAGAGAATTTGCTGTCATTTAAAAAAATACACTAATGATTTATATACATTAATCATTTATATGTTCCATTAGAAAAGTACACTCATCCTTTTCCAAGGCCCTGAAATGACTGCATTAAGATCAAGCTCATGGTCAAGAATCTCTTGTATACAGATGAGGCCCCTCAAATGCAATTTATTGCTTACATTTCATCTAGGCCTGCCTCTGTCCTACCACTACCACCACATCTGACATTCAATGGTACAATTATGCCAACAGACATCATTTTCAAATAAACAAAAGAGAAGTTACCCAATAGTGGTTAGCTAATAACAATTCTAAAAACTAGTCAGGCTCACATTTGTTTAGGACCCAAGTCTGCTCCCTGAAAATGATTATCTGTAGCATGTGATACATCTGATATTTGAGTCATACTTTCTCTTCTTAGGCCATTTTATATTTTAGTTTACTGCCAATGGAAGTTTCGGGATATGATGACCTTGTTTATGTTTTACTGTCTCTCTTTCAGTTCAAACGTATAATTCATTTAAAAAGTCAGTTTTTATAAAGTATGTTGACACCCAATTCAAGTCTTCATACATGTACTTTGTATAATAATGTCCATCACATTACACCAAACTTCTATACAAACGGAGATACAAAAATTGTGGTATATATGTGTATTAAGAATTGTAATACAAAATCAGCATTTCTTAATAAAAATTTTTTAATAAAATTCCCCGTATTTTCATTCCATTCCAAAATTATTATTGTCTTGTTTTCTATTTTGGTATAACAAGTCCATAAATCTTAATGGGGAAACAAGAACAACATTATTTTATCTTGTGATTGTTTCTTCTGTGCTTCAAAATTTAAAAAAAAAAAAAAAGAGAGAGAGAGAGAATAGCATTACCTTAGATTAGGTAGAAGGAAGTGAAAGGAGGGGAAGGCAGGGGATGTGGGGAAAAGAAAGGCAGTAAAATGAAACAGACATTATTACTTTATGTATGTGACTGTATGACCAATGTGGTTCTACAATATGTATACTCAGAAAAATGAGAAATTATATCCCATCTATGTATGATTTATCAAAGTATATAAGTGCATTCTACTGTCATGTATAACTAATTAAAAATTTTAAAAGTCAGTTTTTATGCCTAATTATGATTTAATCCATTAGACAAGAGCCATATCTACAATATCTTCCACTTAAATATTTTACTACCTTAAGTACCACTTTGATGGGACTGCTAGAGGAAAAAGCCTATAAGATTCTAAGAAATCCTAGTACTTTACAGCTTCACTAAGGCCTGCCCTTAATAGCCTGCTGTGGTCTCACATTTTTCTGAAACATCTATGTCAAAACATCTTAAAACTTTCTGAGATATTAACAAAGTTTTCTCTTAAACCTTGACTTCATTTTTGCTGTGAAGTAATGTTTTCCTGACAATGTTCAGGATCTGATCATTGATTTGAAAGGTTTTTTACTTTGAGAACTCTTTGCTTAAGAGAGTTTGTTTTGGTTTCTCTGTATTTTCTTGAAATCCTACTTGAAAAGTGAGGAGTTTGATTTCTAGTTCATGTTTCTACTCTAGAATTTTATTATAAGCAGATACAGGAATCTGGGTACTACCTTTAACATCATGGTTTAAAGTTTCCTTAGCTATAATATTGAGTCCTTTGGGTTCTTTTCTCTCTCTCTCTCTCTCTCTCTCTCTCTCTCTCTCTCTCTCTCTCTCCAGGTGCAATGATGCCAAATTTTCTACTACGTGATAAGAGAGTCCTCTTTCCTCAATCTTCCTATAACATTTTTTTTCTTAATTCTCTTTAGCCTTCTATATGTACTCTTCAAGGACTGGAAGATTTCCATGTATTTGATGTAAGTCAGCATTTCTCAGATTTTTAATAAAATTCCCCATATTTTCATTCCATTCCCAAATTGTCTTGTTTTCTATTTTGGTATAACAAGTCCACAAATCTTAAAGACAAAAAAAAAAAAAGAAGAATAAAACCATTTTATCTTGTGTATGTTTCTTCTGTGCTTCAAAATTTTAAATGATCACAGTGGCAATAGCTTGCCTCTCCTTTACAGTATTTGAAACCTCAGCTGGAAAGATCAGAACATCAGGGGGTAGCTTAAATTACCAGAGTTTGGAGGATCTGGAAGCTTCTAAGCTTTTACGTCTGATACTTGAGCTAGGAGGACTAGAAGGCTAGTCACAGTTGTGAGTCCTGCATAGAACAGATACACAATTTCTCAATTTGGCATGAACTTCTTCACAGCATATTTATAAGGCACTCAGACTTCTTATGTGATGACTAAGTTCTCTAAAAATGAATGTTCCAGCAAGAAGAACAGTCCTTTTTGCCTAACTTGGACAGTTACATAGAATAAATTCTTGTAGGTTATGTACTAACAGGCCTGATTCAAGTAAAGAAGGATAGAATCTACTTTTCTATTTGAATAAGTGTAAAAAATGATGAAAACCTGTTCTAAAACTATCATAAAATATAAATAATAATCAAATAGTAATAAATTTTATATTTCATAATATAAAATAAATCAATATATTCTTAGAATGTTTAACATATTTTTGAAAAACCTACCTAGAGTTTTTATACAAATATCCATCTTAAGATATTTCTTTCGTTTATATTGATTTCAATAGGCAATGACACACTATTTACTAAATTGATCAAAATGTCAATATCTGATGTATAGACAATTAATTATAGTTATAAATATTATATGTAATAGAGATAATCAAATTCACACAAAGCAAATTGAAAATCAAAATATATTTGCAAATGTGTTGTACTTTCTTTTTATTAGTCTTTTCAATTAATCAAAGTACAGTCTTCTCTGATGATTTGTTTAATCATTCGAGTTCTTTTATATTTTCTCCACAATTGAAAAAAAATCAGAATTATTAGAATGAAATGTGGGATCAAATACATAAGCAGTTTTACATTAATTTTTTAAATGAAATATTTTATTCAAGACATGATAGAATTTTCAGGATTACATACATAGGAAGAGAGAGAATGTATAAGTTGACTAGAAACTTTATTTCTCCCTAGAGCCATTTCTTGTTCTAGAAGTTGGAGGTGAGAAGCAGAGTAATTAGGCAAAGGTTTCAGAAGAATCAGATATCATTAAGAGGATATTAATAAGTCCAACAAGTTTTCAGATGGAGCTCCAATGGACTACATTATAGGAAGCACACTATGAAATTTACCAGTTTCATAATGATAAAAGCTCATATTTGAAAACTTTGCTAAATTACAAATATTATCATAAAACAGGAAACAAATGTTGATAACAAAATTGAAAAATTAAAAGTGCAATAAGGGAAACTGAGAAATTATTAGATGAGATTAGGCAATGTTGAAGAGAGATTTATCAAATTGGAAGATAAAGAATATCCATCCTAAAGTTACAAAGGTATGTAAGTGTGGGAATTACGCAAAAAAAGCATTACAAAAATATATTATTTTAAAAAATTTCTAATATATGTGTAATTGTATAAATGGGGAAGGATAAAATAATTTGGAGGAAAAATATTTAAAGTGGAAATAACCAAGAATATTGTAAAGCTGACAAAAGACAAGTCATAAGTTCTAGGAGCACTACATTAACCTAAATAAAATAAATTCAAAGAAAACAGCACCAATGGCACAATATACATTTGCTTGAAACTAAGGGGAAAAAAGGACATTTCAAAAAAATTAGCATTAAGGTAGCAAAAAAAAAATGGTGTAATCACCAACTTCCCACTAAGAATAATGGATAAAAGAAGATAGGATTATTGTGTTTTCAAAAGGTATAACACACTTGCAAACTAAAATATATATCCATAAAACTTCTATGAGAAAGTATAACAGAATAACTATGAATTTTTATGTAGGCATTTTTTTGCATAAACAAAAACCTCAGCCACTGAAGAAAAACATAATTCTTTATTAAAATTATAAATTTTTTATTTTTATTCATCATAAATTACATTAAATGAATTGAAAAGCCACAGACCTTTAAACAATGTTCTTAATAAATATACCTGTAAAGGACTTTCAAGGAGAATATATTACAAATACTTCTAATAGTAATTAAAAAAATAGGCAGAACAAAAAAAAAGTTTAACTATTTGCAAAGCCTTTACAAAAATATTTTTGATTGACTAAAAGCTCGTGAAAATTTACCAACATTATTAGTTATCAACTGAATTCAAATTAAAACCATAATGAGATTTCACTTTACTCACATTAGAAGCCTTAAAAAAAGAAGAAAATTACCAGACATTGGAGAGGATGAGGAGCAACTTGAGTTTGAGTCTAAAATGCTACAATATCTTTGGAAAACTGTTTACAGTGTTCTGTAAAGTTAAATATACTCCTGACTCAACAATTCATTTCTTAGTAGTTACCCAACTAAAGCATCCACACAAGGTCTGAATGAGAATGTCATAATTTTTAAAAATTAGGTATATATAAACTGAAAACAACTTAAATCTATGTTAATACTGTCTGGATACATTTTTTTAATTTAACTTTATTTTTTTAATTAGAGCATTAGTAGCTGTATTTATCCTCACAAAATCATACATGCATTGAATGTGACCTGCTCCATTTCAGTCCCCTTTCTCTCAACTCCGCCCTCTCTGCTCCCATCCCTCCTTTCATTCTATTGAACCTCCCCTTGCTTATCCATTTATGCATCCTTGATTGGTGCTTTCCACACACATAGAGGTAAAATTCCCTGTGATATATTTAATGTTCACAAATCATTGACTTTGTTAAATTAACTCCTTATTTTCTCCCCTTCCTCATCCCTCCTTCCTCTCTCTCAATCTCAATCTCATTCTTCTATTCTACTAATCTTACTTGTATCATTATGATATGTTCTTTCCCTTGTTTGCTCTAGATTCCACATATAAGAGAAAACATCTGACCCTTGTTTTCTGAATTTGGCTTATTTGGGAGTGTTCTCTCCCTTTCAATTTCATGGAATAATTTGAGAAAGACTAGCATAAATTCTTCTTTAAAGCTCTGACAGAATTTAGCTGCGAATTCATTTTGTCCTGGGATTTTCTTTGTTTCTTTGTTGGAAGGCTTTTAATTGCTATTTCAATTTTATTTCTTGATATTGGACTGTTTAGTTTTTCTATATTTTCCTAGTTCAATTTGGGCAGGTCATATGTGTCAAGACATTTGTGAATGTCTTCCAGATTTTCCAGTTTATTGGACTACAATTAGAAGTGTCTGTAGTGATAGCTCCTTTTTCATCTCCAATTTTGTTGATTTGAGTCTTCTCTTTCTTTTGATTAGTTTTGCTAAGAGTTTATCAATCTTATTTATCTATTTGAAGAACCAACTCTTTGTCCCATTGATCCTGTGTATTTTTTCAACCTCATTAATTTTGGCTTTGATTATTTCCTGTCTTCTACTGATTTTGTAGTTAGTTTCCCTCCTCCCCCAAGGCCTTGAGGTGGGGCATAAGCTTATTTATTTGGAATCAATATCTCTCTCTCTCTCTCTCTCTCTCTCTCTCTCTCTCTTTATAAACTAGGCACTCAATGCAATAAATTTTCTTCTTGAAATTACTTTCATACTGTCCCAGAGCTTTTGGCATATTGTATCTCTATCCTCATTTGTTTCTAAGAATTTCTTGATTTCTTCTCTCATTTCTTCTTTCTTTCTTTCTTTCTTTCTTTCTTTCTTTCTTTCTTTCTTTATTTATTTATTTATTTTTGACTACATTGTAGGAAGCCACATCTCCAGCCTTTTTGTTTGTTTGTTTTTTAAGATTTTGTGTTTCTATGTTTGTTAGGACCTTGCAAAACTGTTGAGGCTAGCATTACATTTGCAAACCTCCTTCCTCAGCCTCCCAAGTCACTGAGATTGCAGGCATTGCCACTGACTCTTCTCTCATTTCTTCTATGATCCAGTCTTTAGTTAAGAGAATATGTTTAATCTGCATGTGCTTATGTAGTATCTATTTTTTTTTTTTTTTGCTGTTGATTTCTCGTTTCATTCCATTATGATTGGATTCTGTTTTGATCTGATAGGATGTGTGGAATTATATTAACATTTTTTGTATTTGCTAAGACTTACATCATGACTTCAAATATTATCTATTTTGAAAAAGTCTCCATGAGCTGCTGAGAAGAAGAAAAATTGAGGTGTTGGGGTGTGAAATATTTATTTCCAGGAGTTCTCTTTGGTTTCTTTTTACTGTCTCTCTTTGTTTTTTCAAATGATCTTTCAGCTCCCGTGTTTTCTTTCTTGATTATCTAGATATTACTTTAGTTCATTGAACATCTTAATAATCAGTTTTTTAAATAATCATTTTTCTGGAACTTCATACACTTCCAAATCTGCAGTATCCTTTATTGGAGGATTGTGTATTTTGTGGCTAGATTTGTTTGCCTGTTTCTTCATATTTTCAGAGGTCTTAGATTTGCACATCAGTTGAGATGGATTCTCTTTTTCCTTTTATACATGTGTCCTTTTGTGTATAGTTAGTTTTTATGTTCTGGGATTTCTCTCTGTTTTTGATGTATGAGTAGATGTGCAAGCATGATCCCTTGAAGTTCTCCTCGGATTGTTCCTTCTTGGGGACTGGTTGTTGGTTTGGGGTTTTTTTCTGTCCCCAATTCTATGATGAAGTAATGTTCAGGTTCATATGGGGCTAGAGCATGTGTGCACTGAGATTTGCTGTTACTTGGCTGGTTTGCAAGCATTGCTCTGCAGAAAAATCTCTACTCTGTGAGCTCGAAGTGTCCCAATCACTTTCCAGCCCCTCTTAGAGGAAGAGGGGAGCCCTAATGTTAGCAATAGTAGTACAACCTTAAGATAATTGTTGGATGTCTACTTTGACATCTATAACACTAATAGCCAATTACATAGGAATGGTGAGGTCAGCATTTAATATCAGTACAACAAGAAATAAATGCGACCTAGGTCAGGCATTAAACCTGGGGTATCTGCTATGTAGTCCACTGTATTAATAATCACAACCACATGAATTGGGTAGGAATTATGTAAACTATAAATAACTATTATAGTTTCCTCAATGAGGAGAAAATAGGGTAGAAAGGCAAGAAAAGGTTTAAAATATTTAAAAGTAAACAGGAGGCAAGAGAAGTAGCAGATGTTAGGTGTAAAGAAGGGAGAAAACAAATTAACTGAAAGTAGTAAAAATGAAGGAGAGGAAGAGGGAACAGGAAAATTTGGCTATAAGTCGGGGAAGAGAGTGAAGGAGGGGCAATAAGAGGGACACAAACCCAGGAGGAAACAAACAAGCCAATGTCACAACAAAACAACTCGGATGCCCACATAATTCTTTCCCACCTTTGTGAAACCAAGATGTTATGGTTTAGATATAGGTATTCCCTCAAAGTTCATGTATGAGACCATGCAAGAAGAGGTGAAATGATCAGGTTATGAGAGCCTTAACTCAATCAGTGAATTAATCCCCTGATAGGGATTAACAGGGTAATAACTATAGGCAGGTAGAATGTAGCTGGAAGAGGTAGATCCTTAGGTCATGACTCTAGGGGATATATTTGTTCTTGGTGAGAAGTGCGCTCTCTCACTATTTCCAGTTCATGTCCTAAGTCACTCGCCTTCACCAGGCTCTTCCACCATGATGTTCTGACTCACCTAGAGCCCTGAGGAATGGAAATGGCGGTTTATGGTCTCAGACCTCTGATACTATGAGGTCCAAATAAAAGTTTTCTGCCTCTAAAATTGTTCTTGTCAGGTCCTTGGACACAGCAGTGAAAAAGCTAAATAAAATATGAGGCTAAATAATGAATAGGTTCAAAAGAAAGCAACTGAGAGTAAAATTATATAAAACAAAATATAGAACATATCCACGTAGAACACACACACACACACAACAAATCTTGCAGAATGGAAAAAAATTTTAAAAAATATTTTACAATGAAATGTTATGTGAAACATTTTTTATAAAGTTAAACTTAACATAAAAAATGGAGGGAATACAGACAAAAAGATAAAAAAGGAAATCTTAATGAGAAATAAAAGGCTTGTTTCTGTTGTGGTTGTCAAAACTGTTGATAGAGATTGATTTTTTTCTTTATATTTACACTTGGGCTTTGCAAATTCTTGGGTCAAGGGCTGATGTGGTTAAGTTCATTATCTTCCGGCTTTTCACCTAGCTACCAGACATTGTGGCTAGAAGCCAAATTTGCTGATTGTAGTAGCTCTCAGCTTCCCATCTCCCAGTTTAGAGTAGGATAGATGCAGGGATGGTGACAAATTGTGTATTCCTGTTGGGGCCGGATGCAGAGTTCTAAATTGGAAATTCCAGTAGTTGAGGTTTAGCCTTCACCGACATTTCTCACTCTGTCTCTGGGTATTTAAGATTTGATCCATGCCCCCTTTTACTGGGGAGATGCCAGTGTGTGCTGGATGTCTGCATCTGTAGGACTTCTGGTAAAATCTCATTTAGGGCATAGGGACTAAATATCCTCACAAGTCTCCTATTCACCACTATGAAAGTGAATTGCCAAGTATCCACCCTGCTGTGTAGATGCTCCTTCATGATTGTTATCTTCCTAAGAGCTCTTATCACACTCTTGCAACAAAGGGAGCACTCTGTCCTTGATAACTGGATCCTGAATGCTCCAGGCACAATTTTCTTTGCATCTGTTTTTGTCCCTTTAGTTCAGATAAACTCAGAGAGTCACAATAGGCTAAGTCTTGGTTTGCTAGTCACTGTATAAATTTTTGATCTCCCACCTCTGCTCTGCTGCACAGCACATATAAATGGTTCCTGTGTCAGCGAGCCCAATTCTGGCTGAGCAATCTTCCTGTGAGCTGAGCCATTTGAGTTGGTTTTCACTCAAAAAATTCCCACACCAACTCTGGGCCCATAAATATTACCCTCTCTCACTTCCACAAGTTCCCCTCGGCCAATTTTTTAAAATCTGCAGCACTTTCCTCTCTCTCTACCTGCACTGCCCCTCTACCCTCAGTAGCTATGGTTGCGGCATTTGGATGTCAAGTTTGCATTTTGTTTCTTATATTATGTTCAAACTTTCTGGATTTCTGTGTTTCTATGGTTTCTTTTATTGTCCAGTATTTCATTTTAGTGAGTTCCCTTAGTTACCCATCTTACTGAGGAGCAGTGTTTCTGCTTTGTAAGTAGATACAAAGGAACTGCTGAAAAGTATGCTCTGCCTTTAATTTACCATATTCTCTCCATGATATATTCATTTAATGGAATAGTATCAAGCAATTAAAAAGGTATAAACTGTTCATATATGCATCTCTATGGATGCATTTCAGAAACATTATGCTAAAAAAGAGAGGCCAAATACAAAAAAAAGTATATACTGTATGATTTCAATTATATGAAGTCCATGAACTGGTGAAATTAGGTCTAAAGGTGATAGAAATAAGAAATGTATTGTATCCAGATGTGAAGCTGGGGGAGGTGATTAGAAAAGGGCATGAGAAAAATAAAGTTGGGTATATAAAGTTATTAAGACTCAGGAACTCTACACTTAAAAGTAGACATTTTATTACATAGCATTACGTCTCAATGAATAAAAAATGATTTAGAAAATTTATAGTCTTTTCACTGAATAAATTTAAAAAGGAATTAATCCACCCCCACTCTCCCAACAAAGAAAATTGCAGTTTGCACACACAGAAAAATGAAAGTAACACTCTTCAGTTTGGTTTAAGGTCAATGTAACTTTAATGCCAAAACCTGACAAGGACAATATAAGAAAGGCAAATTCCAAGTCAATCTTTCCCATAAATAGATATTTTATGAACCATAAATAAAATATTGACAATTTAGTGATTGGAAGTATGTAAAATCACAACCACTCTGGATTTATTCCAGGAATGTTAGTTTATTTTAATGTTTTAAAAAATCCATACTATTCATGATATTGAGAATATAACAGAAAACACATACTTGAAGTGTTGAAAAATAATTTGGTAACATTTATACTAATGACATAAAGGTCTTTATAAATTAGGCATACAAAATAATTTTCTACAAAAGATCAATAGTAAACATAAAAATAAAGTTGAAATGGTGAAAAATTTTCCTTTGACTTTAGGAATGAGACAATGCTATTTGATATGTCTGCTTTTACTTAATATTTTACTTGAGACTTTTCCTAATAATTCCATAGAACCCAAGGAAAAATATAATGTAATAGAAGAAATAGAGATGTCATTATTGTAGATGATGTAAATTTTACACAAGAAAACCAAACAGAATCTATAGTTCACAATTTAAATAAATAAGTAAATTTAGAAAGTTCACACTGAGGAAAAATTAATTTCCCCCAAAACTAGCACAATTATATACTAAAAAAAATTAAACATGCTATTAACCTCAAACACATATAAGATACACCTATGAATGAGTCTAATTCATATTTTTTAAGGCTTCACAGAGAAAAATAGCAATCATTACAAAGATGCTTTACATTATAAAATTTATATTAAAATGTTAAAAAATAGAGAAGAAAATATGTAAGAAAAAAATTAGGACTTAGTCTATTACTTGCCAGATATTATTATAAAGCTGCAGTAAGGAAGATTATGCTGAGATTATAATATTACACAGCTAAAACCATACAATATTATATAATCCAGAGATAGATGTGCATAGAAAATTAGACTGAAGAACATTGGGGGTAAAGGATGATCTTTTAAGTAAGCAACACCAATGTCAATAATAATAAGTCAATAAACTTAGATGTATTTGTATAGTGAAATTCTGTAGAGTGCAATGAGTCTCACAGGAAGATTGTGGGAATCCAGTGATCTCTAAGTCTCTTATAGTGATGAGTAAAGTTTAAACTATTTTTCATAAATACTAAGATGTTATTTGGCATTTTGAGAATCATTCTCTCACAAATGTTCTGAGTATGAAAGTTCATTAGTCCAATTTCAGTTTCATACTGTAAAGACCTTTCAGAAATTACCACTTGATTACTGGAAGTTTCAAAGCTGTTCTGTTGTACCAAAGAAAATCTAAAAAAAATATCCAAAAAAAATATTTTTAAAAAATTTTCCATTTTCAACTACATATCAATATAAGATTACATTTCCTTCCAAATATTCAACCAAGCAACATATACAAACAGATTGAGTGCAAGGGCTCATATAAATATCCAACTTTTTTCTCTTAATGGAAACATTAAACAGATTTGCACAAATGTATAAAAAACTGACATTCTTTTCACTTTTTTTGTTTTGGAATATACAGTTATTTTTTACAAAATATATAATTTATTTAAACATAATGATTTTATCATTATTGTTAGTAAACACTTTGAATATTATATATTTAGGTTCTAATATGTTAAATGTTAATGAATATTTATGTTCATTACTGAGAATTTACTACTCTGTTCACTTAGATATATTTTATGGGCATATATTTTAATTCAATTAAAAGTTTATTAAGATATAAAACTATTTGTTGATGATTTTATGTCCGGGGTGAGAACTTTCTTTTTCCATTAGTACATCAGCCATTTTTAGATTATAATTTTTAGAAAAATTTCATTACCATTCTCAGGAAGTGATTAGATCCTTTACCTCTAAGTTAGAAACATCAAACTCATTTCCTTTTTACTACACTTCTTTTCCATATTTAATCAGAGATAGAGATTAAAAGTCTTATGAAAACTCTTATCATTTTAATGAGGTCTTTATTTGTCTTTTAACCATCATGTTATCTGAATTAGTAAATATTTTTAAATCCAATTTCAGAATGGTAAGACAAAGTGACTCACTCAAGATTGCCAGCTGTGAAGATACTACTTCAGTATAATCACAGATTACCGGTGTAACACACTAGAAATGTTCTGCAAATATTCCAGGTTCTAGTACAAAGATTTCAAGCAGAATAATCTGAAGCCTTGGAAAACATAATAGTAAATTACTACTAGGAATGGAGAACAAATATCTCTTAGTTCCTACTCTATACTAGAACTGTACATTAATATTGTTAATAATACTGTGAAATTGTTTTCCCGCTAGAATTAAACATCAAAGATGCTGTTATATAGGTAGCAATGATTAGCCAGAGGGCAATTACTGGTCTCTTTGTTGCCATCTATTATCACCAAAAGGTCTTTTAAAGGTGGTAAGTCTCTAATCATGGCACAGTTGTTATTCTTTTGTCACTGGAATAATAGACTTAGAAAAGTAGCAGCCAGGTTGATGTTGGCTGAAAAAAAGTACTTTAATAAGTCAGTCAACACTGTGGATAGTTGGTGGCCTCCAAATGATCCATAGACAAAAATATATGAGAGCTAGCATTGTGGAAGATATTTCTTCAGCCAAAATCCTGTCTACTTCCATATAATCACATTTCAGCAAATTTATCCTTTGGATGATCTAATTCTCTCTGGATGTAAGTGATTCTCACTTGGGTCTCCTGATTTGGACACACTTATAAGGGTCATATAACATATTTCATTTTTAGTTTGTAGAAACTTGTATAGTCAGATTAAAGAACTAGATGTAGAAATTTAAAAGAAAATAGGAGGACTTTTCTTTTTTCTTTTCCTTGTTTTTTATACTTTCGACATTTTCTTTCAGGATCCAGTATTAACTTTCCCTTAACAGCAATTTCAAAAGTATGCCTCTTAGTCAGCTCCCCAGAGAAAATGGTAAACCAATAAAAACAGACAGTACAATCATTTTTGGCACAAGAGCATAACTTATTTGAAGACATCAGGAAGCACCAATAAAATATAGTGATGCACAAGATAAATGTAAATGTGACATACTGTAGAGTTATGGATTAAAGAGTGTCTCTTCTCCTAATATACATGTCAATCTAACAAGGAGATGGTCTGAAGCTCCCTTGTGCCTATCATGTCATGGGGTCACCCTGGGAAGATATACTGCAGATTATGTGGAGATCCTTAAATAGAATACTGCAAATAAACAGAAGAATTTATGTCTTCGTGGATTTCAAAAGATAATGTTTCAATTAGAGAATTATAATGTTTAGCTTTGTCACAGTTTTCAGACTTAAAAAAAAAAACCCTAGTTGAAGCAGCCACTTGTGAAATATCTAACTCCTTGATTTCAAAAAATAAAAAGAAAAGAAAAAACAAGAAAGAAAAACACCAGGTACTGTATTCTATATTTCAGAACTTAAAATGTTCATAGGTTCTCTGAGATCATATTTGAGTGCTATAAAAGCTGACTACTAATAGTTTATATGTCAAATTCATTCTATATGTAAGAAGTTTAAATGTGAAAATATGGGCTGGGGATGTGGCTCAAGCAGTGGTGTGCTCGCCTGGCATGCATGCGGCCTGGGTTCGATCCTCAGCACCACATACAAACAAAGATGTTGTATCCGCCGATAACTAAAAAATAAATATTAAAAAAATTCTCTCTCTCTCTCTCCTCTCTCACTCTCTCGTAAAAATAAATAAATAAATGTGAAAATATTTATTAATCTGGTGCTTAAAAAGCAAATAGTTTAAATATATAAATTAATAAATACTACTTAACTGACTTTAATTTGACCTCATTTTGAATATTATATCACTACCACAAGACAAAATATACTATCATTAAAATTCATTGAATCAAAGAAAGAAGATTTAATAATAATCAAATTTGTTAGACTTATCAGACCATTTTTTCTTACCAGGACTGAAAATTGACACCAGGCTTCATGCATGCTAGACAAGCAGCTCAGCATTGAGCTATATCCCCAGCTCTTATTAGACGGTTTTTCAAAAATCTATAGTTGAAAACACTTAAATGATATGTCTTTCCTGAAGCAATATATTATATGTATGTTTGTTCAGTTCAAAATGTAAGTCCTTACTAAGGGGATCTACCTGACTGCCCTACTGAACCGGGCATCTCTAAGCATTGAAGAAATAAAGGTGAATAGGGAATTATCCCTGACCAAATAAAATTTACAGTTTCATGGAGAAATGAAGAGGTAAAAATAATCCGTATTTGTGGTTGTGATTCAGGTGAGAGATAATTGCATTGAGGGAATGTTTTTAGTTAAGGCTGAAGAAAGTCAGATAAAGCTTCCCTGTATGACAAAAGCTAAATCTAAATGCATTAAATTGACTTACCAAGCTAGGACTTAAAGGAAGTTCCTTCTAGAGACCTAGAGACCAGAAACAGCAGGAACAAAGGCTCAAAATGGTAAATACCATAGTGCACAAGTTTCCCTGTGTGTGTGTGTGTGTGTGTGTGTGTGGTGTGTGTGTGTGGTGTGTGTGTGTGTGTGTGTGTGTGTGTGTGTATGTATGTGTAAGAGATAGAGCTAGATGGAGAGGGAGAGAGAGAGAGAGACAGAAAAAGGGAGACCCAGAAGTAAGTGAAGAAGGGGAATGATAGATAATACAACTTTAACAGTGATCATGATGACCTTACGTGAATAAATACCCATAAATCAAATGAATTTCTATACACCAGTGATGAATCCACTGCAAGAGCAATTAGAAAAACTACCTCATTCACAATAGTTTCAAAAAAATAAAATAAGATACTTGGGAATCAAGCTAACAAAAGAGGTGAAAGACCTCTACAATGAAAACAAAACACTAAAGAAAGAAATGAGAAGATCTTAGAACATGGAAAGATCTCCCTATTCTTGGATAGATAGAATTAATATTGTCAAAGTGGCCAGACTACCAAAACTGTTACACAGATTTAATGCAATTCCTATTAAAATCCCACTGACATTCTTCACAGAACTAAAAAAGGCAATCATGAAATTCATTTGAATAAATAAGAGACCCAGAATATCCAAGGCAATCCTTAGCCAGAAGAATGAAGCAGGAGGCATCACAATACCAGACCTTAAACTATACTACAGAGCAATAACAAAAAATGGCATGGTGTTGGCACCAAAAATAGATATGTAAACCAATGCTACAGAATAGAAGACACAGAGACAAACCCACATACATATGGTTATCTCATTCTAGAAAAAGGCACTAAAAACATACATTGGTGAAAAGATAGCCTCTTCAACAAATTTGGTGCTTAAAAACTTGAAATCCATATGTAGCAAGATGAAATTAAACCTCTATCTCTCATTCTGCACAAAAAGCAACTCAAAGTAGATTAAAGACTTAGGCACTAGAACAGAGACCCTGTGCCTAATAGAAGAAAAAGTAAGACCCAATCTCCACCATGTCAGCATAGGAACTGACTTCCTTAACCCGATTCCTAAAGCACAAAAAGTAAAATCAAGAATCACTAAATGGGATGGACCCAAACTAAAAAGTTTCTTCTCAGCAAAAGAAACAACAACATGAACGAGAACCTACTGAATGGCAGAAAATCTTTGACACATGCAACTTAGATAGAGCACTGATCTCCAGGATATAAAAAGAACTCAATAAAACTTAACTCCAAAAAAACAAATAACCCAATCAATAAATGGGCTAAGAAACTAAACAGACACTTCACAGAAGAAGAATCAATTAAGAAGTATATGAAAAAAGAATCATCATTTTTAGTGATTAGAGAAATGCAAATCAAAACTACTCTAAGATTTCATCTCACTCCAGTCAGAATGGCAAGAATACAAGCAACCATAAGTGTTGGTGAGGAATCAGGGAAAAAGGTAGGCTCACACATTGCTGGTGGGACTGCAAATTGGTGTGAGCACTATGGAAAGCAGTATGGAGATTCTCTGAAAATTTGGAATGGAACTGCCTTTTGACCCAGTTATTCTAAACTCCTTGGCTTATACTCAAAGGACTTGAAATCAGCACACTACAGTGACACACCCACATCAATGGTTAGAGAAGCTCAATTCACAACAGCTAAACTATGGAATCAAGTAAGATGCCCTTAAACAAATGGATAAAGAAAATGTGGTACATATATACACAATGGAATATTTCTCAGACTTAAGGAAGAATGAAATTATGCCATCTGCAGGTAAATGAATGGAGCTGGAGAATATCATGCTAAGTGAAATAAGCCAAATCCAAAAAACCAAAGACCAAATGTTTTCTCTGATAAGTGGATGCTAATCCATAATGGGAGGTGGAGAATGAAGGATCTTTGGATTGTGCAGAAGAGAGTAGGGGTTAGGGGTGTGAGGATGGGAAATATGGTGGAATGAGACAGACATTATTACCCTATATACATGTATGATTTTACTACCACTGTGACTCTGCACCATGTTCATCCAGAAGAAGAAGAAATTGTGTTCCATTTGTGCGCAGTATGTCAAAATGCATTCTACTGTCATGTATAACTAATTAGAACAAATGAAAAAAATAAAACATTTGCCAAAAAAATAAACTGGGGGACAGCATCAGACTTGTTTTTAAGACTCACTAACTTGAGCATGTTGCAGGTTTTTTGAGGGGTTCAAGTTAACTCACTAACAACATAGGACTCTGCTGCAGTGACTTTGGTGATAAAGGCGCAAGCTAAGGCAATATAAATACAACTAGAACAAAAGAGAACAACTTTTTTCATATTCAAGTAATGCGAAGGGTAAGATTTGATACCTTATCAGATACAGCTAGCAAGAGGAGAAGTAACCTGGCATGTCCTTGTCTTGGGTGTTATGTATATGGAAGTCTCATGAAGTGATTCAGGAAATATGGAGGAATACTGGGACATGTGACAGAGAAAAAAGGGCAATGAACAATGATTTGAGTTTGTGTTACCTGGGAGATAGTCAAGTATTATTCATTAGGTAATTTTTACATATTTTTATGTAAAAAAACACATATTTTTTATGTAAAAAAATATGTGTTTTTTTACATATTTTTTTTCTAAATGGTAGAATAGAGATAAGGTCAAGATATAAATATCTGGTATCAAAATTGATACACAGTTTTTAGTTAAAATTCTGAATGTAAGTACAGTGGTTTAGATGTGAATACAGTGTGGCCCTCAAGAGTTTGTGTGTTGAGTGATTGGTCTCCACAGTGGTGGTGCTGAGAATTGTTGAGATCTTTAATTGGTGGGGTCTAGTGGGAAGTTATGACATTTGAAGAGACTGAGATATTTCTTGTGGGATCCCTGAGTCCTGTTTACAATTAGTTATTATAAGACTGAACCTGACACCTGAATCATTTTCTATATTCTTTTTTTTAAGTGTGATCTCTTTTTCAACCAGACCGCTGCCATTTACCGTGGTATCCTCACCAGAGCGGAGCCAATGCCAGTGTCATGCCCTGTGAGCCTAATAAACCTCATTTCTCTGTGAAGTTAGCCTGCTCACATATTTTGGTATAGCAGCAGAAACTGTACTAATACAATAAGTAAGATGATCTAAGGAAGAAGAAAACTCTGTGTCAGTATTTAGGTATTTAAAAGGGAATTTTAATATGACCATTCCGCAATTAAGAAAGAGAAAATGTATTTGTGCACACACACACACACACACACACACACGCTAAGGAATCAAGAGTAAGGTTTCTGGGCTGGGATTGTGGCTCAGCGGGAGAGCTCTCTCCTAGTGCATGCGGGGCCCTGGGTTCTAGCCTCAGCACTACATGAAAATAAATAAAGGTATTGTGCCCAACTACAACTAAAAGAATAATAAAGAGTATGGTTTCAAAGGGCTAAGGAAATAGATTCCATTCACTGAATTTGACCCCTTTGCCATAAGAGTCTGAATGGGCTTGGAAATGTTCAACAATTGGTTGAAAATAGGGCAAAAGATGAAGAATTAGGAGGAATGACTGCTGGGTCTCTTCAAAGCAAGCTTAAAATGTGTAAGATGGAGGGAGAGAGAGAGAGAGAGAGAAAGAGAGAAGGGGGGCAGAATTCACATGCTACTTATAATTGAAGACTAGAAAGAAATTATTTAGAATAGGAGAAACTTTATCAATGCTGCTGTTAGAGAAAAGAGAGTAGATAGCCCATTGGTAATCTCCTTTCAGAAAAGCAGACGTGGAACCAAGAATTTAGATGCCAATCCAATGTCAAATTCAGCATACAAATTACAAGAATTATAAGGTTATTAGAAAACAAAAAAGGTATTTAAAGGCAGTCCAGAAATTAAGAGAACTCCTGGAAAGCAAAACAAATGGAATTAAATTATTTTTAAAAATAGAGGAATGAATATTATAATTCAAAGCCTAAATTTGGAACAACAATGTCCTTAAGTTTCATGCTCGTGGTAAAATTCAAAATCCTGAGTAAGTCATAGGCTAGTCATCCCAGCAATTAAAATGAAATCTATTCTGAACAAGTCAATCAATCAATCTAAAAATGTGGGTGCTGCAGACTAAGAAGTCTGCAAATAGACCTTGGCATAACTCTAGAGTCTAAGTACTGACACTTACTAGGTGCTGGTCATTGTGTTAATCTTCATTAAAACTCATTAAAATAGAGAGACCCTGTTACTGTTCTTTTATATAAATCTCAGCTCAACAAATTAAATTTCAGAGTTTGTATTTAAATACACAAATTATTTGAAAAAATAGACTCTTAACCTAAATGTATATGATATCTTTGAACAAAAATAACCTACTGTGGAAAATAATATGCCAAAATCCTAAAAGTGTCATTATTGAAATCAAAATAAAAAATAGCTGGTGGTAATGCAGGTTGAGAAACAAGTCCCTGCCACTAAATTGCAATCGCAATTAGCGAATTGTAAGTAAAAAATTGTAGAGTGAATCAAGCTAATGATAGAAAAAAAAATCCAGTGATATGAATCAACGAGGGAAAAAAACGCATGGAATATATCTAAGAAAATCTGGGAAAGGTAGATAATAAATCAAGAAGTTTCAGAAGGTCCAGAGACAATGTTGGAAAAGGGATATTTAAAGAAATACCCCTGAATGAGATCAACTTAAAGGGTCCACTCCTGTAATTAGTAAAATTAATGAACATAACCCACATCAGGAAATTACTACTTTCCCAGTCCTTTCACTGAATACCTATATTCATATGCATATTCCCAGAATTGCTTTTTTGTTTCCTTTTAAATATAGCACATATGTGTAAATAAATATACATATTTATATACATTTTTATAATTTTAAATGAGTTGTCATTTTGATGAAGTTTTATTTACTTGTTGAAATTAACAAAGTTCAGATGAATTAAACACATAGAAAAAAACAAGCAAAGTGATAAACTTTTTGTCAACATACCACTTATCAAAAAAAACTCACTGTATTTCAAAATTCAAGGAATAGGCAGTAATGAAAGAACAACATGATGATCATTTCATTGGGCATTATTTTAGCTAGAAACATCAATTCTCAAAAGATGAAGACTAAACAATTCATAGTAAATTCTCAATAAAAACCTAATTTCATATAGGAATCTTTTTATAGGTAGAAAACTTAGAGAGAGCCAGGTGTTTTGGCACCATATCTGTAATCCCATCTACTAGGGAGGCTGAGGCAGAAGGATCACAAGTTGGAAGTCAGCCTTAGCAACCTAGTGAATCCCTGTCTCAAAATAAAAAGCAAAAGGGTCTAGGGGTGTATTTCCTTGGTAGAGCATTTGCCTAGCATGCCCAAGGCCCTGACTTCAATCCCCAGTACTGAAGCAAAAGAATGGAAATCAAGAGTATTAGAGGAACAGGACCAAAATGATGGCTCCAGCAAACATCTCCCTACAAACACCAAGATAAACAGTTACTACTCACCAAAATACCTTCACAAGTACTTGGAAAATCAAGTAAGGGAGCACAGGGTCTGCTTTTAGTATAATAATATGAAAAGGTAAACTGAAGAAGGCAGGAAGGTAAGAGGTGCCTGTATCATCCCTTCCCTAACTCTAAGCAGCCCAGTGTAAAAAGAGACCCTTCTCCTTGTGAGGAGGAAGAGAGAATTAATTCTAGGCCTTGGACTTGAAACCCAGTGCTGGGTAAAAACCCAGACTCCTACCACCGGCTCAGTAATCACAGATGGACCCTCTGGAACTGTCATAGGCCAGGCTGCTGTTAACCTCCTCCACCCTTCCTCCAAACTCAGTAGGCCGAGTAGGGATCCAGTCTCCATTCACTGAGGAACAGGAGCCCCCAAACTATCACAGGGTCTTGTCTCAGATCCCAGTTCAAGGCCAACTGGGTTGAAGGCCAGAACTCAGTAAAAACTGAAGCCTCACACACAGGCCAGATCTCATAACCTCTAGGCCAGCTCTGGAAGAAATATGTACACATATGTGCGCATATATGACAAATGGAGAACTTCAGTTTGCATCGTTTCTGGCCTCAGAGGATTTCTGAGGTGCCTCAAACCCTCCCTCTTGAGTCTGTTCAGGTCCATGTGGCTGTGAAAATCAGGTGTGACCTTGCTTTGTTAAAGTCTGTAAACAAGTCTGGATGGCACCTGGCATTTTGCCAGGGGGAGTGGTTTGTGAAGTAACGCCACAGAGCCATTAAGTGTGGAGCTTCCTTATTGGTTGACTGCTGTATCGAGTTTATGTTAATTAGATAAGCTGTGTGGAATGTATAAATACCACTCCTGTCCTACAATAAACAGCTTCCACTCCTGCTGTATCAATCTACACAAGTTGTTCGTCACCCCTCAATTATTTTGCTGCAGCCGGACTGCGGCATTGCTTAGCTTCAGCCATGGTAGACGATAAACCATCTCCATTACTCACACCCAAATCTTGGGCAGTACAGCTATCAACAAGCCAGCACTTGCAGACAGGGCTCTCAAACATCCCTGGCACCAGGCAGAGACCTGCAATTTAGTGGCAGGGACTTGTTTCTCAACCTGCAGTACCACCAGCTATTGTATGGGCCTTTGTGTATCTGGAATGTCCAGGTTCTTGTGGCTAGAACCTCAGAGAATATAGTGTGGGGCAAGACCCCATTTAATGGAAGTATGAAAGTGTAGTAAATACAAAATTTTGTCCCAGAACTTTGTGCAGAATTTGATAAACCTAATACTAGGCACATTCTAATGGCCATATTTCCCCTGACCTGCCTGTTCGGGGAGACTGTACATCACCTATGTATAGTTGAAACAGTCTTAAGACATGAGTCCACCTCAGTAGTATAAAACACAGAGCAGTGTATGCTTTGAGTCTACCCCAGTATTGTGCAGGTTTTGGAAGCCTGTGGCTCAGGGTGTAACAGAGCTTGACAATATTGGTGGCCATGGGTGTGGCATTCATCCCTGGAGCTAGTCCACCTACAGTGACTCTGCCCAGAACCAGGCAGAATCCTGAAGTGTCTCACCACCCCAGCCAGTAACTGTGCATGAGGTCTCTGGAGAGACTTTTTGGAATGGACTATTCTTTTTGATATTTTCCTTGTTTGTTCTAAAAAAATCACACCAATAGTGTATTTGGGGGAAAACTTGGATAGTATCGCCTTCTAGTACTGAAACTGATAACACTGCAGTAGCAAACAACAACCCTGGACAGGGCGCCATCCAGTGATATTACAGGGGAAGTGACTACAGAATCAGAGAAAATAAACAACCTATTTAGAATTTATGTAAGGACAGGCACAAACAAAGCCATATTAGGAAAACAGGAATAAAAAGCTAATCCTTCAATTCCCAAATGTCACATGCCAACAAGCATCAAGAGTTTTTAGGAAATCATGACCTCACCTAATACTCAAAATAAGGTGCCAGAATCTGACCAGATATTAATCAGTATGAGAGAATGCTGAAATAGAGAATTTAAAACATCTGCTTTAAGGAAACTAAACAAGCTCAAAGAAAACAGAGAAACACTTCAGTACTCTAAGAGAGAAATTTAAGAAAGAGATGGAAACAATTTTAAAAAATTAAACAGAAACTCTTGAGCTGAAAAATGTACTCAGTGAAATTAAAAACATGATGGAAGGCATAAATAGCAGCATAGATCAAAGAGAAGAATTAGTGACTTGAAGACAGGAAATAACAGAAGACTTCTCAAACCTGCAAAAGGATACAACTATCCAGGATCAGTAAGGTCAAAGATCACCAGACAGATCTAACTCAACCAATCTACACAGAGACATCTTATAATAAAATTCTCACCAAACATAAAGAAGATTCTCAAGGCCACAAGAGACAATAACCAATCAGGGGTCTGAGTTCACCTGATAGCAGACTTCTCAGCAGAAAACCTACAACCCATGAAAGAGTGGCATGAGATTTTCTCAAGAAAAAAAAAAAAAGATTGGCATGAGTTTTCCATAGGGAAAAACAAATGCCAATCAAGTATACTGTACCCTCTACAGCTATACTTTAAAAATAGAAATTAAGAGATTCCCAGGAAAAAAAAATGATGAGATATATGTGCCCAACAGACCTGTCCTGCAAGAAATGGTAAAGGAAGTTCTTCAAGCTGGAAACAGGGGACATTAATGAGTAAGAAGAAAATATGAGAGGTTATAAATTCCCTGGTAAAAGTTATTAAACAAATTCATAATGCTCTAATGTAAGTATGATATTTAAACCACTCATATCTTTGGCATGAAGATTAAAAATCATTTTTACACATCCAACTAAGCTTCTTGTGACTGGATGACTTTGCTTGTGTGTGTGTGTGGTTTTTTTTCCTGTAATGGACAATTTACTTTTAAAAAATAAAAATTATTTTAAAAACCAAAAAAATATCATTTTAAATATTAATTTAAATTAATAAATTAATGTGTTAAGAGATAGACAATATAGTAAGATGTAAAATGTAATACCAAAAATTCCAAATGTGCGGAGGAAGAATATGCATAGTTTTTATCATAATTAGTAGTTTCTCTCTCTCCAGGTCTCATACATGCTAGACCAGTGCTCTGCCACTGTGAGGTCCATCCCCAGCTGTAGTAATTTCTCTTGTTCTTTGTTCCTACTCTTATCTCTAGGATCATGTGAAATTGCTGTCACTTAAAAATAGCCTCTAATAATCAAAAGAGGTTTTTAAAGCCTCATGGTCAACACAAAACAAAAATCTATAATGGGTAAGCCAAAATCAAGAAATCAAGATACATTACTAGATTAAATGACTTAACCTCAAAGGAAGACTAAGAGCAGAAGAGAGAAAAAGAGAGACAAATGAAGGAAAGTAAGAAAGACTGAAGATCAAAAGAAGCTAAAACAAAATGAATTAACTAAACGTTTGTAGTGAGATCTTACCTATCAACAATTAATAAAAAAAAGTGGATTAAAAAATCCCTATTGAAAGATATAGAATGAATGAATGGATTAATGAAAAAAGATATAACCTTATATTGCTTACAAAAAAAAAACAAAAAAAAAAACCTCAATTCACTTTTAAGGACACACAGACTGAAAGTGAAGGGATGGGAATAAGATATTCCACGAAAATGTAATCTAAAAGAAAAAAATGTAATCTAAAAGAAAAACAGGAGCAGCCAAACTTAAGTCTGATAAAATAGACTAAATCAAAAATAGAAAAAGTGAAAATGGTTATTATAACTGATGGGTCAATTTGGCAAGAGAAAATGGCAATTCTAAATAAAAGGATCTATTTAGCAAGAGGAAGTGGCAATTCTAAATAAATATGTACCCATTACTGGAGTGCCCAAATATATAAAGCATATGTTAGTAGATGTAAAGGAAGAGACAGACTTCAATTCAATAATAGGAACTCTGTCTGACACCCTACTTTCAGCAATGGACAGATCATCCAAACAGAAAAAAAACACAAAGAAATAGCAAAGTTAAATTGCACCCTATACCAAATGGACCTTGCAAATATCTACAGAACATGTCATCCAACAGCTGTCCAAACACATTTTTCTCATCAGAACATGGAGGCTTTTCTAAAATAGATCATGTGATAGGACACAAAATAATTCTCTACAAATTCAAGAAAATTGAAATTAAATTGTTTTTTTCTTATCACAATGCAATAAGACTATAACCATAACAATAACAAAGCAAGGGAAATATACACATATATGGAAATGAAATGACTTACTTTTGAACAGATAATGGATCAAAGAAGAAAATTTAAAAATTTCTTAAAACAAATGAAAATGAAGGCACCTATGGATTGGCAAAAGCAGTACTAAGAGGAAAGTTTACAACAATCAATTTCTATATAAAAAAATTCTCAAATAAATAACCTATCACTGAATCTCAAGGAACTAGAAAAGCAAGAAAAAAGTAGGCCCCAAATTAATGAAGGAAAGAAATAATAAAGATTAAATCTAAAGAAATAGAGAAAATAAATGAATACTAAAATCAAATATAAAAATATAAAAGGTCAATAAAACAAAGAGTTGTTTGAAAAAAATAAAAAATGTAGATATACCTGATAGCTGAAAAGAATGGAAGACCCAAATAAAAAAAATCAGAGATAAAAAGCAAGAGGTTACAATGGACACCAAGAAACACAAACAATTGGAGATTCTTATGAGCAACTATATGTCAAAAAAATTGGTAACCTGGAAATAATGGATAAATTCCTAGAAACACACACTTTACCAATACCAAGTCATGAAAAAATAGAACACATGAACTGTTCATGAACTGTTTACATTCTTCATTGTTTCCTTGGCTATGAAGAAGCTTTTTAGTTTGATAAAATCCCATTTATTATCATTATTGTTATTATTATTATTTTTTGGTACCAGGGATTCAACCCAGGGGCACTCAACCACTGATTCACATCTCCAGACCTATTTTGTATTTTATTTACAGACAGGGTCTCACTGAGTTGCTTAGTGCCTCACTTTTGTAAAGCTGGCTTTGAACTTGCAATCCTCCTGCCTCAGCCTTCAGAGCCACTGGGATTACAGGCATGTACCACCACACCTGGCCCCTATTTATTGATTCTTGACTTTACTTCTTGCACTTTAGGAGTCTTGTTGAAGAAGTCATTTCCTAATCCAACATGATATGGAGTTGGTTTTACTTTTTCTTCTAGTAGGCACAGGGTCTGTAGTCTAATGCCTAGGTCCTAATCCATTTTGAATTATGTGCAGGGTGAGAGATAGGTGTTCAATTTTATTCTACTACATATTTATTTCCAGTTTTCTATCACCATTTGTTGAAGAGGTTATCTTTTCTCCAATGTATGTTTATGGTGCCTTTGTCTAGTATGAGGTAATTGTATTTATTTGGGTTTTTCTCTGTCTCTTCTATTCTGTACCATTGGCCTACATGTCTGCTTTTGTACCATTATCATGCAAAAGAAACAATCAAGAACATGATGAGAGAGATACAGAATAGGAGAAAATCTTTGCCACCTGTACTTCAAATAGAGTATTAATCTCCAGGATATACAAAGAACTCAAAAAGTGTAACATATTCACTCAAAGACACACACACACACACACACACACAACAACAACAACAACAAAACAATCAAATAACTGAATCAATAAATGGGCAAAGGAACTAAACAGGCATTTCACAGAAGAAGAAATACATTGATCAACAAATATATTTAAAAAGTTCAACATCTATAGCAATTAGATTAATGCAAATCAAAACTACATGATTCCATCTCACTTCAGTCAAAATGGCAAGGATCAAGCACACAAGTAACAATAAATGCTGCAAGCTTGTGGGGAAAATTGTACACTCATCCAGTGCTAGTGGGACTGCAAATTGATGCAACCACTATGGAAAGCAGTGTGGAGATTCCTTAGAAAACTTGGATTAGAAAGACCATTTGACCCAGTTATCCCGCTCCTTGGTTTATACCCAAAGGATTTGAAATCATCATACTACAATGGATAGCCACATCAGTGTTTAGAGCGGCTATGTGAAAAACATCAGGCACAAAAAGACAAACTCTACATGATCTTATTCATACTTGTTATTTCAAAAGGCTGATCTATAGCTGTCTACGGTAGAATGATTGTTGCTAGAGGGTGAGGCTAGGATTTAGGGAAGATGTGGAAAGGTTGGTCAATGAGTACTATTATAATTAGATACTAACAAGAAGTTCTGGTGTGGTAATACTGTACAGATTGGTGTCTATAGATAACAATATTGTATTATATTTCCAAAAGCTAGAAGAAAACATTTTGAAAGTTATTACCATAAAAATTATAAATTTGAAAGAATGTACAATGAAATGCATTCTGCTGTCATGCATACCTAATTAGGACAAATAATTTTTTTAAAAAGATCTGCTTTACCATGCCATCTCACTTCTGATATGTGGATGCTAATTTACAATAAGGGTGGGACCTAGGAAAGAATAGAGGTACTTTGGATTAGACAGAGGAGAGTGAAGGGAGGGGAAGGAGTAGGGGAGTACGAATGATAGTAGACTAAGTCAGACATCATTATCCTATGTGCATATATGATTACATGACCTGTATAACTCTATGTCATGTAAACCAGAAGTATGAGAAGTTATACTCCATTTATGTATGATGTATCAAAATGCATTCTAGTATCATGTGTAATCAATTAGAACAAATAAAAATTAATTAATTAATTTAAAATATGATAAATCAGATATGTATAACCTTATTAAAATATTACATAATGTATACATAAACAGAAACTTTACTTCATACTAATTAATATGCATAATTTGAATGTTGCCGTTAGTTAGGTTTCAAAGCTCATTCTTTATCAATGAAATATCATTCGAGTGGATCTATTTAAATACACAAGGTTCATTTCTATTATGAGAAAAATTCAAATATGAGAAAAAATATTATATTAGAAAAGTCTAGCTGGGCATGGTGGCACATGCCTGTAATCCCAATATTTTTAGGAGGCTGAGGCAGGAGGATCATGAATTCAAAAGCAGTCTCAAAATGTAGGCCCTAAGCAGCTTAGTGAGAACTTATCTCAAAGTAGGCTATTAAAAGGCTAGGATGTGGCTTAGTTGGTAAGCACTCCTGGATTCAATCTGTAGTTTAAAAAAAGTATAATCTTATTGAATTATAGATTTGGTGTCCACTTAAAATTTGAATGAATTCAATGGGTGGAAAGGGAAATTGTTTCAATTTATAATGATAAATATTGCTTTTAAATAATATTTTCAGATCTATGGTACTTACTCAAGTTTACTTGGAGTAGTAGAATATGAAGCAGATAATAATGTGAAGATGACACATCTTCCTGGAGTGCCTAGCATTGGTTTTGCATAACAATTTCCAATGCAATGGCAACATTATATGTTTTGGCACTGTTACCTATTTCCTGTTACACCTCTTCAGTAGGCATATATCATGTTGTTTTATTTTAGTCTTGTTATTCTTTATCATGGGAACTGTGAAAATTCCTGAGACCCACTCTAATTCAATCTGAATGTCCAGCCAGAGTTGGCTGTCAGACATCAGTATTTTTTAAAGATAAACACATAATGCCAGTGTGTAACAAAGTTTGAGAAATGCCAGGTTAAAGTGATTCCAGGCTTATCTACCCATCTGTACAATTTTCCATCAGCCTTTTAGTTAACAATTTTATAATGATCTTTGCTTACATCTATTATTTATTTGAGGTATGTAAATATGAAGTCCCATTATTATTTCTGAACTCATTAGATGAACTTCTATAAAGAAAATTGTTTTGTCATCAGTGATTTGGTTACTATAATATATAGTTTTTTATAACAATCCAGAATAATTTTCTCATTTGACTTACTTTATTTTAGAAATTGTATTGGCTAACCACAGTCCACAGATGGCCTAAGACCTCTTTTTGTGTGGTCCAGAGCTAAAATTATTTTTTAAACAATTCTCAAATGGTATTCATAAGAACAAAGAAGACCATGCCACAGAGACTGAATGTAGACTTGTAGAAGTGGAGAATGAGTACAAGGAGAGGAAGAAGGAGAATATTTAATGTGTGGTTCCATAAAAAAAAAAAAAAAGTTTGCCAATCCTTGATTTAGAGTAAAGGGTTTGTGTCCTAGTGAATCCTCCAAGGTAAAGGTAGACATTCAGTGTTTTAAAAAATATACTCATAATTTTTAACCAATAAATGGCTTCAATCATTGTAGTTAATATTTTTTTATGCTGATGTAGCTCCCCTGTATTTAGGCCTGCAGTAACACTTTCACATAATCCTCTAGTTTGTTAGTTTTGTTTTACAGTTTTACTTCTACTCTAGTGATTTTTGATAGCTTCCTTTGTTTTGGGCACAAGAAATTCCATGACTATCTTTTAGATTTTCCTGTCATAGACCTGGGAGCAACCATTTCTTCAAGGAATTCTGGTTTTTATTTCTAGTGAGAAATCATGTTTAGAGACCAAAACCTGGGTTTTGGAGGTGCTAATTGCTAATGAGCTGTATTTTCTTGTAACCCAGATTGTTATTATTCCTTTGCCTTTTCAGAGAATGACTAAAGAGTATAGATACCTATATCTTATCTATCACACAGTAGAAATACACTGTATGATACTATAATGGATATATGTCCTTTTCAGAGAATGACTAAAGAGTATAGATACCTATATCTTATCTATCACACAGTGGAAATACACTGTATGATACTATAATGGATATATGTCATTTTACATTTTTTCAGACCTATTTTAGAAATATGAGAATATACTGTTAATCCTTACTGATATTTCCAAACCAAATTTAAGATTACACATGTTTCTTTTATGTAATTTGATTTTATATTATACCTCTTTACTTTCAGGCTGAAATCTTTATTCTTAGTAACATAATTTTTCTTATTTTATTCTAAAATAAAATTTTAAAATTCATATTATTAAGAATTACAGTTTGAAGTTACATTAACTCATTTTATGTGTAATTTTTTAAAAAGATGCCTTATTTAATAAATTGAACTTATGGCCATCAGCACTATAACCCATGCCTGAAGAACATGTATCTAACATACATATTTTCTGTGCTAAGTAGTACAGTACTACTTAGGAAACTAGACTGCACTTCAGCACTATGAGTGTGGGCATTTTAAACAGTAAAATCACCAACAAAAATGTGAAAAATGTGACATTAAATATACCAGAAAGTGATGTTTATAATATGATAGCTGAAACAAGAAGGCAGGAGTCTCTCTGATATTAGCTAGAAATGAGCATATCAGACAAATCAAAATTTTTGCCACTTTGTGCATGTATGTTAATGATTGTGAAAGCGCTGAGAGTATTAACTTAGGAGTTACAAATAGATCACAGTGAATAGGCACATTCTAATGTATGGAACCTGTAAACAATGATTGTGTGTGAAAGACTCATAGAAAATACATAGGAAAAGATATGATGCTGAAAGAGTAGAAATTTAACCTACAGAAATTTGGGCATTACAGTATTTTAAGTTGAGTGACAAAACTGTATTTGTATTTTGTGGCAATTCCTCTATGATAGTGTTGTGGGGAAGGAGTGGGGAGGGAGGAGTTGAGTACTTATCAGTGGGACATGGCAATAATCCTGGTAAAAAGTAATAGGGCCTTTACTAGGAAAGTGGCAAAGGGCGAGAAGTGAAAAGGCTGGATGTGGTGCCTGGCTCAGTGTGAAAGATAAATGAAGAGGAATAAAAGTTGATTTTCTGAGTAATGGAAGTTCTAGGTACTGAGACAAGGATTAAAGGAGACAGAACCAGATTCTAAAAGGATAAAACTAATGGAAAATTACATTTAGCCATGTTGAGTATTAGTTGCCTATAAGATGTCTTTAAAAAAATTAAAAATACAAATCAACCTTGATTAATGGTATTTAGGAAATGAAGAAAGGGCTGAGGATTGAATTAACAAAACAAAACAAAAATAAACCTAAGAAGTTGAAGGAGATAAAATGTGGAAGAAACAAATTTTCTAAAAAGGGGCCAGAATGGTGAGAAAGAAATGGAGAGTTGTTTTCATAGAAGCTAAATAAGAAAGAGTTTCATCAAGAAAGAAATGAATAATAATGTTAATTATGGCAAAGGAGTGAAACAAGATGAGCTCAGAAAGCCATCCAATAGACTTGGCAATTAAGAAGGACTGGTGACTCTGGCAAAGATGGTTTTGCTTGAATGAGAGACAGACTGGTATAGGACAAGAGGAAAACTGAGGATAAGAGAAGTCCAAGACAGACTAATTGGGATCAAGCGCAAGGTTTTTGGCTTGCTGGATTTCAAGCAAGGATGCTAGCATTTGAAAACCGTGGCAACCTATGGAAATTTATTCAGTGTCTCTAAGTTTTTGTTTTGTCATCTGCAAAATGGTTTCCATAATAGTACTTAAATGTGTATTTGAGTGTACTTATGAAAAAGAAATGAATTGATGCATGGGAGGTGATTAGAAAATTGAGAGTGAGCACTTAATACTTATTAAAAGAGAGATAATTAATAGCATATTTTTGTAATGAGCTGACAGTCAAATGCTACACAACTATCAAAGAGTACATTGACATATATGACTTTAAACCTATTTTCCCAAGAAGAAGGAAAGCATATCTTTTCTACAAATATCCTTTGAATGTAGTTCCACTATATATCTATTAACATGGACAAAAATGTAGAACACTGACAACACCAAATGCTTGTGAAGATTTGAAGCAAAAGAAACTCTCATTCATTTCTTATGAGAAGCAAAATGGTATGAGTACTTTGGTAGATAGTTGGTGGTTTCATAGAAAATTTGAAATATTTTATCATATAATCTAGTTATTGTACAATACTCCTTGGTATTTACCACAAAAAGTTGAAACCTGTAAATACTCAAAAATCTATACACAGATGCTTATTTCACCTTAATTTGTAATTGTCAAATCTTGGAAGTGACCAAGATGTCCTTTTAGTAAGTGTATGGTTAAAAAACTACATCCAGACAATGGAATATAACTGAGGTCTAAAAGAATGAGTTTAAGTAATGAAAAGACATGGAAGAAATTTAAGTCCACACTACTAAGTAAAAGAATCAAACCTGGAAAAGACTATCTGCTATAAGACTCCAACTATATGACATTTTAGAAAAGTAAAAACTATGGACATAGAGAAATATGATCAGTGGTTGTCAGCAGTTGGAATGGAAGGAAAGAGGATGTACAGGCTGTGAACAGGATTTTCAGAGGATTTTTAGTGCAGTGGAAATACATTGTATGATACTATACGGGATATACGTCATTTTATATTTGTTCAAAACCTTTGAATATACTACAAGGAGAGTAAATCCTAATGTAAACTTTGGACTTTGGGTGACTCTGATATGTCAATAGAGCTTCACTAATTATAACAAATGTACTATTCTGGTGGGAGGTGCTGATAATGAGAAAGGCTGTTCATGTGTGGGAGCAGAGGATGGACAAGAAATCTCTCCACCTTTTGCTAAATTAATCTGTGAACTTAAATTATTCTAAAAACTTATGTCTTAACAAAAATTTTAAAATCATTATAGTGTTTATTTACTATTAAGTAACAGACAACAGAGAGTTAACTTACATTATATACTGCAATTTCACAAAACCGATGTTTGTTTTTAACATTGAAATCATTTTCCCTTCAAAGAACCTTTGTAATATTTCTTATGCATACCCAGATTTAGCATTATCATTTTTAATAACTTTATTTTATTTGTTTATTTTTTATGTGGTGTTGAGGATCGAATCCAGTGCCTCACATGTGCTAGGCAAGTGCTCTACCCCTGAGCCACAACCGCAGGCACATTATCATTTTTTAAATGAATTTTATGCCACACATCAGGAGACTGTACATCTTAGTTTTACTTAAGCTTAATGTTTTTAAAATTTTATAAATTAAAAAAATCAGCCAGATACATTATACTGTTATTTTCTTTGATTTCCACTTTAATCAAAATGTTATGCTTCAATCATTTATCCTTTAGCATCATGAAGTGTTGAATGTTTTTTAAACATTGTGGGTTTTTTGGATGCTGCATTTCCATAAAACTGCAATGTTTTAAGTGTGAAAGTATTAGAGTTTCAAGTTTGATTTGGTATGAATGCTTTTCTTTGGCAAACCTTCAGCTTCAAAGATGTACATGACTATTTGTGGTTTCTTATGGTTTTGAGACTCTTTGAAAGGGAAAGAGATTGGCTTAATATGGTGAAAACTATCTTTGTGGGGTGCTGGCAGGTAGAAAGGGAAACAGACAAGAAAAGACTGTCTAAACAAAAGATTCTCCAAAGATGTCCCAGGAGAAGAAAAAGAATTCTTTTAACCATGTTAAACAAAATACCCATATTAGGTACAGTTCATACTTGACAAAACTGTACTTGATATTTATTTTAGCTAGATTTACCTTGGTATTAATCCAAACTATTCAGTTTTCTATTTCTGTAACTTACTGTTAGAGTTGCGTGTACATTAAATAGCAACTCATCTTTTCTGAGCAATCCACAGTTGTCCCACCAGAACCTCAGGTTAGATTTCCCCAAATACATTATTATTAACTCTGTTCTACTATTCCATATACATCTACATATGTGGATTTTTATCATTATGGGGGATTCAGGATCCCTTAATTCAGAGAAAATTGTTGGGAAGCTAATATCTAGTATACATTGTAAGAAACTATTAGTGACAGAGAGATGTAGAAAATGTGTTCAGATATCCCACAGTAGGACATTAAACTTAGAAGAGAGACAAGTAAAAAATAACTATTTGAAATTATAACAATCACAACTTTTTAATGAAGCACGATGAGTACAATTCATAAGGATACCTAACTTGTATAAAATCAGACAGTAAAGCTAAATCATGGAAGTAAAAATAGAAACAAAGTGGGAAGACCATGTGGAATAATGATGCCCAGGTGTTCGTGGAGCTGTAATGAGGTCAGTAAGGCTACAGATAAAGCATGGATGGTAGGCAGGAGAGTTGGAGTGATATTTTGAGGTTATTATGGAGTTAAAGGCAAGAATTATAACATGTAGAATTTAATCCTCTTTAAGGTATTTTGGAGTGCCTTCTAGGCACTGTTCTAATCCTGCTTTTAGACTCATTTAATCTTCACTATGTCTCTATAACATAGACACATTGTATAGAGGAGGAAAGTTGGCACAGAGAGTTAAGTAACTTTCCCAAAATACTTAGCAAGCAACAGAATTAGGATTTGAAGTGGCTCCAGAGGATGTTTTCATAGCCAGAGAGTTTTATAGTCTCTCTGACTGGACTTCTGGGTGATACTAAGTATTTAGCATTTAAGTTTACTCAAAAAATAGCATGAGAGGCTACAAAAAAAAAAAAAAAAAACTTGCAAGGAGAAAAGCAATCAATATGATAATTTTGTTTTAATAATTACTCTAATGGTTTATCAGTGAGTAGAGTCAAAGAGCTTAATGTTACTGTCCCAGTTTGGTATGGTGCAGTAATGGTGGCTGTAACTTAAGTGATGGTGCCAGAGGTGTAGAAAAGTGGGTAGATCTGAGAGGTACTCACTCAGAATTTAGAATTTTAAAAGGTTGGTGACTGATTATATGTGCATGAAAGAAATATCAGAAAGGACTTCTAGGTCATTTTCATAAACAACTTTTATTTGTAGATGAAAAAAAAATCCATGTCTTTTACCCAAAGATGAAAATATATTAGGACATGTTTATAAACTTGGGTATTATTTTCACAGTTTATAGGGCTTAAAATTACATAAAGCACAGACAATGGAACAGTAATGGTTCTTGGGTCTTAAGAAGTATTGCCTTGAACATCCTCTGTGTCACAAATTACATGGCAGTTACAGATGTGTTCAGGTGATAACAGAAGAGCCACCTTTCAATGCTTGGAGAATACAATTAGATTATAAGAATTTAGTGAGATAATAAAAGTAGAGTTGAAGACAAGTTGGTTTGTGGATCCAGTCAATAGTAAAAAGCATCTATTCTTAATAGAATGAACCCAAGAACCAAAATTCAAGCAAATTATTCTATAATTAATCCAGCAAACAAAATTTAGAAGTCAAATATCATGATTACATAAACTGAGTGACTGATTGCTATGACAGATATGCACAGAAACACATAGCTTATAGTTTTTTTCTCAATTATTCTTATAGGTAACATATATTTAGCACAGTACCATACATTTCTAACTAGTTCACAAAGTTTTTCTAAAAAGTTACCAGAAATCTGAATCTTTTTTCTATTTCTATATGATTACCTATTTCACTAAACTCTAAACTCCATATTGATAAGGATATTTGCCTGTTATGTTCACCTCTATATCTCTAGTATTTAGAAGAAACACCAACCCTTGGTAGTCTCTCAATAAATATTTGTTGAAAACATTCATATATTCTATGCCTTTTCTGCCTGCATATAAATAACATCTTCAGTCTCACCTTAACTATACATCCTAGAAGAGCCCAGAGGACAACTAGTAAAGCTTTATAAAATAGAAATATAATAGCAGTTAGGAGACATTGTAAGAGTTGCAAAGGTAGATAGAACTTGAGAGGCTAAGTTGTGGAAATGAAAAACCACATTAAGTTTAGTTCAAAAGTCTTCATAATTGTCAGTCCAAGATATTCCATATATGTAACTAGTACAGGCTTATCAGTAGCTCCATGCTTTCAGAAACCTGAAGAGGGTAGGCAGGCAAAAATTGTAGCTGAGGACAAGTTATCCAGGCACTGAAGGGCTGAGGTCACAGAGGAAATATAACTGTAAAAAGGTGAACATGTATTGCAATTGTTTTTCCTAGAAGTGTTTCCTTCTCCCTAGGTTCCATGCAGTGAGTGGCCATTAGGTCAAACCTGAAGCCGCAGAGCTAAGCAAACTTTAGTAGCAACATAGTGCTGGGAAAACAAAAACTGGAGCTCAGAACTAGTAAGAAGGAAGGTTCCTGGAACAAAGCCCAGGTCCTCTGCCAAGACTTTGGAAGGATTGCACCAGAGGAAAAAAGCACAGTTACAAAGTATTAATGGTGATCTGTTTTTACTCCAACAGAAGAGTAGACCAGCTGAATAGTCCTGCCATAAGATAACAGAAGTCAGAGAATAAATAATTTTATATACAGTAGTCACTAAATCTACAACTACAGACAAATCAGGAGGAGTAATCAAAGAAAAAGCCGGAAAATTATCTAAAACTAGAAGTCATTGGAAAGGTGGCCATATTTTTCCAGATCTCAAAATGAATTTTAGAAAAACTAATCTAAAGGAAATATATAAAAATATAAAAATATAAATAAACAGAAAAGTTTACCTCCTAAGTTAAGACTATGAAGGAAAAACAAAAAGACAAATACTAAGAGAATGGTGACAGATCGGTTAATGGGAACAAAGTCACAGATAGGAGGAAATTCTGGTGGTGGTACACAGGAGGGTGATTATACTGAACAATATTATATTACATAATGTAAGATAACTGGAAGTAAGGATTTTGAATGCTTTCATCACAATAAGTGATAAATATTAGAAATGATGAATAACCTAAATATCCTGAGTTGATCCATTACATAATATGCAAATGTATTGAAACATCACACTATAACCCATGAAGGTGTATGATAATAATCCACCAAAACAACAAACAAAAATATTCTGGAAAAAAAATGCTCAGTATAGATGTTTTGTTCACAACACACCACACACACACACACACACACACACACACATAGATATAGATAGAGTAGTTATGGGAGACAATGCATATGTTAATTAGCTAGATATAATCATTTTTACAATGTATCTAAAATTACAATATCATATTGTACATGATAAATGTATACAATTTAACAATTTAAATGAATAAATTTAGAAAAAAGAAACAAATGAAGATGAGAAGTGAAAAACACAATAATAAAAAAAAAAAAACTTGAGCAAATAAGTTTTCCACCCAAATACCCAGTATAGAAAGAGAATTAAAAACTGAAAAATTGGTTGGGTCAGAGAGACAGGTTCAAATTACAAAAAGATAAGAAAAAAATAGAAAACCAATATAAGAATGTGAAATATATAGATTGTAGTGAAAAGTTCCAACCTATTGGTAACTGCAGTATCATACTATGGAGAGAAATAGTGAAGCAGAGCACTATTTGTAAAGACACTAGCCGAGAATATTGCAAAAATTAAATTAAATCATCAAAACACAGGGGCAAACATTCCATAGGATAAATGGAAGGAAGTTATTCCTAGCCACTTCTTAGTAAAATACTGAAAACTAAATCTAGAAGGAAAATCTCAAAAGTAGCCATTATCTTTACTGGGCCAATAGTAAGACTGGCTGCTGACATTTCAAGAGAAAAAAAGATGACAAAAGAAGACTGACGTTTAAAAATGATAAATGAGGGGCTGGGGATGTGGCTCAAGCAGTAGCGCGCTCGCCTGGCATGCGTGCGGCCCTCTCTCTCTCTTTAAAAAAAAAAAAAATGATAAATGACTGACAGCCTAGGATTTTGCCCAGATGGGGTCCCAGAGTGTGTGAAGAGGTACTGAGGGTAGGTAGACAGGCTCTTAACACCAACACTGAGGCTCTCAGGTATAGTGGGTGGCAGCAAAGGCTAGATGAGTGGAGTCACAGTCTTAACCCACAGTCCCCTGTCCTAATGCTAGGTCCTAGAGGGACTACCTGGAACTAGGTTCTGGCCCTAGACAATAGAATGTCCTCATCCAGTTGCTCACTGGGAAGACAGTCTCACCTGGTCTCCCTTTTTCCATAAGCATAACATTCCTTTTATTACCTCCTGGAAGACACTACTCTTCTCCATTAGCTTCTGTAGGAAAGAAAATACTGGTCTCACTGGCTAAATTTCTCTAGGCGGATTTCTCTAACTGGAGGAATTTAAGTAAATAATCCTCACTGCCTTCTCTGACAGCAATAATGGGAATTGCAGATTTATCAAACAGTATGGCCTCTAAATGATGATTCTCATTTTGCGGTAGTAAGTCTCATTTGTGCAATTAAACCATTTGTCTTCCTCTGCCTGTGTTGATTAGGCAATTCCAAAGTCACCAGTCCTGACTTAACCTTGTGTCCTCTACGTCTTCTAGTCACAAATCCCTACCTCTTGCCCACCCCAGTATGTCAGTATCACGACTATTCAAAAAGATTAAATACCATCTAATTCTGCTTTCAGCATTTCCTGCTTTCCTCATGAGAAACTCTTCAGTCTCCTTAAAGAAAACCCCCTAAAAAAGACGTGTGTCAAACATGTCCCATAATGTGGAGTAGCAATGAGATTCTTTTTTGGTTATAGGGATTAGGTATCCATCAGCCTTGGCCTACCTGTGTTGGATATAGGGTATGGTAGCAGTGTGGTTGAAAACAAGTACTGTTTGCTTTATACTATTGAGGATCGATTTCATGATGCTGAACAAGTACTTAGAATGGTATATTTAACTAAAACTCAGGTTTCCCAAAGATAGAGAAATATCTTCATTGACCAATTTGTCTCTGGACTTATGATCTTTTCAACATTGAAAGAGTTGATGAAATATTTATATGCTTTAGCAGCAGGAAGTGTGGTCTTTCTTAAGAAGTTGCCTAGTTTGAATATGCAGATTATAAGTTTGATTTGAGTGAAGTGGACACATGTGGAAATCCACATTTGTGGATTTGAGAACATTTTGATCCAGTTTTATAGTCTGTGGATTTGAGAGCATTTTAATCCAGTTTTATAATTCTCCTATAAGAAAGTACATGATAACCATATACCGTGGAGATTCATCATATAGTTTCCCTTTGCACTCTGTGTCCAGCAACTTCTTTCAGTGTCCTAAAAAAGTCAAGTGGAAATTTCTGTACCGCTGCCATATCTGACATGAATAGCATTAGCAAGTTACAGGAAGAGAACTCTCCAGACACAGTGTTCTCAAAGGGGTGTGCACTTTGTTCAGCTATAGCCCCTTAAATGATGCCATGGAATGGTCAATGTGAGTGAACTATTCTTTGGCTATATGTTACCTAGAACTTCATGGAGAGTTCTGAAAAAAGATAAGCACTGTATGCTTCTCAAAGATCAGAACAGGAGATAAGGAAGACCCTGAGAGATTTCAGAAACATGGTTCTCTTGTGTCCCTGCACTCACAAAGCCAAGCCAATTGCCACCAGGATGCCAGAGCTCTTCCAGCGCTTTCTCAGGAATCTCAAAGGAACAGAAGCCTTTCACCAGAGTGGTTTTTTGGAACCACTTAGGCAGCTGAAGCAGCAGAGGATTTCTAAGATGATGGTTGGCTTTAAACTGCCAAAGGAAACTACAGAGGCCTTTGTTACCAAGATGAAAATTCTATGCTATCACCAGTGGTTCCAATATTTGACTCTACATAGGATCTAATTCTAAAAATTACACCCACTGGTATTTCAACCAATTGCAAAATAGAATATGAAAATTTTGTGTTAAATTATTTTCACTAGAAACTATAGACTAGGGAATATTTTGATTGCTGGTATAACAAGTAATATTTTAAAATTTTATGTAAAATCCAGGAAGAAGACTAGAGGAAATAACTTCTTTGTTTTAGTGTTCTTTTGTGGTAAATAAATACTGGTGACTATGAAGTGCCCACTCCCCATCTGGGGGTTTTACTTGGCAAATGTCAGGAATCTTATTCACATGCTATTTAATTCCATTATGGTTTTAAGTAAGGAATTCAAGTGTGTAAACTTAATCAGAAACATTTAATTTCAGTTCTTAGCCTTTTTGTATATGAACAGTTAGTTAAAAGATTCGGCATATTTCATGCACGAAAAAGATGAGTTTTCATTTGGGCCTCTTTGAACAATAGAGTGAACAATTGCACTATAAGAAAACTAAATTGGTTCATCGTAATGTTATGCAATGCAGTTCCTAAGCAATATGCGGAAAATATCCATATATAAGATAGAGAACAATTTTACTGTCTATGTCTGAATATAAATTTATTCTTTTGATTTCAGTAAAGGCATGGAATGATACTGTGTTCTTCCAGTGGGGTAATAGTATTTTAGCAATAGAATTTATCTTTTCTTTTCAGCAGTTAAGTATTTGAGATTTCATGGAACCATTTCAGAATAGGATGGTGCCTTGTAAAGTGGGCAGATTGACTTTAAAGGAGGCTATTTGTAACTTTTAAAAAAATGCATGTAAGATTTATTGCAGATGTTTTTATATATTTGAACATAGTTATCCGATTCATTCTATATGTTATTAAAATATTACCCTTGTGATAAAAAATCAAGACAAAGTAAAGATATTTTCTGGAAAAAAGAGAAAAGAATTAAGCAAAACTCTTATAAGTGAGCTCTTTAAGGCAGAGAGAAAGTCCTCTGTGATAGAAGCATAAAAATTCAGGGAGGAATAAAAAAGGGAAGAAAGAGGAATCAGGCAAATCTGGATTATTATTGATTATATAGAACAGTACTAACCTCAGTATAAATGACACAGAAAAAAAAATTACGAAAGATAATAGAGAAGTAAAATTAGATCTAAGTGATCTAAGACTGTTGTATTGTCTTGGAAATTATGAAAATAGTAATACAAGTCACACTGTATGCAGTAAGGAGATGTATTTTTATCCCCAAAGTAATCATCAAAACAAGAATTGACAGAGTACAATAAATACCAATCAAAGGGGAGAGAAACAGGATAATTAGAAGAAAAACATTTCCATTTCCGAATGTTTGAACAAAAGAGGGAAAATTGCAAAGGAAAAAAGTGATGTAAGGAGATTAAAAATAGAAGAATAAAAATTGCAAAGGAAAAAAGTGATGTAAGGAGATTAAAAATAGTGGAAGACTAAATGTATTACTAATTGTACCACGAATAAATATTTCAAAAGACCAATAAAAAAGCTAGAATATCAGATTGAATTATTGAATCAACAACTGTATACTCCTTACAAGAGACATATATTAAATCTAAGTACACAGACATTTGAAATTTTAGAAACATTTATTGTATCATCTCTGCATAAAAAATACAATTTGGCATCTGTTAAGGTAAAACTAGATTTTCTCCACATACTGTCCTTATCTGAGACACTATTGAGTCTCTACTTTTTGGAATTATTCTGTATATGCCAGAAATAATTGCTTTAGGAATTGGTTGGATCATGTGATTTTTAATTACCTAACTACTATTTTTTTTTTTTTTTTTTTTTTTGCTTTGGTGGCTCAAGGGTCAGTGCTGTTATTATCTTATTTATCCTACTAACTCTTGGGCTCCTTTGAAAGTAGGGCACATGAGAGACTCATTAGGACTCTTGAGATACTGGAAGAGCCACAGTGATTTTCATGGAAAAGAGCCCAGGCTACAGATGCTTAATGTGCTTACATGTACCCAGGCACTGAGAATGTCTTTGGCTAGGACTGAGCTGAAAAAAAATTCAGAGAAATGAGTTTTAGATTTTAATTTCTTTGAGCTTTACCTCACATGGTCAAGAGAATTTAATTTTTTTTGGTCAATCCTACTCTTTGAACTAATAATGGAAATTATACCAAAGTCAGTTACCTACATCTCCAGAAAAATTGGCCAAAATAAATTTCTATGCTCACATATTTGTGATAAAAAGTTTGCTAAAGCATTAATAATTGATAATAGGATGTTGGAAGAATAATATTCAATAACTGGAGAACACACACTTGTATATTTTCAGGTTTACATAATTGTACACATAATATATTTTCATAAAAGATAAAAATAGATGCATGCACAGGTACATTGATGACTCTTGGTGATTGCATCATAATGTGTTAGTTGAATTTGCCTCCAAGTGAGAGATATTAGTGATACAAATTGTGACATTTTTGGATTGTTTTCTGATAATTCATGATATGTAAAAAATGATAAAGAATTGAGGCCAAAATATGAACTGTTTGGCGAGGATTGCATATTTTGTCTATTATAAAAAGGTTTTAAATATTAATTCTTTAATTAATGATTCTCTTCCTGCCTATTTTTGATAGAGATGAACAGGATGAAACAAATTTATTTCTTCTGAAAGATTACCAATTCAAGCTCTTTTTTGTTTTTTCAGTATTTCCCTGGCACAAACTTAGAAAAGGAAAGAAAGCTGACTGAAAATTAATTTGATAAAAACAATACTAATAATAATAGCTAAGATTTTAATAACATTAACTTAAGTGCCAGGTGCTATTCTAAGAATTTTCAAGTACAATTTAATCCTCATCACACCAACATGAGGTTTTACTCTATTGAATGAGTTAAGTAACTTGCTCCAGGCCATGCAGCTGTTACTGAGAAAATGATTATTAGAGTTGGGACATCATTGTGCTGTGCACAGAACTTGATAAAAAACTTTTTTATTTGCAGGACCTGGCTGGGCATTTTTGACAATATTGTTATATGGTTTGGGTTTTACTTTTTATTGTATTGTTCCAAAAAAAAGAAAAAAGAAAAGAAAAGAAAAATGATTTGAACTTGCACCTGGTCTAAGAAATTACTAGTGGTAAGATCTTAGCAAGCTTATGAATTAGATATTCACTCATTCAATAAAGTGGCATGGCACTGAGGATATGGTCATGACAAATCAAGGTCTCTGCTCTCCTGGGGAACACATTCTAGCAAGGGAGATGTATAATAATTGAGCAAACAAAATGCTAAGTGAGATCATTTTAGGTACTAAATACTTCATAGCCTCAATTTTCTTTTCCATGAATTAATGCTATCTACTTCCTTGCTGTTGCTGAGATTTAATAAGGTAATACTTGGAGAGCTTTTAATATAGAAAAAAAATTGCAGTTCACCTATGACTACAAAAGAAAACCTTTATTTAACTTTTGTTTGCATCTCTCTCTCTCTCATATATATATATATATATATATATATATATATATATATATATTCTCCTTCTAAGACAAACACACACACACACACATTTTAACAAGATTTAAACAGCATAAATGACTTTCTAAGTATTTCACAATAATAATCTCAGTTTATCCTTGAAAATATATACCCCCTTTCCTTGTCCACTGTTGCCAATGTTAACAATATTCCATTGTCTGTTTGAAATCTTTGCCTTCATTAGTAGCTTTAAAGAATTTAAGATAAATATTTGCATAAGAAAGAGTTTTTATTGAAATGATCCCAAATCAACATATGCTTTGTCATTTGCCATATTCCCCCTAGGAAGCAGAATGAATAATAAGTGGCCAGCCAGATGTTGGACTTATTTAAGTACTTAATAGAGAGTTTATATTTGAGGCATTTAGCCGTAACCAAACTTCAGCTGTGTTTTTGTCTTAAAACACACATTTTCTCTAACTTCATAAATACAGAGAGCTTCAAACATCTACTTGACTCTTTTTTTTGGCTCAAACAGAATTCAGTAGTAAGAGTGTACACAGTTAAAGTATAGTAAAGAAAACTCAATAAATTTTGCTTTAATCTGACATGATAAATAGCATTGCTCCTAAGGAATTAGCAGTAGGTCAATGGTTGGTTTATTGCAAATATGAAAACACTGAATTATAAATTATGCCCAGAGGCATTTAATCCTGGTCAGAATTACACAAAGTATTATAATCTTATATATTATTAAAAACAGGTAATTTCACTATGTTTTTTTAAAAGAAATATACCGAAGTTTCTATTCAGAGCAGTTTCAAAGCACTTAGTATATATCAGACCCTGTGTTTAACAATTTATAAATATGAATTTACTTAATACATTGTAAAAGAACTAATGAACAAGGCTCTAAAACAGCCCTTATTTTACAGATGAGAAAACTTAGGCCAAAGAAATAGAGTTGATTTCCCAAGATCATGTAGAGAGTGGCTCCAAGCTGGACTTAGCACCAGCCACGGCCCTAAGTCAAAGCTCTCAATCAGAGTCTATTGTTTGCCTCTTATTGAAAAGCATGTAGACAAGATAACTTAAGGGTATCAGAAGAGAAGTCAAAGCTGGTTGTTAAATACAATAAATCTCTGAACTTTTGCTATCCTATTAATACCATTATTTCCAGAAATAATAGTATTCTAAGGTAATTTTCCAGTAACTGTCATTTGATCTACTTGAACTCAGTATGCCTGTGCAAAAGGGAATGATTTGCTCCTTTCTAGGGCACAAAAGGTGACAGCCACATTAATGCCAATGTTTACATGTTTTTTTTTTTCTTTTTAATCAGGCATTTGTATATTTTGAGAATAAGGCAGGATTTAAGAATTTTATATGACCCAAAATTCAAAATGTATTTTGTGAGACTTGGAAACAAATAACATTCACAAAGTATGCAAACAACTTTCTAAGAGACTGAGTGTAGTTAGGTCTATCAGCCTTTAAAGTTCAGGTTTTGTTTGTCTGTGACTCAATGTATTTTCCTAGTAGATTTTAACTATGATACACATCATAGTTAAAGCAAAAACATAATGAGAACAACTAGAGTTTGATAGCCCTAGTTCATACAATAATTAATTAAAATGTCTGGAAAAGGAGAAAAGAAATTGTGTAATAGATTAAAAAAAAAGAAGACATATTTTTAGCTAATTTGTAAAGAAAGGAAAAGCCAAGGACCGTTTTAATAAATTACATTTCACAGTAGCTCTGAATAATTTTACCATTGCAAGTAGGAATGAAATTGCTATTAACTACTAATACTTTTCCACTCTTAGCCACAGTAATTTAGATAAATCACCAATCAATTGTCACTATTCACCCTCTTCAGATTGCCTGCTCCAATTACAACATATCTAATTACAACATAAATAACTGACCCTCAATCTAGGTCAACAACTTATCAAAGCACAAAGTTTTCAGAGTTGACCAAACTTGATTCAGACAAAAACACATAGCCCCATATTGATACTAGGAAGTTTAATCTTGAGTTCCCTTTATTTAATGTCCCTCAAAATTTCATCATTATTGAACAGTAGCCGATGAACCTACACCCCCATTCCCTTTTTAAAGTATGTCCCTGAGATACTCTAGATAATCAAAGAGCAGCCTACCCAGAGTTTATTAGGTACATTCTCTCCTTGCAAATGCTTACCTGAAATGTTTCTTATGCAGTGGTATTAGTTTAACTTTTAAAATACGTGACAAATAAAATAATAAAACCTCACTAGAAAGACACTGAGAAGGACATTGTTCATCATTTTTTATTGGAACCCAGAAAATTTGTTTCCAGAACTGGGAATCAAGAAAAGCTGTGTAATTTGTGACACTGTAAACCATGTAGCTACCTGTATTTTCTTCTTCATTTGTTTATTAGAAGCTTTAAAAAAAATAGCTGCCTCCATTTATCAAGCTAGTGTGATCTGAGGTACAGTTTTGCATGTTGGGCTCACCTTTGTTCACTTTTCTTTTCCTATCATTGCTTTCCTTTGGTCATTTCTCTGCTACCCATTTCTTATTGACATTCTGTGTTGTTCCCGGGCCTCTCACACAACACCTTTATCATCTTCACCTGCTCTGGACCCCTCCAGGCTCATTTTCCAGCTCTCTTCCACTGGTTGCTTACAGGATTCTGCAGATAACAAGCACTTTGAGGAGGCTAGAGTCCAGAGGAAGGGAGAAACTAGAGCACTTCTTCTCATGGCTACTCCTCTGCAGAGATGTCATCAGCAACTGTATCTTTCTTCAGGTCCTGATTCCTATCATATGGGCCTGTAGTAGTTCTGGCTTCTCCGGGGAGATACCAGTCCTTCACTCCATTCTCACAGTTTTAGTGCCTTTTCTCTTAACCCAAAGGATGGCAGCTGCCTCCTGCTGTTGCTAATTTGTTCTATCTCAGTGTTTCTTATGTGCTTTCTCCTCCAATCTATTGCCTATGTAAACAAAACAAAGCAAAACATTTTTTTTTTCCTAGAAAAGTCACTTTATTAAACATGGTTAATGCAGTTTCTGTTTTCCTGGATAGACCCTGAGAGTTACCTTGCTAAATATCATCTTATTTTCATGAAAAAAAAAATTCTTGAATCCTTTTAGAACACTGCAGGGAATCTGGATGGATAGGAAGAGAGGGAAGAGGAAGACAAAAAGAGAGAGACAAAGAGACAAAGAACACAAAGGTTCTGTAACTACTCTAACTTTATAAGGGTTATAAATAGATTTCTAAGGAATAATTGCCTTCAAAATTGCATTTCTCAGACCATCCCTTTGCACTTCATTCAGGTTTTTAAACTCACTTTTGCTCTCTTCATGTTTTCATAAGATTGTTATGAAAGGATGTTAAGGAATCCAATTTATGAAAAGAAACAATTTACTGGTTTTTGTATGTCAGTGAAAGTAGCAATAATCTTTTAATACTTTTCATGTCTCATTTGGATTTATTTCAAGCATTCTTCAGGCTTGCCTAAAATAACATTTCTTAGTTGCATATTCTTGTGCTTTAGTCAAATCAAGAATTATGTACAAAATCTGATATTTTTCAAAGAAAGACACACTTGTTTTCCTTCTAATGTCATTAATATTAATCACCCCTAGAAGGCCCTGATATTAACATGTGGGAAGTATGATGGTGATATTATAAATCTGTTTAACCTGAGAGCAATGTAACAGCTGTCTTATTCCATATGTGTTCTCCAGATATTTTTCCAGAATCATTAAATGGTACAATTTTAATGTGTTTATTAGGAGTTTGTAGCTTTTAAATTTCAAAAAAAAAATTAAACATTCCTTTCTGACATGCCATGCATATGTCAAGGAAAAGACCTGTGATATGTGAGCTATAGCTCTTTAGTAGCAGATATATGTTCATGGGAGACCTTGTGGTTCCCTTTATTGAATATTAATGTCAAATTCACACCACAAATGAAATGTTCAGTAGGCAGTAACAATTTTTTCCTTTACACAAATCGTTACTTAATAAAAATTTGGCAAAGGTATTTACTCTCCATTCTGCCAAATATTAATTAATAACATAAAAATCAGTAATTATTACTAAGTATAAATTTAAACTTTCAATGTAAAGATTCTCTTTTCCCTTAAAAGAAGGGCTAAAATTTCAAAGATTTGTAATTATTTTTACTGCTAATAATTATGGCTAATTGTGGCATGTATTACTTTACAACCTTTCTTTTTCACAATTCATTAATTTTTTTTCATCTTATTTTCTCATTATTTATGATGTAAACTCTAGTGTCTCCTCATAAGATTTTAGGTGAGGGCTGGAAATGTAGCTCAGTGTTAGAGTGTATACCAAGCACTGTAAGAAAAAAATAATTACAGATTTGGGGTGAAAGAAAATTAAATGAAATAAAAGGGGGAATTTTATGAAATAAAAAAATATATTTAGAATCAGCTATATGAAGTTTCCAAGCCCTAGATTAACTAATTATGAGTATTCAAGGATAAATATGCTTATACATTTCCTGAAAATTAAGACCAAAGATAGAAAACAAATATTGCATCACTTGCAGAAAATACTAGGCTAATTCATGTGTTGAGATCATTTTTTTTCCTCCAGAAATTAACTGTGAATTTATTTTTCATGGCATTTCTAAATTATTATTTCATTGGTGAGTTATAATTATATACATAATACCAGGATACACTGTGGCATATTCATACATGCATATAACGTAACTTGGTCAATTTTATTCCCCAGTAGCTCCCCTTTCCCTCCTCTTTTTCCTTCCCCTGGTTCTCTTTCTCTCTCCTCTGTTATCTTTTCTAATTTCATGAGATCTTCCCTCCTTTAATTTTTTTCTCTCAAGTTTCTGCATATGAGAGAAAAGTATGACCCTTGATTGTCTGAGTCTGACTTATTTTGTTTAACATAGTGCTCTCAAGTTCTATCCAGTTTTCTGCTGACTACATTTTTTTATTCTTTTGTGTAACTGAATAAAACTCCATATTGTGTGTGTGTGTGTGTGTGTGTCACATTTTCTTTATCATCTGTTGATGAACACTTAGGTTGATTCCATAGCTTGTTTATTGTGAAACACGGATATGCATGTATCATTATAGTTTGGTGACAATAATTCTTTTGAATAAACCCTGAGGAATGGAATAGCTGAGTCATGTGATTCTATTTTTTTGAGGAACCTCTATACTGATTTCCATTATGGTTGTCCTGATTTACAATTCCACCAACATTGTATAAGTGTTCCTTTTTACTCACATTCTTGCCAGCATTTATTATTATTTGTATTTTTTGTTATTGCCATTCTAGCTGGATGGAAATGAATCTCAGCATTTCCTTGATTGTGAGGGATGTTGAACATTTTTTTCATATATTTGTTGTCCATTTATGTTTCTTGTTTTCATAAATATCTGTTTAGTTCATTTAACTATTTATTGATTGGGGTTTATTTTGGTATTAAACTTTTTGAGTTTTTTATGTAGTCTGAATGAGTAATCCTCTGTCAGAAGAGTAATTGGCTGTTATGGTTTAGATGTGGTATCCCCCAAAAGCTCACGAATGAGACAATGCAAGAAGGTTTGGAGGAGAAATGATTGGGCTTTATCCTTAGCCTAATCAGCAAATTAATCCCTGATGGGAGTAACTGGATGGGAACTGAAGGCAGGTGGATGTGGCTGGAGGCAGTGGTTCATTGCAGGGCCAGGCTATAGGCTATATATTTGTATCTGGCAAGTGGAGATCTCTTTGTTTCCTAATCAATATGGGATCCCCTTTCCTCCAGCATACTCTTCTAGCATGATTTTCAGCCTCACCTAAAGCCCTGAGTAATGGACCCTACTGTCTATGGATTGAAACCTCTGAAACCATGAGCCTGTAAATAAACTTTCCCTTCTCTACAGTTGTTCTGGTTGGGTCTTTTAGTCAGAGCAGCAAAAATCTGACTAAAGCACTGGCAAAGATTTTCTCCCATTTTCTGGGCTCTCTGGGTTCTAGTTTCCTTTGCTATGCAGAAACTCTTGAATGTGATGTTTTTATTCCCTGAACTTTAGGAGTCTTACTGAGGAAGCCAATGCCTGTGCCTATATGTTGGAGTGATGACTTTTTTCCCTCTAGCAGTAGCAGAACTTCTAGTCTAATTCTGAAGTTTTCACTCCACTTTGAGTTGACTTTCATGCAGGATGAGAGATGAAAATCTACTTTAATTCTTCTACATATGAATATCCAGTTTCCTCAGCACCATTTGTAAAAAAAAAAAAAAAAGAAAGAAAAAAAAAAAAAAGATGTCTTTTTTCCAATGTATATTTGTTGATGTTTGGTTGGTTTTTGTTTTGTTTTAAAACAACTTATGTAACATATGTTTTTGGTACCTTTGTCAAAGATCAGATGGCTGTATCTGTGTGGGATCATGTCTGTGTCTTCTATTTTGTACTATCTATGTGCCCGTTTTTATGCCAATACCATGCTCTTTTTGTTACTATAGCTGTGTAGTATAATTTGAAGTCAAGTATTTTGATGCCTCCAGAAATGCTTTTTGGCTTAGAATTTATTTGGCTATTTGGGATCTTCTAATTCTTCCAAATGTATTTTAGGGCACTTTTTTCTAGTTCTGTGAAGAATGTCATTGATCTATTAATGGGGATTGCATTGGATCTGTAAATTAGTTTTGGTAATACAGCCATTTTAACAATATTAATTCTGTTTGCCAATGAACATAGGAGGACTTTTCATCTTCTAGTGACTTCTTCAATTTCTTTATTCAGTAGGGTATAATTTTCATTGTAGAGGTCTTTAACCTCTACACCTTGCATAGATTTATTTCTAGATCCTTTTTGTAGCCTATTGTGAATGGAATTTTTTTAAAAAATTTGTTAGTGTATTCACTTTCCATGACATTTAATAATAGAATTGTCAGTATCCTTAACTATAAAAAAGGTATCTTAGGATGAATTTTAATTATTCTAATCTGATTAACTAAAATTTTTCAAAAGATATTATCACTATTTATGTGGTTAAGTCTTAAAGAGTCTTTCTATCAAGTAGACAGTATGATATTAAATCAATATAGAAGACTAAGAAAAATACAGACACTTTTTTATATTATTACTTAATATTTGAATAGGACTTGAAAAAGTGGATAGTAAAATATGACCATTAGAGTATCCTGAAATGTCTATGTCTTAAAAAAAAGTGTCTGGCAGGTGCTGAATAGACTAGACATTATTTCAATAACCACCTTAGTTCTAGTGCCAAGAGAACTTAACTTAAAAGGCCCTCATATTTATAACAGATAAGTGTGCACAACAGTTACATTTGCACTTGATTGAAAGTTACATTGGATTGTATGTAATCCTCTGATAATTACATTTCACTCAGTCACAGTGCCAAAGTGAAATTCATGTACTCTGTATATCACAAGTAGGGAAGAGCAAATCTTTATCATACTTTAAACTTTTAACTATTAGGCATTTCAGAGACAATTTAGATTTGATATAGGCATTAGACATTTGCAGTTAGATCTAGGTTTTTATTTAGAGAAGACCACTGTATCTTCTTAAAGTACTTTCAAAAAAATGTCAAGTATGAATTTTAAATCACAAGTATTATAACAGTGTTAAAAATAGGTAATTATAGCTCCTTATAACTAATAATGTCTAAATTGAATAAAGGATGGTACTGGGCCATGGTGAATTAATCAATTCTGGAAGAAAGATTTGACATTCTTATTTAAATCTACTGGTTTAAATGTTGAAGAACTCATGTGGAATGTTGTCATTTTTATTAATCAGAACTGATACTGAGATGCCTTTCAAGACACCAATCAGTCACCAAGACCATTCTCAACATAAATTCACTACCCAAGTGCTCCAGGTATGAATGGCTATGCTTTGTTTTTACATCTTTATCCAATTCACCAGGATATTAAAAAGTGATTATAGAATAAATAGAAAAAAGATGTGAGGGAGTAGTCATTTGAAAATACTTAAGGTTGGAGTTACATTATGTGAAACTGAAACAGAAATGTACAGAATAAAGGATAGCTAGTAAGGATTAAAAATCAATGAAAATTTGTGCAGAAAGAGAAAGAACAAGAAAATTAGAAACAATGTTGAAAGAATTGTCTTGATAAATTTTTCTCTGTTGGTTAACTAGAAAACTAGTTCAAGTGATTTCAGGGTATTATAAGAAAGCAGAAAATAATAATTAGTTTGTGATACTTCCACATAAAATTTTGGTTTAAACCAAGGCTTTACATAGTAACTGCCAAAGGCACCTTACTTTATTAAACCCCCTTATTACTGGTTAAAAGATGAAAAAAGCAGATCAATCCATTTAGTTGGATAAAACTTCCTCTGAAACTGTATTTTCTTACTTACAATTTTACAAAATCTCTATATTGTGATGAAGTAATCTTTTTATTCTTAATACCTGTGGAAAATATAATGATTCAAAGAATGGAGAAGGAATGTTAAGAAGGTTTAGTCCTTTTCTTTTTATTGGCACCATTTGAAAAGGAGAATTCCTTAAACAACTTCAGTTGTGGCGATAGTAAATCCTAAAGATTTTTGTTGGAGGAATGATTCTTCCTTTCTTTTTCTCACATAAATTTAATTACCTTGCAGTCAACTTTCAGTTACTTCCACCCAATCCTATGAATCAGAAACACCCAACCCCCACTCTGTTATCTGTTCTCATTAATTATTTTACTGAGAAAAATTACAAATATGAAACGTATGGTAATGCAAATAAAAAATATTTTGAAATTTTTAAACTAGTAGTATTACTTAAATTTGTGGATTATGTATTTTTATTCTATACAAACTAGGACTGCAAATAAAAATCAATGCAAAACACAAACTCTTCTTTAAATCTTTTAGTGCCCCAAAGGAAAAGATTGGCAAAGAGATAGTATTAATCATGACATTAATGATTAAACTTAATAAATAAGAGACATTAAATTTACTCAAGAAAAACGTCACATTAAAATTAGTTATTTACATGCACAGTTCAGTATCTTCACATTTCAAATACTTAATACAGTGTAGCTTTAGTTCTAAAGTAAACTTTGAAGGTAATTAAAGATAAAATGTGTGTCCTCAAGCCAATGTTGAAAGAGTTATAAAGTGCAACAGGAACTTGGAAGTCAAACTTGATGACTTCCTTTCTCGAAAGGGAATAAAAAATGATTCCTCAGTACTTAGATTCACAGAAGTGTATGTTCTAGTTTAAGGCAATTTAGGTTAAGTAAATATTTGATCTTATCATATGATTTGGTTAAAAAATTTAAATTAACTTCTATGTGAAGAAAAATAATTTTATTCAACTGGACAATCATGTTTCCTGCCTCACCAAACAAGAAAAGAAGGAAGAAATTTTGAAAATTTAATCAAACAATTTAAAAATAAAATGCATTTTATTGTATGTCAGCCTAATATTTGTAGAAGGAAAAAAAGTTATTAAAACTTCCAAATGAAAAGTATTAAAAAATAAAATTAGAGTCAATTTGTGTATTTCAACTAGGAAATTCAGGCAGTACACTAAGTGGAGCAAGGAGGGTTACTTTGAGGTGATAGTTCAAATTTGAGTAAACTTCTACCCCTTATAATACAGAAAGATTCTTAGGTGACTTTCTCATTGCTTGTATTTATCTTTTCCCCTTCTTTCACTGAATTTTTTCTTTTTCAATCCTTTCTAAGAAAGAATGGTAACTCATATTGTGTTCCTCCAACAGGAGCCAAGAATCCACCCTAAGAATTTTATGGGGAACTCCCAGTTGCTGGAACATAAGTTAAAATCTAGTAAATGAACTTATCAATTGAAAAATATAACATTGATGTTTATAGGCTTAATAGCCTGTAGTACAACATTAGTGCCACTTCCTTGATCATGCTAATGGAATAGACTAGACATTATTTCAATAACCACCTTAGTTCTAGTGCCAAGAGAACTTAACTTAAAAGGCCCTCATATTTATAACAGATAAGTGTGCACAACAGTTACATTTGCACTTGATTGAAAGTTACATTGGATTGTATGTCATTCTTTTGAGAGAATTTTACTTTTAGATTTATATTTTATTAAAAAATAAAAACAGCTGCTTTTAGTTTAAATCGTTTATTCTTGCTAAAAACCATGGCAGTCCAGAGACATTTTTCTATCAAGGTTTATCTCCACTTGTTAAAGTTTAGATAAGAGACTGCCAGATTTTCTGCTTCAAAAGAGATAAGAACAAATGTAACCACAGACTGCTCATTTATCATTAACATGTACGATTTTACAGAACAAAGTAAAAATGCATTTATTTCTGCTTAGAAAGAGGACACATTTGAAATAGACAAAAGAGAAGACATCAGATATTTTATTTCAACAGGTAGTGATGCAGATTTTCTAAAAATAAGAGACTACTTCATAACTAATACAATAATAAAACTTTAAAAGATAATGTTTATAAATCAATTTTGAACTTCATTAGACTCTGGTACATTAAGGGTTTTTGGAGAAGATTGAATGTTTTTAATTGATCACTCATTGTTACTTTAATGCTTAGTATTGAAACTGTGATTTTTCTATTCAAGATTTGAAAACTATATTTTTGCAATTCTTTTAAAAAATGTTTTAACCCATGCATAAAAATTGTACATATTTATAAAGAACCTCATGATGATTCAACACATCTATACATGTAATGTCCAAATCAAGCTAAATCTATCTATTCATCTCCTCAAACACTTATCTTTTTTTTGGTGAAAACGTTTATTCCATTTTCCAGCTTTATTAAAAATATATATAGTATGCTGGACATATCTAAACACCCTACTGTGCATTAGGACCCCAGAACTTCTTTCCTCTCGCCATCTGCAAGTTAGCCTGTGACAATCAACCTTTCTCCATCCCCTTCCCACCCCTTTACTCTACAGCCACTGGTGACCTCCATTCTGTTTATAAGACCATTGTTTTTAGGCTCAGCATATTAGTATAAAGTAGTACTTGTCCTCCTGTGCCTGGTTTATTACACCTAACCTAATGTCCTCCAGTTCTGCCCCTGTTGCTACAGATGACAAGATTTTAACCATTGTAATAGCCACATAGTATGATCTTGTGGATATGTTTTTTTTTAAAAAAAAAAAAAAACACTTTTATCTACTTATCAGATAATGGACACTTAGGTTTTTTCCATTTCTTCTCTTGTGGATAGTGCTACGATGAATATGGCAGTGTGAATGTCATATGATTCAGTTGACATATTGATTTCATTTTCTTCAGCTGTGTCCCTCAGATACCAAATAGTGGTATGAATCATATTGTTAGTTCTATTTTTAATATGTCTTAAAAACTTCCATTCTGTTTCCCATAATGGCTGAACTGATTCACATTCCCACCAACAGTGTATAAGTGTTGCCTTTTCTCTATGTTCTTACCAGTACTTGTTATAATCTCTCTGATAAGTAGTCATTCTAATTGGAATGAGGTGAGATCTCATTATAGTTGTGATTTGCAGTTACCTGATGATCAGTGATGCACATTTTTTCATATAACCTTTTGGTTATTTGTACGTTTTCCTTTGAGAAATGTCTATTTAGATGTATTGCCATATTTATAATTGGATATTTGGTTGTTTTGGGTTTGTTTTGTTTTGCTTTTCCTCTGTGGAATTGAGTGAGATATATGTAATATTCATCAGGAGTACAGCTTGTAGCCAGGTGTGGTAGCACATGCCTGGAATCCCAGCAACTCCAGAGGCTGAGGCAGGATGATCTCAAGTTCAAAGCCAGCCTTAGCAACCTAGCAAGGCCCAAAGCAACTTAGCAAGACCATGTCTCAAAATAAATAAATAAATAAATAACATTGCTGGGAATGTGGGTCAATGGTTAAGCAAGTGCCCCTGGGTTCCATCCCTGATACAAAAAAAAAAAAAAAAAGTATAGTTTGTAAGTATTTTCTCCTATTCTGAAGATTGACTTTCACTTTGATGACTGGTGTTTTGGGGTTTGTTATTATCCCATTTTTCTATTTTCTATCTTCTTTTCTCTGCCTTTGGGATCCTTATTTTTATTTGTTCTTATTAGTTAGACATGATAGTAAAATGTATTTTGAATATTATACATATATGGAGTATAACTTCCCATTCTTCTGATTGTACATGATGTGGAATTAAATTGGTTGTTTTCATATATGAATATAGGAAAGTAATGTCTGATTCATTCTACTATCTTTTCTATTCCCATTCCCCACTTCCCTTTATTACCCTTTGTCTAATCCAAAGTACTTCTATTTCTTCCCTATATCCACCCCCCTTATTGTGAGTTAGCAACCACATATCAAAGAGAATATTTGACCTTTGGTTTTGGGGGCTTGTTTCACATAGCATGACATTCTCCAGTTCCATCCATTTACTGACAAATGCCATAATTTCATTCTTCTTTATGGCTGAGTAATATTCCATTGTGTGTGTCTATATATAATGGAATATTATGTGATATATATATATATATATATATATATCTCACATTTTCTTTATGTATTAATCTGTTGAAGGCACCTAAGCTGTTTCCATAGTTTAGCTATTATGAATTAAGTTGCTGTGAACATTGATGTGGCTGCATAATATGGTGATGTTGAGTCCCTTGGGTATAAACCGAGGAGTGGGATAACTGGTCAAATGGTGGTTCCATTCCAAGTTTTCTGAGGAATATCCATACATATTTCCATAGTGGTTCCACTAATTTACAGTCTCACCAGCAAAGCCACATAAATACAGTTATCTCATATTAGACAAAGGCACCAAAACCATACATTGGAGAAAAGATAGCCTTTTCAATAAATGGTGCTGGGAAAACTGGAAATATTTGTATTGCAAAATGAGATTAAATCTCTATCTCTCACTCTGCACAAAACTTAACTCAAAGTGGATCAAGAACTTAGGCACCTTGCACCTACTAGAAGAAAAAGTAGGCCCAAATCTACATCATATTGTCTTAGGAACCGACATCGTTAATAAGACTCCTAAAGTGAAAAAAAAGTAAAATCAAGAATCAACAAATGGGATGGAATCAAACTAAAAAGCTTCCACAGCAAAGGACACGAGAATGTGAAGAGAGAGCCTATAGAATGAGAGAAAATCTTTGTCACCTGCACCTAATATACAGCATTAATCTCTAGGACATATAAAGAACTCAAAAAAAAAAAAACACCAAAAAAACCCCAATAAATGAGCAAAGGAACTGAACACATATTTCACAGAATAAGAAATAAGAATGGCTCCAAAATATATGAAAAGATGTTCAAAATCTCTAGCAATTAGAGAAATACAAATTTAACTGCACTGAGATTCCATCTCACTTCCGGTCAGAATAGCAATTATCAAGAATACAAGTAGCAATAAATGTTGATGAGGATTTGGGGCAAAACTACACTGATGCATTGCCTTTGAGATCTTATTCAAAAAATCCTTGCTTATGCCAATTCCCTAAAGCATTTTCCCTTTGTATTCTTCTAGTAATTTCATAGTTTCAGGTCTTTAATCTATTTTTAATTTGTTTTTGTAACTAGTGACCAGGGTCTAGTTTCTTTCTTCTGCATGTGCATATCCAATTTTCTCAGCACCCTTTATTGAAAAAACTCTTCTTTCTGCAAACTGTGTTCATAATACCTCTGTCAAAAATTAGTTGGCTCCTCAGCCCATTTATTGTTTGTTTGGGGGCAGGAAAGTTGATGGAATGAGATGGATATCATTACCATAGGCACATGGATGACTGCACATATGACATTACATTGTGTACAACCATAGAAATAAAAAGTTGTGTTGCAATTGTGTACAACAAATCTAAATGCATCCTGCTGTCATATACAGCTAATTAAAATTAATTAATTAATTTTAAAAATCAGTCGGATATAGATGTGTGGTTTACTTTTAGGCTGTCTATTCTGTTCCATTGGTCTATGCATCTGTTTGTATGCCAATATCATGATGCTTTATTTAGTATAGTTTTGCAGTATATTTTGAAGTCAGGTAGTGTAATGCCTCCTGCTTTGTTATTTTTACTCAAGATGCCTTTGGCAATTGGAAGATTTTTATGGATCCATGCAAATTTATTTAAGACTATTTTTTCTATTTCTCCAAAGAATGTCATTTGTATTTTGATGGGGATTGCATTGAATTGGTACATCACTTTGGATTTTATGAACATTTTCACAGTATGGATTCTTCCAATCCATAGCACAGTAAATGTCTATACCAAATATAGCATCCTTTATTATTTAGCCATTATTATTTTCATGCACTTACTGAAATATTGAGCAAAATAACTTTTGCAAAGTATTTTGTAGGTTATTTAGGTATGACATGTGCAGAGGATTAAAAGACAAAAATAAGCAAGAGTTAATTCCATGGGGGGAGCATATACAAAGATACTAGTAATTAAAATGCTGTATGATAGGGACTATGGGATAAAAATGATGAAGTAACTTATGGACTAACAAGAGTCATCAAGAGAGAAATTAGAAGCTGGAACTTGAATAATCAGGATCATTCCACATAGAGAATGATAATGGGAGAACACATTGTATATGAGGGGCATAAGCAAAGATACTGAATCACAAAAGCATATTAGTAAAAGGAGATAGTATGACTTGGTCACACATCATCAGTTGTTTGAAAGGTCTGGTATGAAACACAAGAAATAGACATTTGGGCCAGGTTCATAGAGGAAATTTAATTGAAGCATTCAAAATATTGTATGGCATATTTATGTCATGGGAAATAGGTCAAAATGGCTAAAATACATACCTTTGGACAACAAGAATAAACAAAGCACAGAAAAAGATTGGAGAGATGTGTATTTACCAAGTTGAGACTGAGTCTTGTATATTGTGCTAAAATATTTCTGGTTTTACCTTTGGAGAGTGAGGGGCCACTAAAGACACTTGAGCTGGGAAATGGTGAGGTAAGTTGCATCATTTGAGATAACTGAAGTGATTCTGGGTTGTACAAGAATATAAAAGAACTGTATTATATAAAGACCAAGGGTTGTTTAATTTGCTTCCTAATCACTCTTCTTCCCTATTTTAATGAAAGCACGTTCTTTGCTTCCCTGTTCAGGGAACAAGGAGCATCATACCCTGGCTAGATTATTACTATGATTTGGATGTGGTCTGTTCCCACTACAACTCATATTGAAATTGGTGCTAGTGCTAACATAGCAATGTTGGGAGGTATGGTCTTTGATAGGAATTAATGTGTTTCTTAGGAGACTGGTTTAGTTCTTGTGGGAATGGATTAGTTGTTTAAAGAATTGGTTGTTATGAAATGTCTGGCCACCTTTATACCTTCGTCTTTTCAACATGTGCCCACTTGCTTTTCTGTTTTGACCACCATGTATGTTCATCCCTCCCCAGAAGCAAAACAGATGCAGCTACACAATCTATATCTTTATATCTCCATATAAACCTCTTTTCTTTGTAAATTACCTAGTCTCATGTATTATGTTATAGCAACAGAAAATGGACCAAGGCAGTTAATTATATGTGTTAATAGTAATATCATCTATTTCTATCTACAGGAAAATGACTGAAGTGGATATGTATAACTTACAGAGAATATTAACATTTATCCCAATATAATTTTTTTCAGATATTGTTACTAAAGAACCTTATTTTTACATAGAACTACTTGTAACTTTCAAAACAGTCTGGTAGGAATAGCTGGCCTAAAAATTATAGATAAGAATTGAATAGAGGAAGAGAGATATTGATCTCTAATAGAATTTTATCTTCATATCCAATCTTCTCTAAGACCAGCTTCATCTCTTTTGCCATAAGAATAAAATCCAGCTAGCTCACTGGGAGTTAGGGACTATGTAGAGAAAAATTAACTCATCCTAGGCACATAACAACTGATCTGCCATCTTACCTCAAATACTTACCTACCCCAGTCAAGATTATCCAAAATTAGCCCCATCTACAGAATTATTCACCTAACCATAGATTTACAAAGCTAAGTACATTTTTTATAGTGTTACATTCTACTAAGAATTTATGATATTTCTGATGCAGCATTATTATAATTGATATAATTAGACAACAAATTTCTCCCTTCTGAATAATTTAGCAGGAGTTGAGATTCTGACACACTAAATGAATTATCCTATAGCCCGTTAAGAAGTTATTCTAATAGTCTAGGTAAGATTATATGGACATAGCCAGAAATACCATGCTAGGCACAAGACTTTACCATTAAAAATAAATTTGAAATTGACACAATGGCATATGCCCATAATACCAGCTACTCCACAGCCTGAGTCAGAAGGATCACAATTTCTAGATCAGCCTACCCAATTTAGTTAGACCCTGTCTCAAAATAAAGAATAAAAAGGGCTGAGGATGAACCTTAGTGGTAGAGTTTCTCTAGGTTTAATCCCAGTATTGATTTTTTAAAATTAGAAAACCTAAAACTATTTTTTTAAATTCTACATGGATAATGCATATAATTTTTTATATAATTGGATGTACTTTGAGAATAAGGGGGTATAATTAAAAACGATGCTAAGATTTCAATCTGCAAAAGCTGGCTGGCAACTAAAATGTAGATTAAAGAAGCAGAACCAAGAACTTAGCAATTAATATTTCAAATGATTATAGAAAAGTCAAATAAGATGGAGTTTATAATGAAGACTTTGGGTTTGATAATGAGTATGGCATGGTTGAATTTCCCAAAGCCATTTCAGTAAAAACATAAGAGATATTGAAATCTACTAAAAGTATTAACAATAGTTATTACATTCTAAAATTCTATTTAAAGGCACATATGTGCATATAATTTGAAATTCAGAATGCATATGCTTTTTCTCATTCCTGTGTTCAACATTTATCTTATTGCATGCATTTGCCTCATTTATTATTTTAAATGAGGATACAGTCTCTGATCATATTCCATTGAAGGGAATATAGTGTGAACATATACATGAAACATATCAAAAATGATGAAGGAAAACGCTTAAGAAAATATAACACCACATTATCATAGAAAGAGAAATATTCAGCTCTGCCTTTCACAAGGTTTCCTAAGATATATATATATATATATATATATATATATATAGGATTTTGAAGCATTAATTTAAACTCTCCATTTGAATAACCAAATATATGACCATCTAGACCAAAGAAAAAACTTGCTGGAATGAATGCATGGAGTTGCAAATTGTATGGAATGTGATCAAGGAAATTTCAACAGGTTGATGGAGCACAAAGTGTGCTGGGACAGTGGCCATCTTTGGAGCTGGGACAAGGTCAGGGGCCAGATCATGAAGAGCTTTGTGTTTTCCTAAGTTTGGGATCTGTCCTATTAAGAAGCCTAAGAGCAAAAGATACTTAAGGTCAGGGTAACGCAGGATCAAATTTTTATTTAGAAAGATAACTCAGAGGATAGTTTGGACTGTGAAAAAAAAAATAAGGATTGAGAAACTAGATGTCCAGATAACTTATTTTCCTAACATCAGTCATTCCCAGAAATACAAGACTTTTTGCATATAGATGTAGTACTTATACATGTCTTCAATTATTGCTTTACTATATATTGGATTGCTTTAAAACTCAAACTACTCATTCAGAACAAAGAGTCACAATCTTAGAATAAATAATTTTATTTTTATGGATTATCCTCATGGGGCATTTAATATAATCTTCTGTATACTGATGCCAAAAGAATGACTTAAAAAACTGTGCCCTCTGTCATCAGTGGTAATGAAAAGAGGGGACAGACTGAAAGACACTAAGAGATATTCACCAATGCCTGATAACTGGGCAGTGAAATTAAAAATAGCTGACTTTATATTATGTGCTTATCAGGTGCTGAACATTATTGTAAGCAATTTTTATGTGAGAATGGGGTGAATTCTTTCCATTTTATGGAATTATCCATATTTCATAGATGAGAAAGAGACATAGTCTGGTAGGATGGTTCTGGTTTTTCATCCCAATAAATTTATCTAGAACCTTAGCTGTATAGATTTAAAAAAGATTCAATATCCTTATAAATAAAGAAACATTAATTGGACGCTGGGATTTTGATGATGTTTTGTAATATTAAATCCAGGGTCAGATAAATAACCACATTCTCCTCTGCTAATCAAAACTAATTATTTTGTACCACTACCGAAGAATTCCACTGTGGAATTATTCTTTAACATGGCAGAAAATTGAAGTTCTAGTAACAATTAAGAGCTGATTTCATATCCTCAAACAGAACTTTTGAAAAACTTGGGTTGGAATGTACTGTGTGGGAATTTCACCTTTTGCCCTTCTATCTGAATTTTTCAGTTATTGATAAGTACACATTGGGTGCCTACTCTGTGACAAGTACTAGGGTTACAGGATTGAAAAGCCAACTCTCCACCCTCATGGAGTTGATAGTCTAGTGGACAAAAGAGAAACAATTAGAAAATAAATTAGAAATTTATAGTATTGGATGACTTGGAGTGTTGTAGTCAGCTCTTTTGCTGCTATAACTAAAAGACCTGACAAGAACAATTTTATAGTAGGAAAAGTTTATTTAGAGGCTCACAGTTTCAGAGGCCTCAGTCCATAGAGAGCTGGCTTTATTCCTTGGGTCTTAGGGTGAGGAAGAACATCACAGCCAAAGAGTGTGGTGGAGGGCAGCAGCTCACATGATGATTAGGAAGCAGAGAGAGAGAGAAAGAGAGATCTCCACTTTTCAGATATAAATGCATATTCAAAACCAAGCCCCCACAGCCCCACCTCCTTCATTGATACCCTACTGGCCTTCAGCTACCACTCAATTAATCCCCTGATAGAATTAACTAACTGATTGGGTAAAGGCTTTCAAAACCCAATCATTTCTCCTCTGAACCTTCTTGAATTGTCTCATACATAAGCTTTTGTACATCTAAACCGTAACATGGGGAAATAAATAAATAAGTGAAAAGTGACAGGGAGAGTCTGAAGCTTTGGGGTATGGTTTGTGATGGGGTGTACAAGAGAAGGTCTCCTTTAGAGCTTTGTATTTTTGACAATGATCTGAATTAAATAAGTCATGAAATAGCTGGAGAAAAATATTATGCAGAGGGAATGGAGATAGAAAAGCCCCAAGGTGTGGATAAGCATGGGCAATGTGTGTTCCGAAGGGTGAAGTGGAGAAAGAGAGCTAAAAGACTTTGCCAGGATCCATAATGAGGAAGCAAAAGATAAATAACTGGTCAATGGTGATTGCAGTTTGAGTCATAGTGACTTTATTTGCAGTTTATTGTATTTTTGTAACATCCTTGAGCTCTCATCAAGCAGATAAGCAGCTACATCCTCCTTAAGGAAAAGCTAGGATGGTTTTAACAGAATAATATATGGGATGAGAAAGTGTTTAAAACTGTTCTCCCCAACAGTTATTTTAATCATAGAGTAAATAGCTCATGCACGCATCTGTAGTATTTCAAATCGTTTTAAAAATAAAGCTCATATTATACTTATATACAAATCTATTTTTTACTATGTTATGGAATATTTGAAAGCAGGAAGTTTATTTTTTAATTTAACTTTTTTTATCTTTATTTTTTATTGGTTGTTCAAAACATTACAAAGCTCTTGACATATCATATTTCATACTTTAGATTCAAGTGTGTTATGAACTCCCATTTTTACCCCGTATACAGATTGCAGAATCACACCAGTTACACATCCACATTTTTACATAATGCCATATTAGTAACTGTTGTATTCTGCTACCTTTCCTATCCTCTACTATCCCCCCTCCCCTCCCCTCTTCTCTCTCTATCCCATCTGCTATAATTTAATTCTCTCCCTTGTTTTTTTTTTCCCTTTCCCCTCACAACCTCTTATATGTAATTTTGTATAACAATGAGGGTCTCCTTCCATTTCCATGCAATTTCCCTTTTCTCTCCCTTTCCCTCCCACCTCATGTCTCTGTTCAATGTTAATCTGTCCCTCCTGCTCTTCCTCCCTGCTCTGTTCTAGTTGCTCTCATTATATCAAAGAAGACATTTGGCCTTTGTTCTTTAGGGATTGGCTAGCTTCACTTAGCATAATCTATAATTTAACTTATTTTTAAAAAAAATTTCTTAGAAGACAATGTTGCCCAGGCTGGCCTTGAATGCACAATCCTCCTTCTGCAACCTCCTGAGTAGCAGGAATTACAGGCATACCCCACCATGCCTCTCTAAGACAGGAAGTTTAGATCCCATAATAATCAATTAATAATAATTTTTATTTTTGGTACAAATGATTAAATTCAGGGGCACTTAACCTGAGTCACATCCCCAGCCCTATTTTGTATTTTATTTAGAGACAGAGTCTCACTGAGTTGCTTAGTACCTCGCCATTGCTGAGGCTGACTTTGAACTCAAGATCCTCCTGCTTGCTGAGCTGCTGGGATTACAGGTGTGTGCCACCACGCCACCACACCCAGCTTAATAATAATTTTGTTAGAGTTTTCTTACTTGAATGTAATCTTATTTCTAATGAAGTATTGAATTTCAGTTTATAGAAATCAATACCTGATTTGAAAAGAATTTCACAACAGTATAAATATGCATACAATCAGTACAGTTGCTCATAAGAGGCAAACAACTACCAGACAGAGAATGTTATTCAAATGAGTTTCTTTTTTCTCCCACTAGAACGATTCTGTTCCTAAAATCATAAAACAGGGTGCTTATAAAAACTAGCCAAAAACAGTTCAAATGTCATCAAAAGCCAAAAAAAGAGGGGGGAGGGGACTAAAATGACTTTCCAATGTTGGTTTTACCAGAAGTAGAATATAAATGGAAAAAGTGTAGAAGTCACTTTCTCCGTAGCTTTCAGCCATAGCTGCCCATGAAAGTTACAGAAGCCTCTGTTTCCTTAAAAGGAAACTAGAGAATGTTCCCTAAGTTTTCTTGTACCCAACAAAACAATGTGCATGATTCAAACCTAAGATCTGAGGCTCAAACCCAATGCCTCACTTGTGCTAGGCAAGCACTCTACCACTGAGCTACAACCAAGCCCACCCATTTTCATATCAACTCTAGAGTAACAAGCTACTGTAGTGGATAAGACTTGGGACATAACTGATGTTATCCCTAGGTTTAAAAAACTGCAACAAAAGATGCAGATTTGTTTAGATTAAAGTTGATCAATATTCTGTTCTAGAGTTAATAATTTCTTATTCTGCCATCAGAATAGAAATTTAACCGCTAGGCAAGTTATTCTAGTGTTTACTCAATTCTCATTTCTTAAGCTCTGAATACTTGCAGACTAAGGGGATAGGCTGTGGAAAAGCTAAATAGAAATCTTAAACACAAATTTTATTTTCCAAAAGTGTGTATTCTAGTGTAAATAGAAGTGTACTATGATATTGATTTGTTCTATGTTAAGGCAAGTCTAAATTGCTCTAGCAATTCATGGAAGAAAAGGATTGTTCTCTCTGAGGAAGTCTAGGAGGGCTTCCTAGAGGTGTAAACAATTTAATTAGGTGTAAAATATGAATATAAGTTTATCATGTGGGGTAATAGGGAGACGGAGTAATATTTGAGAAAGCATGTGCAAAGTTCTAAAACAATGTCATGTTCAGAAAATGCAAATTAGTTCTGCATGATGATGGTCTTGGGCAACAGAGGATGAAAGTCTAAGTGGCTTTTAAATATTTTTAAGGATTTAAGATTAGATGCTGTAGAGAATTGGAAGCTATTGGAGGTTTGTAAATAGAATAATTAAATTTTATATTTTTAATGATAATTTCAAGTTACCTTTGTTTCAATATGAGACAAATGTTTATCATTCCAAACACTTTAAAAAAGTAACATTAAATATTTTAAGGGAAAAAATAAAGGCTATGCATACAAATGTATTCATGTACTATCACAATCATTTTCCCACCTTTAGTGTTTTTGCTTTATCTTGTTTTGTTTGTGCTAGGGATGGAATAAAGGGCGTCATGCATGGAGTGCTCAACTAATGATAGATCTTCTCAGCTCTATCACTTTGCATTTTAACCTTTTGAAGCAAACAAACAAACAAACAAACAAAAAACCAAAACTTCTTTTTAAAAAAATCATGTTATATCTAACTTATGTGATAGAGGAACAAAGTTCACACAACTTCAGACACATGGTAGGTGTTCAATAAATATTTTTACCACCAATGAGTTTTGTTCACAGAGTTGTTATGAAGATACAAAATAATTTATACATTTAAAATTGCTAGTATAAATTTTGGCATATTATCAACACAATGTTTCGTTTCCTTTTACTTTTAACTGTAATAAGTGAGCGTTTGATGTTTTTAAAATGAGAAATGGCAAAAAGATACTCATTTTGAAGTGCATTAAGGAAATCTTGCGATTTAATACTGCCATTGATGAAAAAAGAGGAGATAATAAAATTATGTGATATCAATTTAGACAAAAAAATAGATAATAGTTTTCAAATGGAATGTTGACCTTGATGTATACAACGAACATAGAAAGCGACTTCAGATACAAGGGATGGAAATGATGTATATATGTAACCATGAAAGTTGTTCACGATTTACCGTTGGGAGTGAAAAACAAATTACAGTACAGTATCTGTAGGCTGATCACATTTTAATGAAGAAAGCTTAGGTTGTTAAATAAATACAGTACTAGTTAAATGATCTATGCCAAACATCTCTCTGATGATGTGTTGTTTTCAATTTTACCTTAGATTGTTCTGTATATTTGGCATTTTCATAATTATAAGCATGCATTTCAGTTTTATTATATATACAGAATAGACTTTTGCATGCACGTGCGTGCGCACACACACACATACACACCCCCACCTCTCACCAAGCTATTTATCTATTTTATACCAAGGCAATATACAAGAGATAACATAAAAGAACAGCAGTAACTACTTTTACACAGGACCCTCTTGCACACTAAAATGCAAAGGGGAAGTGGCAGCTTTGCCTTAATGAAGATGAAGCTGACATTGAGGAAGTCCAGGGAAGGGTCACCAAGGAGACGGGCGAGCATGCCTGCAATTTGCTCACCGACTACCAGCAGTCCTAGCTGCTGTGTAAGTACAGCAGGGGCAATCTGTGAGGCTTAAATTTGAGTAAACAAACAAAAATCTCCCCCTTTGTTCCACACAGAATTAGAAGTGAAAAGGGATCAAGGACAATGATGATAAATAACATCAAATTAAACTTAGCATATCACATCTAAAGCAACACGGGATATAATTTCAGACTCCAACTAAAATTAAGAAAGTTTGTGTCATTTCGAAATGATAAAGGTATTAGATTATGAAATGGGTTAATATGGAGTCATAAAGAGTCTCATCCTGGGTTGCACAAAGTAATGCTGGGATAGCAGGATATTGCTATTAATGGCATTTTTCATGTGCATGAGAGTTCAGATTTTTTTAAACACTTTATGTACATTTTTATATTTATAAGCATTATGTTTTCTGCTTAGATGAATCTCACGACTGACAGGGAACATTTGGAAAAACACAAACTAAAATATCCTACTTATCCAATATATTATGTTTAATTAGTTTTCTTCCCTTTTACATCTTGTTTTTTAAAGAGCATCCATAGTACCCCTCCCCCTAAATCCTACAGGCCTTATTTTATTTCTCTATTAAATGTGTGCATACATATATCAAAATGTGACAAAATTTAGTAAAAAGTATAGAGAATAATTTAAAATCACTCCTTTGCCTATGATCTTATGACTGTAGATGTTATCATTTGGTTTCATGCCATCAGCAGTTTTCTTGTTCACTTTTATTTCAACTTTCTTATAGTAGACAAAAACATTAGAATTCCAGTTGTACCTAAAAGCCAAAGCTAAAGAAAGTGTCTTTCATGAAGACACTGTTCTTTATGAAGAAACCAAAACTCAATGAGCCAGAGAACAAGCCACTGATGATGCTTCAGTGACACTTAAATTCTCTTACTTTGTTAATGAAAAATTAAATTCATGAATCCCTCTTTTGAAGGCATATTGGTTTTACATATAAAGAACTTCAGAAATCATCATCTCTTTATTTTAATTCAATGATTCTTTTTTTCTGGATCTGTTAATAAATAACAGGAGACTTCAGCTTCCTTAATGCACCTTTTTTTGTTTCAATGAGATAGATTTTGGGGACAAAATTGGGAAAATGTATTTTAAATTGTGTGATTTAAACTTTGTTTTAAAGAGTATATAAAATATGTCCAGGTAGTCTAAAGGCCCCTCAAATTTTTAGACAGTTACTGTTAGAAACTGTGCTATGCCCAAATATTTGTGGAAGATTATACTGACTCTCACTGATACAGGCTTGGCCATGTCACTCTCAATAATGAACTAGACAGGGAAGTGATGCTGATTGCCCCCAGGCAGCTGTTATAGGTCCCCTCTGCAATGGAGACTTGTAGTGATCTAACATGAGGCTTTTCCATCAAACTGAATGAGCAGTTTCCTAACAAACTTGTCTGACCTACAAAGCTCTCTATACATAAGTAGCCCCTGTCCATTTCCAACCCAACCTCTGGATCTCTTCCACCACTCCCAAATTCATCCAGACATGCAGACCTGTTGCTCTCAAATTCTCCAAGCATGTATCACTCAATCTCCTTTATCCTTACCCTCCTTCCCCAGGGAGAATGGCTTTTTCCTCTTCCTGTTTTCTGTTTCTACTCAAATATGATCCTCATAAAGAAAAAGGAACTTCCCTAATCATAGATCTAATACCTCAGGCTCTTTCTCTGATTTATCTTCCTACTTTGGGGGGATCTAATTTCTAAAATAATTGTTTTTATTATTTTTAAAAATTTGTTTACATATCTTGCCTGAGTTACTCCCTGCTATATTCTTAATGCTTACGAAGTTACCTGACACATAACATATGTTCAATAATTACGTGCAAGTTAAATTAATGAATATTATAACTTATAACTGGATTGAATTTCACATTTGTGAATAAATGGTTTCTTATTTTGCTGCAAGGAATTTCCATAAACATTAACAAGCAGAAAATGAACTAACTCCTTAAAATAAATACTTGAAACCAAGGAGGCAGAAAACTCAGAGTCAGCAACACCATTAACATATGTGTCAAAATAAAGGTTTTAGCTAATGAATTCCAATGTTATAAAAGAATGAAAATAAGTACAGGTCATAGTGTAGAAAGATATAAAATCTGTTGTAAAGGGAACAGATTGGATGTATATCACTGAATACATATCAGGATGCCTGCTCCTTTTTGTTATCTTGTTGGTAAAATGAAAATATAAAGATTAGTTTAAGGATTAAATTTGAAATCTGTATTCACTACTTTGGATAGCACTTATCACGTGGGAACCACTCAATAAATATTGGCTATATAATATTAACTAAATATGCTTTGAATTTTGAATATTTTGCATATCATTATTTGGAAACAACCTAATTATAAATATGTTCCAAATAGGTAGTCTATTGAACAACAAAAAAGTAGACATTACATTAGTTACACACTTCAAGAATTTGACAACCATAAACTAAACTCTTTCCTACTGAATATATGGATCCCATAAAATAAATTCCTATAGAACAATAGGTATTAGTGGTAATTTTTAAATATTGCCTCTTTAAATCACAGGTATATAAATATGTTTAATTTAATTTGAAGCAGTTGCTAGGAAATGCATAAAAAGTATCATTCCAACTTTCTTTCCTGTATAAACTCTAACTCTCATAATTATCCAATACATCATCAAATCACATGAGTGTTACTTGAAGTACTCAGGACCAGATGTTAAGTATAGTTTTGTCTTCCTAATTTTAACAAAATATTGTTTAGTTTTTTCTTGTTCTTTTTTGAAACACTGATTGATTGCACATTTTCTTCCCACAAAGTATACAGAGTTGGTTACAGAAAAGTACATACAATAAAAATTAGATTTGCATTTAAAAATGAAATTTCAGGACTACCATTAGATGAAAACAGTAGAAAAGGAAGACAAAGAGAAATTTGGGGCTGTGAGGTTTTTTTGGCAAATATTCCCACACTCACTTTGGATCACTGGGAATATTTACTTGAGTGTTTTCTAGATACCTACTTGTCCCTTTATATAACTTGACCCTGTTATTTAAATAAAGTGCTATTGTCCCTAGGTGAGTTAAATAATTGTTTAATTCACTGCTGAAGTATTATAATAACACCACTCTTTTTACCTTCACCTTCTATGCCTTGCTACAAAAGGAAGACTGTGTGCTAGGTTTTCTCTTCAAAAATACGAACAATTCTAAATAGTTGAGAAGGAGAGAAGAGACAGTTTAAAGTTTTTCTGTGAGAAAGTAAATCTCTTTTATAACAAGAGTATACTGTGTTTCCCTTAAGTAGAGTCTTTGGGCACTTGGAGCCTGAATTGTAGTCAGTGGAGCATGAACAGAAGAGCCAGTCTTGGGCTCAGGGTTGTGTGCACTTCCTGCCTTACTTCCTCTTCTGGCTGCCTGAGTCACAGACTTGAAGGCAGGCACTCTCAAAGACATTTTGGACATAAAATGGAACCGAGTGCTGACAACAATGCAATCACAAAACAGACTCCAAGTCTCTGCTGACCCCTTAAGTTACCATGCCAACTCTGGAATCCTATCTCCAGATTGCTTTTATGTGAAAAAGAAATTATTGTTTTGAATTTTTACCAGTTGTACCCCAACCTGATTCTAATTGATATATTCACATACATGGTATTTTCTTTTATATTTATAAACAAAATAACATACAAATACATTGGAAACAACAACAAAAACTCACAAAGGTATCAATGGATTTCCTTAACATCTTGGAAGTGATGTTAGTAACTGGAGGGGAATTTAAAGTAAGTCAACTACTGCTAGAAACCTAAGATAAAACCAGGGGCAGTTATTTTTACAGGCATTTATATATACATTGTTTTAAACTCCATTTTATGGGAGGGAAGGCCAAGGTATCAGAATCCATGGTCCAATGGTAAACACCTGTTTCCCTGCAGTTAGTGAGTGCACTGAGTTAGTTCTGATGTAGAAGCGGAGCTCCAAAGCCAAGGAACCAGCTGTGAGAGCAACATTTCCAGTTTTATATGCAACAGTTTTCAAGCACTAAGGAGACTAAGCCCAATAAACAACTACATAGCTGAAATCCTGTTGCCTGGGGGAAAATGGGTTCTTTAAGGATACCCATGTAAAAACAGATGAAAGAAATCTAGAGCTATGTTTTTCTCCCAGACAATGGGGGTGGTAAGAACTGAACAAGAAAGGCAGGACCCAGCCAGTCAGCTGGTCAGGATAAAGGTCAAGAAAATAGCTACATCTCAACTGAAATGCAAGTTGGATTTAGCAACAAATGGAGGAGAGGGTAGGCGAAACTATTTCAGTAAGACAGAACACCATAAAAGTTATTGAAGCAAAAAAGAAAAAAAGGGAAGAAAAAAAATCAAAATACAGCAATATTCTCTCAAGGAACTACTGAGACATCTCTTTGCCCCAAGCAGAACTGATAAGGAGAAAGAAGTGAGAGTGACCTCTAAGGTCACTCAGAAGTTTCATCTCGACCCTGGCAGATGGAGACTCATAGCATATAGAATGGGCTGTCTTTTTCAAATATGCTTTTTAAATGAATCCTGCTAATACCAGAGACAAGGACAGATTGAGGAAGAATCTATTTGAATTTAAACTTTTAGGACACCAAGGCAGTGGAGATAAATAATGAGGGTTTCAAACAGAGTGAAGGAGGCACAAAGGAGGAAGAAGGCATAATTCAAAAGAATAATCAGAAGCACCAGGGGATCTGGGCTGTGGAGGAGTGGGAGAAGAATGAGATAAGCCAGAGCTTTTAAGGATTCAGGGGTCCAGTTTTGGTGATTACTACTACAATTGAAATAGAAAAGAGCACATATTAGAAACAACCCAGCGTCAGGAGGGACACAAGTTGATCTGGGTTTGGGAGGTATTATTTGAAGTACCTATTAGACGTAGAGGTGGAGAGATTATACAGGAGTTTGTCTTTCTGAGCACACCTCTTAAAAACATTTTGGACTCCAAATACACCGAACTCCAGGCATAACAGTGTAAGAAGGGTCCAAAACATTCAGCTAACTGAATGCAGGGCACTTTCTTGTGATGTTAAAAAAAAAAGAGAGAGATTTTTCCAGTTTGTCTTTATTGTCACAGAAAAGAACACACAAGATAATGCAGCTGTACCTTACTGATGACCAGCTGAAGTGATAAAACTTCCACTGTTCACTATACTTTATTTCTTGACAGAAAGAGACTGCCCCATTTCCAGAGGGATCATTAGACTAAGTAGAGGATTTTTTATGTTTTTAGACATGTGAACATCTTGAGAATACTCCTGATGTTCTTTGATACCTGGAGACAGAGTTTGAAGATTTAAACTGAAGAATTAAGGTGGCCAAGGAATACATAAATCATGTTCATAACATTGGGAACTCAAAGTACTATTTAGGAAGCCTTAATCCTAACATATAACCATGTATTGGGGGAACTCCAAGCTAGAATTTCAAACTCATCTATTCAGAACTCATCTTCTTTGAGGTTACATGACCACACTGTACCTTGGCTGCATATGAGTAAGTGAAAGAAATCTGCACACAAAGCCATTTTCTAAAGCTGTTTTGACAAACAAATTGCCTCTGCAGGTCAGGAGCTCTTGCAGATTCTGCATTGGTTGGCCCAGGCAGGGTTATTTTTCCCGGGAGCTATAAGGACAGCCCTGTACTCGTTACTCTGTTTTATACTAATGCATGTTAGCTTGTGCTGTTCATTGCTTATTCTTTGCTCTGCATTTCAACTCCATTTCTGCCAACAAATCATCTCTCCAGGTTCCCTCTATGAGGGCTCTTTCCCAGTCAGGAAGGAAATCAGATCACAAATGGAGTTAGGGAAGGAAGCCAAATGAAGATCTACCTTGGCTTGCTGCTTGTGTAGGAGTTTGCTAGAACTGCACCTGGATTGGCTGTCTGTCCAGGACTGAGTCCAGATATTTTTAGGTTGGTTAGTCCATTTTGTGCTCCTATAATGGAATGCCTGAAACTGGGTGATTTATAACCAACAGGAATTTATTGATTTATAATTCCAACGGTGTGGAAGTTTAAGATCGAGATACCAAATCTGGTGAAGGCCTTTTTGTTGTGTCATAACATGGCAGAAGGTGAGAGAGGGAGAGAGAGGACATCACTCCATTAATCCATTAATCACAAAGGCAAAGCCCTTGTGACCTGATCATGTCTTAAAAGTCCCACTTCTTAACCCAGTTGCATTAAGGATTAAGTTTCCAACACAACAACTTTGGGGGATACATTCAAAATATAACAAACTGTAAGGTAAGGTAGATTGGATCTCTGCCTTTTCTCAGGCAGTATGACAAATAGTTTCAGTCATTCTTTTCAAAAATTTTTTGAAGTACTGCAATTATTTCAATATTCTATTTAATATTTCAGTATTATATTTTATTTATGTGATCTCTGTTTTAAAATAAGTGAATAATAAAACCAAGGTTTTGAATTTAAAAAGTTATAGGTGATGTTTCCAAGAATGTCTCTAGCTGTGTGACCCTGGATGAGTCATTATAATTTTTGGATCTCTCTTTGTTCTTTGTAAAACAAAGAGGTGATTTTTAACAACTATCAAAGTCTATGATTCCATGTAACAATTTGAAAAGTGACCCCAAATAATTGATTATGATTTCCTTTGAAGGTGTGTCTCTCTTGCAAAAAACACCCTTATTATATGAGATCCCCTCTGGGACCTTCAATAAAGGCAGGAAACATCACTGCTTTTCTTTGTTTCAGAATAAATTATGAGCTTTGTTATCCATTGGAGCCCCTAAGAATTTTGAGCATTACAAGTTTCTTCACAGTTCTTAGTATTTCTATCTCACAAGTTTTGTTGCTTTTCTTTGTCAAAAGCCATATGCCTCATCCCCCATCAAAGATAAAGGAAACTCCCCTGCTAAACTGGCCCTAACCTGCTTTTACCTCCAAAGGAAGGGAGCAGCTTGTGTTTCTATCCTTCATATTTGATGACTAGGAAGCCAGTCTCTTGCAACTGATGTATCACAGAGCTTTGATTAAGGCCTGCTTGAAAAACAGTATGACCTCTGAGTAGCTTCTTGCTCATATCCTGTCTAGATGATGGCAGCATTTTCTTGTTTAAATGGATTTTCCCCTCTTACTACTATTCTAGAAAAGAAACAAATCAAATTTTCAGTGGACAGGATAGAATAAAGGGGTCAAATAATTAATATTGAAAATCCACCCCTAAGTGTGCTCCTATTACAGTTATTTGAACACTTCCTTTTCTTTCATGTGGATATAGTCATAGAACCTGCCTGTGTGAGGTTGAAAGGATGATTAAAAGAGATAAAACAGAACCTGGCAAATAGTAAATGCTGAATAAGCATTACATTGTCAGATCATTTTCAAATATAATTAAAAACTTAAGACTACAACAAAATATTTGTCAGTCTCATACCAGGAAAAGAAAGTTTTATTTAATTTCATCTCTAAAATTGATTATATTCTATCAGAGAAATTACCTTATTCCCTTGATAATAAATGCATAAATCTTCTGACTCTACTAAAGGAGTGAGAAGATTTAGGGAGCTGTAAGAAAGGAGCAGTAAGATTTAAAAGCTTAGAATCTGGAAAACTCTAAGAAAGGAGAAGATTAAAGAAAAGGAACTCTTAGCTAAATAACTGGTAACATGATGGAAATATTCATAAAATGAAAAAAAGAGAATATTTGAATTTTTAGGATTTAAGATTATATTAATCTTCAAAGCTTAAGAGATAATGAGTCAAAAAAAACATGATAAAATGATGCTATGTGCTTCAGAAACTGTTTTCATTTTTCAGTTAACACTCTGATTCCTGTTTCATACCTTTCTTCCAGACTTGTCTGTATTTACCAAAAGGGTCAGAGTCAAGTTTTAATTCCTATTGTATTCCCAGTCCTAGTACTCTCATAGTAAGTGCTCAATAAATACATATGGATTTAAAGCAGAAATATATGAGAGAAGCTAGTAGAGTATTACCTCCCCAGTATTACCACCAAAGGAACTTGTGGATATTGAAGAGTTAACAGAAGGCAGGAATTATAATATAGTTGTATTTTAAAACTGAAAAAAAAATATCCTGAAAGCATAGTTACTTATACACTCTATTTTTAAATGAGTGTAGACTGAGATCCTAATTAGAATAAGATATAATCCATGTTTGTATAAATATGTCTAAATAGACTCTACTGTCATGTACAACTAAAAAGAACAAATTAAAAATATTCATGTGTGATAGCATTCCTAACCAGTACTGAGAAATAAATATTTGCAAATGTAGCCATAGCCCTTTTCTCATGGAGCTTACAATTTTATTTAACTAGGAGAGACAATATTATATATATATAAATTATATATATATAATACATGCACATACATATACATATATGTGCAGATGACAATTCAATGAACTGAGTAAGTATGCTGAAATAGAAGGGCATTGTCTTTGAAATGTGTAACCGGGTCAGAAGGGTGGGATAGGGATAATTGGTGTATTCTAAACTGAAAGATGAACTAGGTATTAGTCAGGCAAAACCTGTAGGTGGGGGAATAATTCTAGGCAAAAAGAATAGCAGATGTGAAGGTTTTAGGGAAAGAAAGAACTTATTCTGTTCTCAGAAATGAAAGTTTCCAAAGAAGCTGGGATATAGTGGGCAAAAGGAAGAGGTGAACAGTCAGAGGCAATTCATATGGATGTTGGTCAATGGAAAAATACTGAAGGATTTTAAATGGGAAAATCATATAGAGTTACATTTTTAAAAAGCATAATCTAAAAAAATGGATAAAAGATGGAGTATATGTAGAGAAACAAAATTTGAGATTATTGTAGTTAATGAAGGTGAATGAACATCATGGCTTGGGTGTAGGTGGAGCCACTAGAGGGGGAGGCACATGATTCAAGATATATTCAGGAGGTACAAATGATGCCTTGGTGATGGTTTGGATGTTGAAAGGTAAACACAAGTAAGTAGAAAGTGATTTTCTAAATTCTGGTTTGAGAAACCAGGGATGTTTTATTGTGAAGGTGAAGGCGGCAAGGAGTACTTGAGGTTGAGTTTGGGGAATGGTAAGTTTAGAATCTGAGAGTACGTCCAGCATGGGTGTCAATGGACAGTTGAACATTTGCCTTTATCTCTGCCAGGAGCTTCAGTTCTTTCTACTGAGATGCCTTGTTTCAGTTCATCCAACTTTACCTCTAAGTGGCCATGGAAAGAGGATGTAGTCTTTCAAGTGAAGAAAGGTGGTATAATATCTTAGAGAGCAACTTTAATATAGAGAAAGCTTGGCTTTTACTATTATTGGTCAAGGAGTATAAACCGTGTTATAAGATTAATAAGTACTGAAGACAGCATGAAGACTGTAATTAATAACAATGTTTTGTAGACCTGAAATTTGTGTTGAGCAGAGGTCATGTGTTCTCATTGTATTCCCGTTTAAAAAAAAATAGTAATGATGTGAGGCGATGGATATGTTAAATAGTTGGAATATGGTAATCATTTTACAATGTAAAATATAGCAAACATCATGTTTTATGCCCTAAGTGTAGACAATTATCGTTATACAATTCTACCTCAAAAAAGCTGGGAAAAGAAGGTATCACTGAGGAAGATAACAGGGACAGAAGGAGCAATGGAGCTAAAAGGGTAAAAATGGATCATTTGAACATGGAAGAACTTAGCTCATTCACTGTGCTTGTTAACTTTATTATGACTCATTTTGTTTATAGTTGGATTTGGGAAGTACAAATTATTGGGATTAAGAAGGGAAGTGGCTAGTACAGGAGGATAGTGCTTTAGACCTTTCATTAATTTTACTTTTAGGAATATGGACATGCCTCTAGAAAACTTTACTCATTCATATCCCTTCCATTTTTTGAAAATTTTTCTTTCTTTTCCTCTACAGTTCTTACTTTTCTTTATCCTAGTTCAATACTTTCAAAGGTGGACCTTTCAAAAGATAATGGAATTTTGTGAAGACCACTATGTTAATAAACATTTTGTCACTTTGATCTCTATAAGAGATCAGTTTGTGTAAAGCTGACCAAACTCATTGAAGTAATACTTTCTACTTTAGGAAATGTCCATGGTTAGAGTGTCTATGAGGTTTTTTTTTTTTTTTCATTTATGTATTTCACAGCCTTCAAAATTGAAAAGTACTACCTAGTACCTAAACTCTCTGAATGAAATGTCAATCTTATTTTACACACACACACACACACACACACACACACACACACACACAACTCTCAACCAGAAGGACTTGAGCATTTCTTCTCAGAATGATTCTTTGGGCTACCAGAGAAAGATATATAATCATACTCTCTAACTTCCTTTTGTCCAGTTTAGAGATCTGTAATCATTTATCATTTCATAAAGACAAATTTCTATTTTTTAAATCACTTATTATTTTTCTTTTATGGGTTATAAGTTATTTTGGAATAAATCATATATTCTAAACTATCACTGCATTAGATTATGAATAATCTGAAAAGTCAGAGGTTAGAAAATGTTACCATATCTTTGTAAATCTTTAAGAATGCTTGGAGAAATTTATTTGGAAATCCTGCCATTTATTCACCTCATTTAATCGCTGCAGGTTACCTATGCTGATTTCTCTCAGTTATTATGATTCATCAAATGAAAATCTTTTACTAATTAACATTGTTGATGTTGTGAAACTTTATAATGCAGAGCAGATGAAAAACTTGCATATAAGTAATGAGTAGACTATTGTTGATTCAGGAGTTTTTGAAATAATTGATGTGATTCTTTTTCCCCTCAATCCTATGACATCAACCCTTCATGGAAAAACCCAGATGGGAAAATGTTCACCAACATAATATAAACTGTATTAGTTTGACAAAGTAAACACCTTTATCCATTAGCAAGCTAAAATCTAATTTTACATTTTTATTATTTAAAGCCACATTTACAAATGTAAATATGTAAACTTTCTAAAAGTAATAATTCTTCTCATTTTGGTGGGAATTCTTTCAAACTCATTTATTAAAGATAGGATTATCCTATCTTTAATAAATGAGTTTGGAAGAATTCCAAACAATGACACAAACAGAAAGAACATAGGACAGCATCCCTGATAAACATAGATACAAAAATCTTCAATAAAATAATAGTAAACCAAATCTAGCAGCACATTAAAAAGATTATTCACCATAATCAAGAGGGATGAAAGACTAGTTCAACATATACAAATCATTAAATGTTACACACCATGTCAAGAAAATGAAAAACTAAAATCATATGATCATTGTTAGAAGTAGAAAAAAATTTAAAAAACTTTTAACATCCCTTCATTATAAAAACTCTTAACAAATTAAATATAGAAAGCATGTACCTCAACATGATAGAAGCCACATATAACAAGCCAACGATGAGCATCAGACTGAATGGGAAAACACTGAAAGCTTTCTAACTACACCAAGACAAGGAAGCCTACATTACCACTTTGACTCAACATAGAGTTAAAAGTCATAGATAGAGGAGTCAGGCAGGAAAAGAAAGAAAGGACATCCAAGTTTTAAAGGAGGAAGTCAAATGATCACTGTTTGAAGATGGTGTGATCTCATATATAAAATCAGAAAGACTTTAAAAGATTATTAGAACTGGAGCTTGGAATATAGCTTAGTTGGTAGGGTGCTTGCCTCGCATGCACAAGGTCCTGGGTTCAATCCTCAGCACCCCACCCCCCCAAAAAAAAGATTATTAGAACTCAAAGGTATTTGCATTAGTAAAACCTTAGTCCTGTGTATTTTCCCTATTAACTTTTATATAGATGTAAAAGTGAGTTGATTTTATTAACTTCAGAAAACCCATTGTCATGCTTATTCATAAGACTATGGTGATTCTTTGAAAATATTTCTTGTGGTCTCAATTTTTTTTATGACAACATAAAATGTTCCTCAGGAAAAAAAAAGAACTAATAAATTTAGTAAAATTTCAGGGTACAATATCAATATACAAAAATCAGGCATACAAACTATTTGAGAAAAGAAAATTCAAAAAGCAACAACATTTATATTAACTACAAATATAGAAAACACCCAGAAATAAATTTAGAAATATGGAAAAACTCCACAATGAAAACATTAATGAGAGAAATTGAAAGGAACACACACATACACACACAAATGGAAAGACATCATGTATTTAAATTAATGTTAAATTGTTAATTAATTGTAAATAAATGTTACAGTGTCCTTACCACTCAAAGTGATCTATAGATCCCAAGCACTTCCTATCAAAATACCAATGTCATTCGTCACAAAACTAAAACAAATAATGCTACAATTTATTTAGAACCACACACACACACACACACACACACACACACAACTTTAAATAGGCAAAAGCCTCTTAAGCAAAAAGTACAAATCAGGAGGCATCACACTGTCTTGAAGACATATCACAAAGCTATTGCAATTTAAACAGTATGATATTCACAAAAAAAAAAAAAAGAAACAGATTTTTGGGATACAACAGACATCCCAGAAGTAAACCCTCAAATCTAAGGCCAACTGATCTTTAACAAAGGGACTAAGAACGTGCACTGGGGAAAGGAAGATCTCTTCAATAAATGATACCTGAAAAATTGAATATTCACATGCTAAAGAATAAAACTAGAACTATAGTTCTCTCATGTTACAAAAATAAACTCAAAGTGGATGTAAAACTTAAGCATAAGACTAGAAATTATGAAACTGCTAGAAGAAAACTTAAAGGAAACACTTCAGGACATTGGAATGGGCATTTTTTTTTTATTTTGGCTTAGACCCCAAATGCATAGTAAATAAGCAAATATAGAAAAATTGGATTGTAACAAACTAAAAAGCTGGTTCACAAAGAAAGCAAAAACTGAAGGGAAAAATAATTTATAGAATTGGACAAAATATGTACAAACTATATATCTGACAAAGGGTTAATACCTAAAATACGTAAGGAATTCAAACAACTCTATAGCTAAAAAAACAAATAACTCAATTTGAAAATGGGCAATAAAAGTAGACATTCCAGAGAAGACATGCAAATGGCCATCATATGTATGTGTGTGTATGTATATGTATATAAACATATGTGTGTGTGTGTGTGTGTGTGTGTGTGTGTGTGTGTGTGTATATATATATATATATATATATATATATATATATATATCAGCATCACTAGTCATCAGGGAAATGTCAAAGTCTCAATGAATATCATTTTATCCCAATCAGAATGGGTATTATCCCCAACCTCACAAAAATGACAAATGTTACTGAGGATGTTATAGGCAGGGAACCCTTATACACTGGTGATGGGAATGTGGAATTAGTTCAGTCATTATGGAAAACAGTATGGAAGTTTTTCAAATATTAAAAAAAGAACTATCACATGATTCAGCACTCTCACTACTGAGTACATATCCAAAGGAAATGGTTTCAGTTATGCCAAAGAGATATCTGCACTCCCATTTTCATTGTGGCACTTTTCACAGTAACCAAGCAAAGAAAACAGCATAAGTCCATCAACTAATGAATGTATAAAGAAAATCTGGTAAATATACACCATAGAATACTATTTAACCAAAAAGGAAGGAAGGAAGGAAGGAAGGAAAGAAGGAAGGAAGGAAGGAAGGAAGGAAGGAAGGAAGGAAAAAATTATTTGAGACAACATGGAAGGCACTGGACATCACATCATTCTGTTAAGTGAAATTGTCCAGCCACAAAAAGACAAATGCCACATGATCTCACTTAAAAACATTGCCCTTGTAGACATTGAGAGAAGCATGGTGGTTAGCAGGGGGTAGGAGCTTAGATGGAGCAGGATGGAGAACAGTGGTCAGCAGGTACCAAACTACAGTTAGGGAGTAAGAAGTCCTGGTGTGCTGCCTGCACAATAGGGAGACTACAAATAGCGAATATGTACTGTGTATTTCATAAAATTACAGTGTTTTACCACAAAGAAAAGCTAAATGTTCAAGGAACAAGGAAGGAGATATGCTTACCCTTATTTTAACATTATAACATATTTGTGAGTCAAAACATCATATGGTTTCCATATATGGATGCATTTTATTTATTAATTTAAAATATAGAAAAATAACCTTTTGCCATATGTATCCTAATATAGGAGATAAATCATTGAGCCCCAGGTACTAATTCAAGTTAAAATAATGCAATTAATTATAATCCTCTAAAACTATTAATCTTGAGAGTTGTACAATTTTTACTCAAAAATCTCTTTTAATATTAAGCCCTCAAAAATAATTATATAATATTAATTACAAAGTATATTTGTTACCAATATACCATGAAATACTGTGAAAAATAAAAGAATGTACAAATATTAATACCAAGACAATGCTGATATCTCCAAGAAGCACAAACTGAGTGGAATTCACTATACATTTAAAAGTAAAATAAGACAAAACAAACCCAAAGCAGTCACAGGCAGTCTAGTGTGACAAGTGTAAAGGAAGCTCAAGCAAGCTCTGCAGAGGCTAATAAAGTGGCGACCTCTGTAGGGATAGAAGGGTGCAGCCTCAGAGGAAATGAAGGGACAGGTAAGGCTTCTAACATGTTGAGGCAATGCTCATGAATACTAGCATGAAGCTTAGACAGGAAGACACACTCAAAACAGTACAAACAAAGTGATGAGCATTGAGGAGTATTGCAGAGTGATAAAAGGTTCAATGTTAGTCTGTGCTTAGACTATTTGTCAGATTCATAATTTATGTTGTCTAATTTTTAAAGCATAAACACACATATAGTCCCAAACTTCTTCTGAATTACATAAAGTAAAAGTGTTTCTTTCTCTTGTCAGTTTTTTTCTGTCTTGTTAGATGTTCTTTAGGCAATAATATTTTTCATAATACCACAATCTCTGCCCCAATTACTACAATATTCCTTTTATCTTAAGTTAGCTTTAAGTCTCAACTTTCATAAATAACACATGCAATTGAGACATTTATAAATGTAAAGGACAAAAGAAACCGTAGGCTGTTTACAGGAAAACTTCTAATGTTTCTTTTACATGACAGGCTTGTAACTTGGTAAAAGGGATGCAACAATGTCCTGAAGAATTGTGCCAATCAAGAATGGTTCCTACATAGGAGACTGATAAATAGTATGATAATACAACTCCCGGACTCAAACACAAAAGGAATGCAGACCAAGGAATGCACACCAAGGTGACTCAGGACAGTCACAAAGAGTGACTAATTAGAACATCATAATCTAAAACAATAAATAAATGAACTGTATTAGAAAACTAATAGCAATATTTTCCAAGTATTTTTAATCTGACCCCAGATATTTACAAAACTTGCTGTCACACTTCATTAATAACCTGTCCAAATGTCATGTCTTAAAGAGGTTTTCCTGACTATTCTATTTTTTTTGAGTGGGTGGGAGTTACAGAGACTGACCTCAGGGTCACTTAACATTGACCCACACCCCTGACACCCTTTTTTCTATTTTCCTTAAAGCTGCTTAGGGCCTCCTTAAGTTGCTGAGGCTGGCTTTGAACTTTGGATCCTCCTGCCTCAGCCTCTTGAGGTGCTGGGATTACAGGTGTGCCACCATCACACCTGGCCTAACTATTCTATTTAAAAGAGCAGAATATGTGTTTAGAGTGTGATGAAATTCTTCTATAAAATAATAAAATACAAATTTAGCAAAATCAACAGATATATATTTTAAATATTCTTACTGATCTCCCAAACAAGTAAGTATCTTCTGCTTTAGTTACAATCATTTATAGGGTCAGATATTTACTATGGGCTATAGAATTAGATACATTAATCATCACTTGAGATCAGTATCTATGCAAGAATAATTAGTAGAACTACCATTTTGGTGGAGAGAAAATATAATTTGGAATAATCAGTTATAGAGCTCTGGTTGGTTAGATCACTGATGATTAGTCAATCCGGTTTGTATTAAATGAATCTATTTGATTCATATTTATTCTAAATTTAATAAGCATTTTGAAAGATATCCTCAAATGATTAACTAAATAATTTTAAATCACTTTTGTAATATTGGGTTATATTGGGAATGAAATTAAGTAATCATTCATTATAATATTTTGTATATAGTACCAAAGCACCATTCTAGCAAATTAAAAAAATAAAGAATTATATTTTACAATTGGAGAAACCAAAATGCACCAAGACTGTTTACTAAAGACTATTGATATCACTATGGATAGAGTTGGAATAAAATAGATCTCTTGTCTTAGTTCTATAAACAAGTTATACATTTCTTCCAACAAAGTATATGTAATTATTGTCAAATAAATGTTATTGCTGTTTTCTGCATTAAAGTCTTAGGACACACACAATATATATATATATATATATATATATATATATATATATATATATATATATATATATATGCATATAATTATAAAAGACAAGGGAAGCATTTTGATAAAATATTTTATTATTATTAAGAATAATAATATAATCATGGTTATAAAAATAACGACTTTATTAACTACAGAAACTTTATAATACAAGTCATAACCACAGTGTTCCCTTTTTTGGGTAAGCATCCAGCTATACCACTCAATAGGCAGCTTATCAGTTTCCTATTTACACACAAGACAATCATAATATCCACAGTATTCCATTTTCAGTTTCCTAAAGATAAGAAACTTTCTGTGCAAATGGAAATGAACCTACTTAAAAGTTACAATGTCAAGAGTTACAGGGTCCAAAAAATTGTAACTTTTTTTTAATTAGTAAATTCTTGATTCTAAACTCAGTTGAATATTGAAGATAAATTTTTGGACTTAGTCATGAAAAGTTTCTATTCAAAAGTTATTTTACAAAGATAAATGTGTCTGTTGAAACAAATAAATTTTATTTTTCAAATTTGTTTTTCTATGAGACCCAATAATTAAGTGCAGTCATTTTTGAACCTTTGTAAATCAATCTGTTTTTTTATTATGAGATCTTATTAAAACTCTTTACCTGATAATCTCTATGTTGCAAAAGCTAATATTTCTTTCTAAAGAAAAATATTTGGAAAGAAGAAAATGCCTGACAGCAATTTCCTACTTCTTGACAGTGTTCTTTTCAAGAGAATGCCGTGGCTATAACATTCACTTTGTACAGTACCATTGGTACCAACAAGATATATTCACAGGAATAAGTGAAATACAATTTTGCTATCACATGCCATTATTGTTGTTTTTCTTGCCTTCCAGGGTCTCACCATCCCCATAGTTTGAGACACTTAGATGGCAAGCAAGAGCCTGTTAATACTACAGATTGACTCAATATAAACCATTTTACTGAGGACCTGCCTACAGCAAAGAGGTAAAAGTCATTATATATTTTACAATAAAATTAAAGAAGTATACAAAAGGCTTATCATCCCTTCTGCACGGCAGAGGCATTATGACAAATATTTTAATTTTACATTTCTATTCCTGGTAGACATAAGAAAATGTCTACAAATATAACAGCATATAAACCATTACTCAAACAGCCAAAACAAAAATAGCATTGAAAACTTTTAATTTAAAAGGCCCTTTTGTCCATGACACAAAATAAAATGGATTTCTGGATAAGCTGAATTTTATCATTCTCTTTTGTATTTATTCAGAGAAAAACACACAGTAAATAGTATCTTTCACCAGAGAATAATGACATGGTTATCCCCTGTTCTACCACCTAAAATAACATAGATCTTATTTACCTAATTTTCATTGTTAATGCCATCCATTTCCTTCTAGCCAAAGGAAACTTCCAAAGAGAAAATTGCTTTGTATACCATGTTTAATGACTCATTAATGTTATTTTAACCCTTTAATAAAATGGAAAACACTGAGTACAAAATCTCTAAAAATGTTAGCTGCATCTTGTATCTAGATAATTTCTACCTCTCTTTCCCTGAAAAATTATAGGAAAGACTTTTAAAAAATAGTTTAAAATGTGAGTATTTTAAGTTATTGCAATTGTTTTAAAGTTTTACCAGTATGATTAATATTTGACAATAATTTAGCCAGTTCAGCAAGAAGAAACTATAATAAGTAACTTAATATTTTGACAATATACCTTGAAATTTCTATGTGTCTTTATTACAGTGGTATATTATATAATAGAAAAAAATACACTCAAGATAATGTGGACTGGTATCTAGCTGGATCTCTCTTTGCTTTTGCTGTTTCTTAATATCAGCACTTATCCTCTCTATATATCCTTAACATATATAGTTTTCCAATTTTTATAAGCATTTTTTTTGTTGTTTTACTGCCCTGTATTCTGTGGAATAAGCTCTCCAGTAAATTTAAAACCATTTTACTTCAGATTGAAGAATAAACTCGAAAACTTTTTGGGCATTGTTTCAATCCTTGGCATTAATAAAAATGATTTAAGAGAACCAAATTAGAGAAATGGGAATACTGAATTCAAACATTCAAATAATTATTTTTATTATTCTTGTTTAAATACAGGAAGACTTTGTAGAAATTCAGAGCCTATTCTATGACATTGTTATCCCATTTCTTTACAAATTCAAGATTGTTAGCTAGTCATGGAAATAGAATATTAAATATGAAAATTTGGCTTTCATCATACAGAATACAAAATTTATTTCCCATGGCATTAGGAAAAGGCCATGTAAAATGAAATAAGATAAATTGAAGGTCTCTGGATAAATTATCTGATTCAGCAGATTCAACTCTAATTGTTAAATATTGTTGAATATAAAAGTTTAGAAAACTAGTTCCTTTCCTTTCTTTTTATATATTGTTTTCCCTTACCTGAATAAAGATTTAGTAGGCTAAAAAGTTACCAGGTTGAGAAAAGTATTTCTCTGTTTTCCTCAAATATACACTTAATTGCATGATTTAATTAAGAGCTGTAAAGAAAACTTAGGAGACATATGGAAGTTTTTCTCTTAAATAATTTTTAAATATTTAAAGAGAGTGAGTTAGAATCCAGTTGGCAGTGGCAATTATTGGAGTTAACCTATTTAAATACAATTTTAATGACTAAACCACTTTTAAATTTCTTCAATTAGATATGAACTTGAGAAACTAGGAAATGTTTTAGGAAAATAAGCCTACAAATATCTTACATAAATAAGTGAACCAAAATTTGGAGCAAAGAAATATACAAATATACCTATTACTCTCTCTCCTTTAAGAGTTAGAAACTACATGAAATCACTAGGATAATAAATATATGTAAACATCTAGATTAAGAATTTTGTAACTCTGTGGGTCCTGATCTCACTTTAAATGCCTGTCAGTAGAGGTCATCTGTAGATTATGTACAGAGGATAGTCACTTCTATCTTGTACCTTGCCTTAAAATGTCTACTGATCTTTAGAAATGTCTGCATTATTAGAAATCATGGATACATACTTCCAAAATATTTAGGGATTATACTAGATACACCATTATTTAAATTGTAGTGCATAGCACATGTTTACTCCAACATGTTAATGGTTATGTGTTTTTATAAAGTATGTTTTATCCTACCAATATTGTAGGATACACAGTGAAGAGAAATGAATGAACTCTGATATATGGTATAAGAAAGGTAATATAATTTTACATAAAGTTACAATTTAACAACACAAGGTATAAATTGTTAGGATGAGGTTAAGATAATTTTTAACTTATGGTTTATTTATTATTAAGAAACTAACCTTGGAAAGCAGCGTAGAGAGATTAATTGATCTTTCCTATTAAATCCTTTATCATCCAGCAATTAAACCTTTGCACTTGTAATCCATTCAAGTATCTTCAGGAGATATGTTACTGCACTTGCATGTACCTTAATTCACTTCAACATTTACAAAGTAACACTGACAAACAGAACAACAGAGAATACCCATATATATTAATGAGCATCTTAACAAACATGACACTCAAGTAGTTGTTTTAGGATTATTTTAAGGAACATTTTCATTCCACGTTCTCTGAAATCTTCTTGTAAAATCATCACATATTGATGGACGCTTCAGACACACTTCAGCTATGACTGTGTTACCTTATACGTTAAAATTATTTTGTGTATCCACTTTGCATAATATGCTACGCGGACAAATATACCAGGACGATTTGGGATGGCACATCCACGGCCAGGAACAATGACACCAAGAACCATTCTCATCTTGTGTTGTTCACAAACAAGTGGGCCACCATAATCCCCCTAGAAAGAAGACATGTAACAAAAACAAAGTATTATTTTAAAAATTAAATTAATATATATATATTTCATTTATATAATCCTCTGCTCATTTGCAATTCTAGGCCACATACACACATAAAAGGAAATAACTGAAACTGGAATGGAATTACATAAAAATTGGTCTGCTATATAACTGATTGTCTTTCTGTTGAATTAACCATGTAAGACTGATTAAGTTTAGAGATCCAATTATTCTGTCACATGCTGTAATCACGTAAGCATGACTTGCTTAGGCTGGGTACAGTTCAGTGACAGAGAACTTACTTGGCATGTGTGAAGTCCTGAGCACATCCCCAGCACAGCAGCGCGCACACACACACACACACACACACACACACACACACACAGATGAATGACTTGATTTGTTTTTTTCCCCAAATATTCATTCATTCCTTAAAGTTCTCTTTTCCTTTGTTGAATGCCGAAAAACCAAATTCCCATTTATTTAATAAGGTCAATTTTATATTTATTTTGATCTTCTGATAATTCAAATCTTTCAACATAGAAAATTTGGAAAATGTATAAAAATACTAGCACAAGTGAAACCTGTTGTAATCATGTAATTTTAATGCTCAAACTATATTGATATTTTTTTTTACTTCTAACATTTTCTTTCTTCTCTCAACTTGTCTCCAATCATAACAAATTAAATTAAAAATAAAAAAATAAAAAACTCAAAGTTGATAAAATAATTATATTTATTTTTTGGAAGTTGCCTTTCTAGGCAAGTAGAATTTCTCCACTTATATGGCAATACTAGTGCATCATCAGAGATAAATGAGAGATGAATATAAAAGGATAGATTGATATGGGTATATGATATATTCATGTATAGGTATGTAATACACAGTTATATATATATATATATATAGTCATATATATATATAAACACACATATATATATGTGTTTATATAGCTACATATATTCTTACATATATACATTGCAACTGTGCTCCATCATTTTTCATTTACCATGTAGTCTCCCAAGAATGCATTGACTGAGCATCCTTATATTGAAAAAAGTATTCAGTACTATCTTAATTTTCCTATAATTGTGATATGGTGAGATAAAACTAAATCAATGCAAAATGTAATTGGGTAATGAGAGTGAAAAGAAGATAGCCATCAGTATTCTGTGATGAAGAAAATTGGAGAAATAAAACATCAAATAGTAAAGAAAAGGCTTATTCTAATAGACTTTCTATAAGTTGTGTCTTTGAGGCATTAAAACTGATTTTTAAACAAATTCACTGATGAATCCTAATATGAACTCTTGAAAACAATTCACTTTGAAGACACTGTTGATGCGAGGCTATTGATAACACAAAATTTTAGAGATTCTTTGTTCAAAGTTCTTTGGGTGGTTAAATTACCTTGTTTTAAATTTCTATTATAAATATATTCATTTGTTCATATATATGCATATATACATACACCAACATTCTGGAGGATAAATTTGTTTTTAAGAAGTAACAAAAAACTAAAATCAAGTCTTAGGGATAAAGATAAAAATAGCACATATGAAATAAAGGCTCAATGTCAAAATAAGGAAATGAAGACTGTATAGATAACAAATTAGATTTAAGGCTACCTCTGAAGAGCAGATGTCAAGTCATTGTTGGAAATGGCAATAGGCTGTGATAAAATACATGCCTTTCTAGGTGTATCCAAAATTATACCTAGTTGAAAACTTTAGAGCTCATAGGACTATTAAAACTTTTTTAAAAACTATATTTATTTTTCTCCTACTAGATGTTCCCTTTTAAAATTTTTCCTTGTTATTGCAAAATACTCATTTGCTGGAAAGATACCAACTTTGAAATTGTTTATAAGCACATAGTTTGTTTCTACCCATATCACTTCAAAGCAGTTCTAAAAATCTCTTTAACTTAGTAAACATTTCTTTTTAGGAATAAAAATCTTAGAGGAAATCATAAAATACATGAATTTCAATACATGTTTATGTTCCATGCCAAAGTTATACATTTTTAAAATATATCCACCTGCATTTCGCTACCACTGAATTCATTCTCTGTTCTAGTACACAGAGTATTCCACAGCTCTGAGGTTGAAGAACATGCCTCTCACATTCAAAATACATCTAAAATAACAGTTTAACAGCTTGTCTATGTAAAACTGGGATAGGAACCCTGCCAAGTTCAAAGAACAGTTGCCTAACAAATGAAAATGTCCAAGCTCTTAAACTCACAAACTTTGACCTTTAGGTTTTTTTTTTTTTTTTTTTTTAAAAAGAATTTGTTTACACACACACACACACACATACACACACACCACAGTCTACCCAAAAACATATTTAAAAGTTTAAACCAGGAGTGTATTTCTTAATATTAATGGGGTTCATTTAGGGAGAATTTGGGAGGATCAGCTAAATTGAGAAACATGACAAAAATGTAAGCCATCATATCAAACAGATTTGGATACTTTTACTTTGCAGTTTTTCTTGAGACTTCTGGCTCTATTCATTTATTTTGAGAGGCAAATGTCATCAATTTGCTATGAATGAAGCATGGATTGTCTTACTGTTTAATTAACAGAAATGTGTAAAATTAAGACATGGTTATCTTTTGCACTTTCCTACTCCTGAAACAGGTTGGTATATAATTATTTTGCTTTGAGAAAAGTAAATAATCATAAAACCTGCAAGAAACTATGCTATCAATCATATATTCTCTACTAAAGAACTTCCATTTTACCTCACATGGTCCTGATCCAATCTTTTCAGCCCCAGCACATATTTCGGACTCATTCAGAGTTACCTTCCCTTGGTGATGCTGACTGCATTTCTCATTCCCCATAATATAGAGATGTGCTACCCGTAACAGACCATCAGAGTTGATCACTGGAATGGTGCAAAAATATACAGGTAATGAGCACAGGGTAAAGGAGAAAAGAAGTAGTAAATACAAAATTTTATATGTAAAATAAATATGATATTGCCTCATCTTTTAAAAAGTAGCTTACATCCAGTGTAGCCCCAGCCATAAACACTGCAAGTGGTCTTTTCAGGAATCGTGCATCCATAATTTGGTAAATCAATAGTACTAACAAAATCATCCAAGACAGCAGGCCTGAAGAAAGAAAATATAATGGTAAGTACTATCTACTGGATTTAACACATTAGCATTTAAAATGTAGTGTTCATATGATGTAATATTTAGGCTGAGGCTTAGGGAATTAGATATTATTTATTTAAAAACAGAAAAGAAGAATATCTATAAAGAAAAAATTTGTAGTAGATAGATTCATGTTTGAAAATTCTGCAAGTAGTCACACATATACACACACTTATCTACATATATATGATACATGGCATATGGGAAATAATAAATGTCTACTGAGAGAGAAAGTACAGCCACACATCTGGAGGAAAATGTTTCAACAATTCTAGTCTCAGTTAAAAATACAGAATCTTCCAAAGGAACTAACCTAGCAAGCTTCAATAAAACCAGATCTGATCCTTCAGGTCCATATACTAGCTGGGAAACATTTAGAACCTGTTTCCGTTTCTCATCTCCTCTTCCATGGACATCATGAACTCCAAGCCAAGCTTCATAATCCTTCAAGTCTTTATTTCTAAATAAAAACATAAAGTATAATTCATATAAAATATAATTCCAAATTGTGAAATATTATATATAATATATAAATCGTGTGTATGTGTACATGTGTGTGTTTGTGTGTGTGTGTGTATGTAGCTTATAAGAACAGATACACAACTTAAATTTAAAATGTGATTAAAAGTATAACAAAAAACAATATTTATTATGGAGGATTCTGAATATTTAAAGCATGTGTAAGTAGAACTTAAATTGCTGAAATTCTAAAAGGCTTTTTGAAAAAAATATTTTATATACTTAATAGAGTAAGTCACTTTTCAAAAATTCTCAGATAAAGTTCTTTACATGAATTATAATTTTACTGAAAATATTTGCTTTATCTGAAGTATGTATGCACTTGGTTTATTTATAAGGATTGAAGTTTTAAGCAAACAAAATCAAATTGACCTTGATATGAATAGGGAAAAATTATAAATGCTATTTCTTTCTTTTTTTTAAATTCCTTATCTTTTCTTTAGGCTAATTTTCATTGAAATTATTCCCAGGGTGATTGTGAGTCTGGCTGTACATATGAGAGGAAGTGAGAACTTAGAAAGGTTTTTTGATAATTCAGAAAAAGAATTTCTATCTAGAAATTCCAACTATACTTGGGAGGTTGGAATAGTACTGATTTACATAATTTAGGAAAATATTTTTCCAAGTGAGAATAACGTTAATCATGAAAACATGTAAACTGAAAGTAGCAAGGCATACAAAAATATCAGTGAAGTCAAAGTTTTTTACACTAAATTAAAAATGAATGACTATATGTTTACCCCATGTTGTAGCATCTCCGTGAAATAGACTCTAAACTTAAAAGCTAAGCAGAAATCATACATATTTTTAAATTCTCAGAACATATACTGAAGCAAAATAAACTTTACCTAGCAGGGAAACATTGTCGTGCAGTAAGAACCCAACTTTCCTTTATCAATGATCCTCCGCAGATATGTTTATTTCTGTGAGAAAGAGGAAAGAGAAACAAGTAATGTCTGTGCAGAAAGAATGCCTACCAGTTAATGTAAAACCTGTTGCTTTATTTGTTAAAAGTAAATGCAAAAATATAGACATTAACCCAACTGGATTAAAATGAGTAGCAGTTCTTTTATCTAAAGGATGATATTTGGGGATTGCAGCATCAACAATTTTATTTTCATAATGTAATTACAATATCATTAAATCAATTTTATGGTTTAAAGAACCAACACATACATCTATGTGTTTATATATATATATAAATATATATATATATATATATATATAATATATATATATATATATATATATCCTTGTGAGAGAAATTATGTGCTGCATATAGAATGGTTATAATGAAAAAATGTGGAGCTGTTTTAAATTCAGAATTTGATTATGAAAAATGCAAACTGGAGGTTTTCTTGAAACCCTGAAAAAGACATCCAGTGGTAGTAATATTTGTCATTTTTATACTATTTCATTCCCTACCATTATTTAGTTTTGATAGGTTAAAATATTGCAGGGTTTGAATAAATTGTTTACTAAAAGACCATCAATATAATATTTAATTTGTAAGAGGAAGTTAATTTTGCAAACCAAGTCCTCTAGGAAACTGCAAAATATTTGTAAAGAAAAAGCATGAGGATGTTTGTTTGCTGATATCCAAAATCTTTAAATCCATTTTTTTTTTTGGCAGAAACATGGGAAAAGTACAACTTTTCACAATTCACATTTCGAAAGAGTACAGATGTTCAGTGCTTCAGAGGGTAATACTAAAAGATTCCCAGACTAAGACCACAGTAATTTATGGCCTTTACCACACAGGAGGATAAGAGTATATATTGAGTTTGAATTTCTACCTTCTCAGTATATATTTTAGAAGAATAACTTAACATCTGTAGTTACTAAGAACTTGGATTTTAAGAGAAAGAAATTTTTAAAATTGATGTTACTCTGAATTAAAACAGTTCCACTTGCAGGCCCTAAGAGAAGTATACTAGAAGAGTATCCTTGTATGTTCTCCAGTTGATAAAAATAATTGAGAAGTATGTATATTTTTTCCTCCTGAGATTATGAGTTAACAAAGAATCACTAATCTAATTAAGATATTTGGAATCTTAAAACATTTTTTGTGATACGGAAAATTAAATTTGTATTAAATGTTCTATAGAGCATTTTCTATTAAAAAAAAAAGAAAATTAAACACTTCAAAAATTTTGGTGCTTATAAAATCGTCAGAATGCTCAATCACCTTTCTATTCTAGTTAGCTTCATAATTCCATTTCAGTACTGCATGCCTAGGACAGCTACATCATAATTACTGCCATTAACATTAAGTCTGATGAGTGAGTCCTTGAGAGGATATACTGAAAAAGGTCTTTAGGCCATCTCCCACAATGTTGTGGTGACCTAAAGTCAAAGGGTGTAAACTCCATGCTTGACAAGAATTGATTTTTTCATAGATGGACTTCAGTTTGAGGTAGTGTTTAGTCTATATCCCTAGTAGTAGTAAGAGATATAGATATATAGTAGTAGTAAGAGATATAGGTTGTGTTTATTCTATATCCCTAGTATAGTAAGAAATGGATAGATACTTGCTCTACTCTAGGAGGCTAGGGGTGAAGGCGAGTGTCCATGAAAGAGGAGATATTCAAGTTGGGATCTGAAGAATGAGAAGGAATTCTCAGAAGGAAAAAGGCCACAACATGCAGTAGGAACAAGTGCATGGAAGCTTGGAGGGAGAAACATGGCGGGTCTCAAGCACGGAGGAAAAGTGTAGCTGGGATTCAGGTGCATTTTGGGTGAGTTGCATGATGAAGTTCTGATGGAGATAGATATCTTAGCATTCTAAGAAACACACAGACTAATGTATATAGGACATAGAAAGCAATAAGATGAGATTTTTAAGTTAATTCATATTTTCAACATTTAATTCTTGTGGCATAATTCCTAAGCTTTATTTTCTATTATGATATAACTTGCAAAATGATTCTATGTAGAACATGTCATTGGTTCTTAAGAGCACTGAGAACTGAGAATATTTAAAATTCTTAGCCATGCCAATTGTTAGAAAATCAAGGCTATTCAACTATTTAAAAGAGTTTATCTTTCTCATAATAACATAATCTCAAATTCTAAAAATATCACTTTTCATTTCAATAACTAAATAAAAAAATCAAAACAAATATTTCTGATGTTTATATGTAGACATATTAGGAAATAAAATTATAATACCCAAGAGTAGAAAATTAAAGAGATAAATAATTACTATGGTTATATTAAGGTATAAGAAGTTCTTGTGGTTGTCTCTTATTAATCAAAACTAAAGTGTTACTTGGAATCAGGAATAATGGCTGCACATATGGAAATTCTGTGAACAAATTTATGAAGGCTATCTATGATTTTAAATAATTAAAATTGAAAATAAATAAATAAATGAAATGAAATGAAATAACATTGCAAAATCCAGTGCTTATAGTTTGGTAAGAATATGATCAGACCCCTCACTGACCTCCCTGGCTGAGTGTCATGTGGAGGGTACAATCTTTACGACCACATATGACCATACAGCTGGGAATCTGGCTTTGCAAATAGATTGAATATATATGATTTGTATCTATTAGTAATTACCTGTATTTCAAACTAACCATCCATCCTACATTTGTTCGTGTTGGAATCCCATTTACAACTCTCAATTGTTTTGTTTTGGCGCAAGATATTACAGGATCTGAAAACAGGGCAAATATAGCATTTTAAGATAATATTTTTCCAATAATCAACACCTGATAGTTTTCATAAGTGCAATAATACCTAGACAAATGTAACTACTGTAATTGTATCAAGACATTTTTGGAAAAGAGTATTATAAGACCAAAGTTCAGAATCAAGTCCCTAATATTTGCCATCCTCATCTTTTTTGTTGAGTGACTTAGAAAAACTAATGAACTCAAGGCAGACAAGACTGTCATCATCGTGACAGTGGCCCCAACACAAATGTATTCCCCATACCAACCTTAATATAAAATGAATTAAAAAAATGTTATTTGCAATGGTTATTTCTAAATAGCAATCAATAAATAGCCTAATTGAAAACAAAACAAAACCATATTTGGTAATGAATTGGTACAGTAAGAATGTAGAGCTATTTTGAAACATGTTACCAACATTATATTTATTGAAATTATATCCAAATGGTATTCTTATATCCAAATCATTATGTACAAGTGACATAATTCAGAATTCTTTGGAGTAAGCATTTGCCTAACCCTCCTCTATGTTCCTTGTCTTATCCTTTGTACTCTGTCCACGGTCTAGAATAGATTTTCGTTGGCTTCCTTTCCTGGGGCACAGCAGGGTGGTCTTTTAAAACAAAACACTTGAGTAACTTATTTCAGTTCAAAAAATATGTGAAAATCTAAGGCAAGTAGCTTCCACAGATTCTCATTTTGAGGAGTAACTGAACTTTTTAGATGGTGTCCCCTTTTACCTAATAGACTCTGGGGCCTGCAAAATGCTTTAAAAAGAACACAACAGAGGCACTGATTAACCATCTAGTCCCTGACTTCATTCTTTCTGAATTCAGCACCCTGACTTCATTTGGAAGGTGAGGTTTATAAAAGCGATCCATTAGACACATTGTGCCCCAAAATTGAAAGTAGATGTAAGTCTTCTTTTCAGAGTCAAATGGAATATCTTGGAAATTTTCTGAGTTGAATTTCATATTTAGAATGCAGTTGCCTTTGACTATCTTCCACCCACATTTAGGAAAATACATATTTAAAAATAAAACAAACAGATTGACTTATTTTTATGATGGAAGTTATTATAGTAATAAGATTTTTTCTATAAAGGAAATAATGACATCATTTGTTTCTCACAGAGACTCAGATATATAGTTTATATTTTGAAAGAATACTTACGGTCTAAATTGACTATTGTAGGTGTGGTATCCCCTTCACCTGTAAATATAAATATTTAGAAACATATATGATACATACATATTTCTGTATGTAAAACCAAAGCTATATATTAAAATCAAGTTTTGATGAACTGGAGAATTTATCAAAATCCTTGGCATTTTATTAAAAGATAAAATGTAATATTTTATTGAGCAATTTTGTATCACTTTTACTGGACAATTTTGTGTGCACGTGACTACTGACACTCATTAATATGAGAAAAGTCTTATTTTATGATTGCAGATACCATCAGGTGTGTAGTTGGATGACCTTTGGCAAATTGAATTATATTGCTAACTTTAAAGAGCTGCTGTCTCATTCTACTAAGATGCTCAATGTTGTACACAATGGACTTTCATTAATAGGATTACTTCTCATTACTGTTCTTGAGCCTTTCAGATAGATAGGACATTTAGTTTTTACTGTAATTTTAAGCTATTTAATTTTTTTCCTCAAAACTGCTTTCAGAAAAAAGTTGAAGGTTGAGAATTATTGAAACTATACATTTTATCCATGTTTCAGAAGTCTCTGCAAAAAAAAAAAAAAAAAAATTCTAGAAGAAATCAATGTCACTCTTAGAAAGAGGAGTAAAAACTGTTTTGTTGTCAGCATATTACAAAGATTGTTTTTCCCAGATGTTATTTTTTTAAAAAGTATGCAAAGAAAGAAAAACAATGGAAACTGTTCAGAATTGATGGCTTAGAGTTCAGTCAGGCACCATCTACATCCAGCTGGTTCTTAATTCATGCAAATGCCCTAGAATCAAATAAACCTGCAACAAAACAATAATGGAACATAAATTCCTTTGGAAGAGATGGAAATTGATTGTTATGTATTAGGATGCTCAAAGGAATTAATTCATGCTAAACAGTTTTTATTTATGTTCATTTTTCAGATCTAAGCATTTTAAATGAATAAAGGTAAAGGCAAACATAAATTTCTTTCCTTTCCTTTCCTTTCCTTTCCTTTCCATTCCTTTCCTTTCCTTTCCTTTCCTTTTCCTTATCCTGGGGAAATGTTGTGGTAGAGTCAGCTGAGGTCGGGGTTTCAGGTCACAGTACAAAGTAGGATTGAGGCAGAGTATATTAGAGCATCAAGTATGTTGGCTTTTTCACTCAAGACAATTAGTTGAAATTTTTAAATAACTAGATATTTATTCGTAATGAAAAAATTAAACTATTCATTCTATCCTTTATTGCCTATGAAGTCTTCTACTTTTAAGGATTGAGGTTAATATGTCAGCAAAGTGATCAGTTCATGATTGTATCTTCCTAAAATATTTAAAATTTTAAACTTTTGAAGATATTACAAATTTGGTGTTTAACAATTAATAGTTCTATAATAATAATAACAAATAAAACTAATAATAATAAAATTATTAATAATCCAATATTTCTCACACTTTAGAATACACTGAAATGCCATTTAAAACCAGATTTCTGGAGATTCTGGGCTTCTGAGGTTTTAAGGAGCACCACAGGTTCTTCTGGCATACACATGGGACAAAACTTTGTGATGCTGATCTCCAGGCCTTCTTCATTTCACTTCAAAATATTATCCTCTCTCCATCTTATTTACTTCCCCCATTTGTCTCTACCACATTACTCATGTAAGAAAACCACATGTGATATAAATCTTATTTTTATCAGTTCAACTAAAATTTGATTAAAAAAAACATATCTTTGATAAGAGTTTTACCTATGGAAGAGCAGGTGTGTGTGTGTGTGTGTGTGTGTATGAATCTTTATGCCTCAGAACTAAATTTGCACACTTATGGAAAACATAAAGCTTTCATTCAGTGTATTTTCAAACTTTTAACTCTCATTCAAAACTTGAAGATTACATATTTCTCCAGCAGACAACGAAGTTTATATGGCTTTGCAATTGTTTATACTACTGTTTCTTCTCTATGCTATAAAGCATTTGAGATTAAGAAACTGTGTGTATGTTTTTGTATGCATAACATATTTTATAGGGCTTTGTATACAATAGTAGTTCATTTTAAATTATGAACAAATGAACAAATAAAAACAGAAATTAAGTTTTTAAGTCCTTACTATGCAATAGATGTTATATGCAATAGCCCAATAAGATAGGTGCATTTATTGCACATTTTTACAAATACAGAATGAGTCATAAGTAGGCTAAGTAATTTGCCCAATACTGGGAATCTTACTCAGGTAATCTGAATTGAAACTCTTAACCACTACATTTCTCTGCCATAAATGCTTAAGATTTTGCTAAGTTATTCTAAAGTGTGTGTGTGTGTGTGTAAACAAACATAAAGCACTTCTACATTTTATTTTTGCACATTTGATAAGCTTAAAAATATGTTAAACATTATTTTGTAATATTTTGTAAGTATTTTTGAGGAAAATGAATAAAAACCTTTACATGCTTTGTGAGAGAAATGTACAGTGTGAAAATGATTAATACAGTCTCTGAAGTTAAATAAATAATAAGAACTCAAATCTTCTAAAGATAAATTTCATTAGCCTTTCACCAGAGAGAAAAATGTAAATAAATCCTAGCTATAAATATTACTTGAATCAATGACAGTGCAAAAATATTTATTGAAATTAATGTTCAGTACACTTTGAAATAAAAATGAGTTATCTGCAATAGCATTTAATCAAATACAACACCCTGAAGTCTTTCAACAGCACATTAGTGCCTTTTATTTTGAAAATGCTGTTTAAAAAGTTTTTTGAACCTTCAAAATTATTAGAATGCTGTTTCCCTTAGTTAAGTTTATAAACTAGTCTCAGGGCTCTGAGATCCTACCAGAGCCTTTTACACCTGACAATAGATATTTACTGTGATTTTTATAATTAGAAATTCAGTTAGGACAGCAATATAACCTGTTTTAGAAGGTGGATCATTTTTTTCATTCTTCCTCAATCACTCTATATTCTGTGTGACTCCATTGTTCCTAGTCATGGAGACATCACAAAAGGTACAATGAGGTAAAACTAGAATTTAGCTGAGCTGGGATGTTGCTCAGAAATAGAGTATTTGCCTATCATGCTGATAGGCATTGGATTTGATCCCTAGGACCCTAATAATAATAATAACAATAATAATCCTTTAATCATACATTATATGGTATTCTCTGGAGAGGTAGACTTGTTTTTTCATTTGTTTGTCTGTTTTAGTGTTAGAACTTGGAAGACATCTTCCCCAGAAGAATATTTTGAATATCTATGCAAACCTTTCACTTGGGAACAGAGGCAGAACATTAGGAAAACACTATAATTTGAAGGATTCTGGTTTTAGTTGATGAAATAAAATATAACAGGAAATACCATTTATTTGCAAATATATAAGGTGTTTAATTATTTATTATTATGAAGAATACATGTTAATAAAATCAGTGTAGTTCAATGGGTAATTTTGCCTGCCCCCTGGAGGGGCGGAAACATTGGCAATGTCTAGAGATATTTTTATTGTTATGAGGGGTAGTGGGGTAGGGGGAGGGGAGGATGTTGCTACTGGCATCCAATGGGCAAAAGCTAGGGCTCTATTGAACTTCCTATAGTGCACAAAAGAGACTCCTAGGATAAAGAATTATCCAAACCCAGAAGTTAGTAGTGCAATAGTAGAAAATTCCTGGTTAACATCTATATTATTACTTTTAATACAACCTTCCAAATTACTTCCATACAGGATTTTCAATATTCTCAAAGTAGCATAGTATTGAGAAAGTGTGACTACCCAAGCTTCCACTAATGTTAACAATCATTTTATTATTTGACAATCTGATAAGCAGAAATCATTTCCCATGATCTTTAAATTTTGTTTTTCCTTTACTGGTTTTAACATCTTTTCATTTGTTCATTAACTATATTTATTCTTAAAGATTCATTTTCTGCATTATTTTCTCTCACATCTTTTTCTTGGTGTTATATAAGATTTATTTATGTGAAATATATGACTTCAAATTTTATATGAAGTAGATCAAACATGTATTAAATATTTTACACCTACCTTTTACTTCATGCACTAATACCCTTTTAACAAAACCATATTGGACTAAGAGAAGTGGGTAGAAAGTGCTATACTTTTCAATTTCAGGTTAAAAAACTGACTAAGAGATGGAAGTACTACCTCAGGTCTGCTCTTGGGACTTTTAGTGGGCTAGGGATTTCCTGAGAGCTCTGCTATATTCAGAGACTAAACTGGTACTATGGCATCTCTGACTGGATGGGTCTTTCCATACTGTCATGTTAGACTCATAACCATTTACTGCTTCTGGATTCCAAGTGGGGATTTTCTCAAAAAAAGAAAAATTTTAAATTTTAGCAAATTTCTTCTTGAATAGAATAAGAGAGTGTGTGTGTGTGTGTGTGTGTGTGTGTGTGAGAGAGAGAGAGAGAGAGAGAGAGAGAGAGCGCATCTGTGTGGTGTGTGTGTCTATGTGTGCTTCTCTGTTGCTCTCTGTTACTCCCCTCCTGAGTCCTGTATTATTTACATCTCTGATTGGGAAATTAGTGGATGTGCAGTACGTTTAAAGTATTTCAATTGAGAAAAGAACAATAAATGTACTTACAACGGGAAATAGGGCAATAATCCCAAGGGATGAGCGGATTCCCTGTGTAACACCAGGGTCCATGGGCATCATCATCAGGATTTCGGCAGTAATTCTTATTCAGCTTACTAGCATCTGGCTCCCAGAAGATGTGACTGGGTAAACAAAAAGCTGAACATCAGTACAGGCTTATTCCATCCAAAAGAAACAAAATGTATCTTCCTAGTATATCACTGATTGTACATAAAATAAGCTTCTACTTGGTGTGAATTTTAGTTGTTTTGTTGGAGATTTACTTCATTGATGTTCTTACAGCTACTAAGCATACATTCTAACTTAAGAATGTGGTGAAGTGCTCCATAATTTGCCTGTATAAAATGATGAGGGGTTTTGTGATCTCACTTCTATCTAATAATCATAGTGGCAAAGTAACAATACCTCCATTTATAGAAATAGAAAAATATCATCTAAAAGCAAACAGATCCAAAGATCAAAATTATCAAATACCTAGGAAGTATAAGCTATTCTGAAAGTTTTTCATGTTTCAATTGTATATGAATTACCATTAGCAATATCACAACCCCAAAGAACAGGGAATTATAATAAAAATTAATACAGTGCCAATGAAATGTTTTAATTATAAAATTTTACTGGCCATATGGTTATAAAATATGATTTTCTAACAGGCAATTAACATATCAACCTTTGAAATTTATGTGTGAAAATTCATTACAAAAGAAAATTTAAAACTCTGTGTTATTTTCTAAGACCATGTCCAAATATGTTTATATGTATTTACATTCACTACAGTAACACTAATGAAGTCAAATCCTACCTGGCCATCTCTGACCAAGTCATGAAAATTATAACTGAATTTGTTTTGTGTTATTAATGACTACTATTCTTGAATATAATTAATGCGGGATTTGAAATTAAGTTAGAAAGAGCTTTAATATGGAAACTTGGACTATTTTTCCAGAACCAGTTTCATTTTTTGGCCAATAGCTACAGCAAATACATATAGGCTTTACTGTGTGCCAGATTATGCTATAAGTTATTTACAAATATAAACTTAGACCAGTCTATCTTGAAAAATGTGATTTAAGACTATATCTATTTCATTTGAGGAAATTTACAGGCAGAGAGGACAAGTAATTATTCTAAGGTCACATGGCTAGTAAATAATAGAACTAGGATTGAAACTTACGGCTCTTTCCAGAGTCAATGCTCAAAATCACTATGCTCTACCTCCTCCTTGCATAATTTATTCTTAAAACAAAATAGTACCATGAAGCTTTATCATTCATCAATTTCCTACAAACTGTTTTCAAATAACTTTTAACTACATTAAGTATTAAGCCTAAACTCAGTGATTTAATAGTTATTAGCATTAAGGTCCCAAAATTAATATATCACATATTTCTAGCAACATGCCATAAACATTTAACAAGTAGTCCTCTAAGATATGTGTATACTGGGAAGGGAGAGACCTTATTTATAGGCCTTGTTGATTTCTGTGGCATAAATACTTCCACCATGAAAAATTCAACCTTCCAATATAAAATCACTGAAGACAGCGTTGGGAAGAGACAGAAACTATTATCTTTCAAAAGTTCATAAAAATCTGATGTGGTGTCACGCGCCTGCAATCCTAGCAGTTCAGGAGGTTGAGGCAGGAGGATCCCAAGTTCAGAGCCAGCTTTAGCAACCAAACGAGGCCCTAAGGAACTTGGTGAGCCCCTGTCTCAAAATAAAACCTAAAAAGGGCTGGAGATGTGACTTAGTAGTGGTTAAGCACCCCTGTGTTCAATCCCTGGTTCAAAAAAGAAAAAAAAAAATCCATAAGCGCTAGATCTAATCCAACCACCACTGGCCATTACCATTACTAAAAATACTTTAAAATATCTATGAATAAATCTAACCAAGGAGGTAAAACATATTTATAATGAAATTTATAGAGCAATGAAGAAAGATTATATGATAGGCAGAATGTATCTTGTTAAAATGGACATACTATCAAAAGCAGTCTACAGATCCAATACAATCCCCATCAAAATACCAATAACATGCTTCACAGAATTAGAAAAAAAATATGAAAGAAAAAAAAAGAACCAGAATAATCTTAGCAATTCTTAGTAAAAAGAGCAACGTTGGAGGCATCACAATACCTAATTTTAAATTATACTACAGAGCTATTGTAACAAAAACAGCATGGTGCTGGCATAAAACCAGACACATAGAAAAACAGAATAGAATACAAGATACAAGACAAATCCACACAGATGCAATCATTTGATCCTTACAAAGGTGCCAAAAACATAAATTGGAGAAAAGATAGACTTTTAAACAAAGTGGATATCTATATGTAAAAGAATGAAACTAGATTTCTATCTCTCACCTTGCATAAAAGTCAACTTAAAGTAGATCAAAGACCTCAGAACTAGATCAGAAGCTCTGCTACTGCTGAAGAAAACATAGGGTCAACACTCCAACATATATGCACAGGCATTGACATCCTCAGTAGACTCCTAAAGCTCAGGAAATCAATCAAGTATAAACAAATGGGATAGCATCCAATTTAAAAGCTTCTATACAGCAAAGGAAGCAGACCAGAGTATGAAGTGATATGTCATAGAATGGGAGAAACTCTTTGCTAGCTATTCTTTGGACAGAAGATTTATATTCAGAATACATAAAGAACTCAAAAGACTTAACACTAGGAAAAATAATAATAATACAATCAATAACTAGAAAGATGAACTAAACAGATATTGCTAAACAGAAGAATTACAAATGTCCAAAATGTTCAACATCTTTAATAATCAGGGAATGCAAATCAAAACTACACTGACATTTCATCTCACCTCAGTTAGAATGTCAATAATCAAGAATATAATAATAATAAATGTTGATGAGGATGCAGAGAGCTCTTTATACATTGTTGATTAGATTGCAAATTAGTATAATCACTATGGAAATGAATATGAAAATTTTTCAAAAAACTAGGAATGGAATGACCATATGACCCAGCTATACGATTGCTTAGTATTTATTCAAAAGAACTAAAGCGGGCATACTATAGTGATACATGTTTATAGCAGTACAATTAGCAATACCCCAGGCATGAAACCAGTCTAGGTGTCCATCAACAGATGAATAGATAAAGAAAATATGTGTGTTTTTCCAGTCATAAAGGACAATATAGTTTTCTGCAGTCTTAAAGAATAAAATTATGCCATTTACTGAAAAATGAATGGAACTGGAGAACATCATGCTTAAGTGGAGGTAATAGGAAAAGAAATCAACCAAATTATGTTCTGCACATGTGCAAATGTATCAAAATAAATCCCATTTTTGTGTATAATTATAATGAATCAATAAAAATAGCAGTGTCAAAATCAACATTTAACTTAAATCATGTTAATTTTGCTTAAACATCTTTAATGAATTCTTTTAATGTTTAGGATAAAGATCAAACTTCTTCACTCATCTTACTCATGTTTCTTCAAATGGTATTGCTGCTGGAGAATTCTTTCTCTGTGGACATTGACCAAATTACACTCTCACCCTTACCAACATTATTTCCTCTTTTCAAAGGTTAAGCACAAGCTATTCTTGCTGTGTGATGAGTTCTTCCTACTGTATTTCCCTTGGCCAACTCTTACTCATGATGGATGTCCCAGTTAATGTCTTTCTCTTCGGAAGGCTTCCTGACAGTTTTCAGTCTGAATCAGCATTTTCCCCAAATTCCCACAGCATAAAATGTGCTCATTCATTTTTTTTTTTATAATATGGGATCAACAGTTCCTGTTTGCTTGCATCCTCTATTAGAGCAAGAAATCTATGGGGACAGAACGCTGATCATCTTTAAAGTCCTAGAATTACAGTGTCCAATATAGTAGCTATTAGTCACATATCACTGAGAAACTTATTTATATGCTAGCTTAAATAGAGAGGTGCTATATGTGTAAGATATATATCATATTTTGAACATATAGTATGAAAATGAATCTCAAGATCTCATTAATAATTTTCATGTAGGAAACATTGAAATGAACTTCATATATCAATAAAATACATTAATATTATTTTTGATGATTTTTGCTTCTTTAAAAGTAGCTATCAGGAAATTTACATGTTATCTATGTGGCATATTTGTGAGTTGCATTATATTATTATTCACAATGCTTTAGAACTGTCGATATTTATTTGTGAAGTAAATTAACTAAAATAATGTCACCCACTACTCGATACATTCTGGAAGAGAATAAAATCCTTTAAAATTAAAGTAAAACTGAATCAAAGGTTCTCTGATACTTTGAGTTCTTATTCACATTTAGAAAAATCTTCTGTATAGTAATATGGTGACCAAATGACATAACAACTCACATAAAGCAACAGTGTTCTGGGTACTTGATCAAACAACCCTAACATATTTTTTTTCTTTTTCTTCTATTCTAGTGCACATATTCTAGGATGTTTACTAAAAAATTGATTTAGGTTTCAACTATGTATAATTCTTCTTTTACAATTTAATAAACATTAGCACTATTTCTAGGCATGAGTGAATACTACCCTCTTTGTGAATAATGCCCACAAAAAGTATATGATTCTCTCAAATATATAGATTTTTTAAAATTACATATACATTTCTGTAACTATGCAAACTTTTATATGTTAAAGCAAGAAATTTTGTTTCTATAAATTTTTAGTACTTAAGTAGTTATTTGAGGTAAATATGTATATGACAATGATCAAATGATTTTTGAAAAACTGCTATTGATTTTCACTATTTGAAACACCAAATATGCCTCTTAAGTTTACACTATCTTTTAAGCTGGTTTTTAAATGTGACCATATCCTCTTTGAAGTTTAGAACCAAATGTTTTATTCACTTTTTGTTGGTGTTCCCATAGTACCAATTATATGGCATAAAATATAGTGAATGCTTAATGAATATATCCAGGATTAAACTGCCTATTTAAAAGTTTGCTTCATGCAGAGACAATATAATGAGTTGTACAGAAAAATCAATCTAATATTTTTATTAACTTACTGTGATAAAAGAATAAAAAGAGATAATACTGTGTATTTCTGAAAATATATATGTGTGAGTGTATACACACACACACACACACACACACACACACACACACACATATATGCTGTTATCTCTGCATGAGGTATACTGAAAGAAAGAAATTTACACACCGATGTAAGTCTTCCATGTTCTTCTCCCACATTGAACATGTGAGTCCAAATCGTGTTTTGGATAAATTGCCCATGTAGTTTTTTCCATTGCCACGATAACAATCTAGACATAAAACATACAAAATGAAAGCTAATGATTATTATGGAGAATAAAACAATGACATTTTACCACCACATAAAATTGTGAAAATCAAAATATTAAGACTATGCAACCTGAAGTCTGCACAAATTAAAGAGACTTAACTACCCTAGATTAAAATGTTTCTACTTTCAGCCCAATTTCTACTTCCTTCAAATGAGAGCTTCTGTAATTTCAAATTTTCCAAATAATAATAAGCCAAAAAATAGATTAAGTGATCCTTTTAGAACACCAAATAAATTAGAATTTCTAGAATGACATATTTTTTTCCCAGAATTTTCTTCTGAAAAAAATAGATTTCATAGAAAATTTGCAAGAATAATGAGGTGAGACTCTTACCAATCACTTCACTTATGTTTTGATTTTTGCTTTTCATGATATGACATCCTCAATCACCCAAGACACCTGTTCCACAAACGCTTTGCAATTTCAATCTTTCTGCTCGTTTTTGTAAGAGTGGAAACAAGTTAATGATATTTGACAGGAAGATTACATAGGCGACGGTTGGTCCTTCTCAGAACATTACAGGCTGTGTGTGACACAGGATGCTGGTTTGGTCCATCTCTGGATGCAGTGCTCATTTTGATTATTTTGTTAAAAAGGAAAATCTTTCTCTTCATATTAAAAACAACAAAAACTCTGTTGGGGCTTTTGCAACTGAATGACATCCTATTACCAAACAGATATTCACAAAAAGGCCAAGGCATATTTGAACACATTTTTTGTGAATCAGTTGCTACTTTGCTCTTTGTAAAAATGATTTTTTTCTACTTCTATTTCTTTACATTTATTAGATTGTCATTCTTTTGAAAATAAGATTCTCTCTTCCCCTTTCCTTTAGAGATTAGTAATAAAACTTTAACTATTTTAATGGAAGTAGTAATATAAATGTGGACTTGTGGATTCTCTTTTTATTCAATGTTATAAATAATCCATTCCTGTTATCAATTTTTGATTCTTGAAATGTTCATTTGGCCAGTGGAAGCCACTGAACTAACTTCTGTGTCTCTTACCATGTCACAAGAGGTTTTCTTTTTCTTTTTTTTTTCCATTGAGCAATTTGTATCCTATAAAATATTGATGGAAGTGTCCATATTCTTAACAACAACAACAAAAAATCAAGTTCTTCTGAAAACGTTTTTCTATTTTTAAAATAACACTATTTCATGTATTATTTTATTTCAATGTTAGGGTTAATTCTCTCTGATTCATCTTCATTTTCTAGGTATTCCTTATTATACTTACATAATAGTTTGTTGAGAAAGCTAGAATAAATTAATTTAATTATCAGAAAAATTACTAGTATTACATTAAATGTATACATCAGTTGAGGTAGGAATTATATATTTAAGATGTTGAACTTATATCAAGA